>NC_044307.1:72029216-72331555 GCF_007474595.2 Lynx canadensis | reverse complement strand
TGCCTGCTTCTCCCATTCAGAGGCGACAAAGGTATGAGGAATACTGAGAAGGTTCTTATATGGCTCACAAAAGGAAGTATTCCTCTTTTGATTCCTTTTTCTCCAAGGTCGATATCAAGCAAAGAGCTCTTAATTGCTGACAGAGGCTGCCTTAGAATCCGAGAGGACACTAAAATTACTGACCTTGAAGACACAAGCATTCTCCTGCAGTCCTGGAGGTTTCAAAAAAAATTTTTTTAAGCTGATGACATTGATATCAAATTAAATCAGCAGGGGGCACAATTTCTTCACCATGTGTTAGCCTTCGTTTTTTGATTAGAAAGAAAACCTGAAATGTTTCTTTGTACTGTTTTGAATCGGTGTTATCTGATATATCTGATAATTCAAATAGCAAAATGTCATGTACGTATTCATTTTCCACAGAAGAAGGCAAACTGAGCCATCCAAAGGGGACTGACAAATGATCTGACAGTGCCCAGCTAATTCTATCATTTTGGCATTAGCAATTCTTATTTTTAAAAATAGACAATCAGAGGGTGGGCATGTTCAGCACTGTAAACACAAGCATTACAGCTGAACCTGTTGCCTGTAGTTAAAGTTTCTCCTTAGAAACTCCCAGCCTCATGGTAACCCCTGTTTTCTGGGCAACTAGAAAATTAGTAGGAAGATGTCATCAAAAATTGTAGCAGTTACTTTCAGGGGCTGTGTTTTGCAGATGTCTTGCTCATCTTGAAATGGTTTGCACATTCCTAATACCTCAAAATCAGATGTATTATATTCTCTGACTTGGTAGAAAGGAATAGAAATCAATGCACTGGTCTCATAGTGTTCCCGTATGTGTGACGTGGAACGAGATGGCAGTACCCAGGTGTCAGCTCCTGCATTGGTACTTGGCTCTGACTCAGTGCCCTCTTGGATTAATCACTTTATTTCTCCTGGCATTCATTTTATTATCTTTGAAAAGAGAAACAGAGTATACCTATCACACGGGAATATTTTTTTTTATTATATGAAATTAATTGTCAAATTGGTTTCCATACCACACCCAGTGCTCATCCCAAAAGGTGCCCTCCTCAATACCCATCACCCACCCTCCCCTCCCTCCCATCCCCCATCAGCCGTCAGTTTGTTCTCAGTTTTTAAGAGTCTCTTATGCTTTGGCTCTCTCCCTCTCTAACCTCTTTTTTTTTTTTTCCTTCCCCTCCCCCATGGGTTTCTGTTAAGTTTCTCAGGATCCACATAAAAGCGAAAACATATGGTATCTGTCTTTCTCTGTATGGCTTATTTCACTTAGCATCACACTCTCCAGTTCCATCCACGTTGCTACAAAAGGCCATATTTCATTCTTTCTCATTGCCACGTAGTACTCCATTGTCACACGGGAATATTAGGGAGATTCCGGAAATCTTATCACAAAAGCATTACCCAGAGTTCTTCAACATTATTATTATTAAATACAGTATTAATAACAGCCAAAACTTACACAAAACTTACTCTGTTTTAGGCTTTGTTTCTTTGCATTTATCAACTCCTCAAAATCTTCTTCAGAGAGGTTAAGAAGCTTACCCAAATTCACTGATGTAGTAAGAGGTGAGGCAGAGATAAAAAGACATAGAATCTGGCTCCAAAACCTGTGTGCAAAATGTAAGATTTTAAAATTATGACTTAATTTTTGGAATAAGTAATAATTCACAGGTTTTAAAAATGAGAATGGCATGCGATGAGAAGTTCTGCTTCCACTCTACCCGCCCTGTTCTCTGATCTTCTCCCTCCCCTCGAAGTATACACCTTCAGTACTTTATGCAATTATAAACAAAAATAAAACAGAGTGCCTAAGTGGCTCACTCGGTTGAGTGTCTGACTCTTAATTTCAGCTCTGGTCATGATCTCACAACTTGTAGGATAGAGCCCCACGTTGGGCTCTGTGCTGATAGTGCAGAACTGAACCTGCTTGGGATTCTCTCTCTCTCTCTCTCTCTCTCTCTCTCTCATTTTCTGTGCCCCTCCCCCATTCATGTGCACACGCACTCTCTCTTTCTGTCTCAAAAGTAAACATTTAAAAAAATAAACAAAAATAAATTTACCCTCCCTTTTATGACACCACAGGCATCCCAGTGTGTTCACTATTGTGAATTTTGCCTTTCCACTCAACCATCTGTCCTGGATGCCTTCCTCTAGCACAACAGAGAAGGGAACCTCACTCTTTCCCAGCTGTATGGATTCTGTTGTGAGACATTCCATGGTTGACGTCACCAATCCTCCATTTATGGAAACGGGCTGCTTCTCTTCTTATGCTCTTACAGTGAATACCACAACATAGCACTTGTGCATATGCCACCTTGTAGCTGTGCAGGCACTTCTGTAAGATCAGTTTCCAGAAGTATGAGATCTGCGTTAGAGTGAGGAAACATTTCTAATGTTGCATAGTTACCACCACATGGCCCTTCTAGGGACCGTGCCATTTGCATTCTACCAGAAATGCCTATTTCCCTACAGCTTTACTAACAGAGAGGGTATTGTTGAACTTCTGAATGTTTGCCAGTATGATGGGTGAGGATGGCATCCCAGTATAGTTTTCATTAGCATTTAAAAAGTTATGAATAAGACTGAACATCTTTCCATTGGTTCAAGGTTTCCTTTATTATTTTTTTAAAATTTATTTATTTTGAGAGAGCGAGAGAGGGTGCACGTGCAGGTACTCATGTTGGGAGCAGGGGAGGGGCAGAGAGAGAGAGGGAGAGAGAGAATCCCATGCAGGGATTCTCCTTGTGGGCTCCATCTCACGACGTGAACAGTGACATCATGACCTGAGCCCAAATCAAGAGTTGGATGCTCGACCGACTGGGCCCCCCAAGCTCCCCTAAGGTTTCCTTTATACTTCTTTTTACGTGATCTGTCTGTCCATGTCCTTGCCTGGTTATGTTTTGTCTTGTTGATCTTTTTCATCTCAATTTTTTTAGGAGTTTTTAATGTTAGAAAAATAAACCATTTTACATGATAGGAGTTACAAATAGTTTATTTGGTTTACATTTGCTTTTTACTTTGCTAATCTCTTTTTGGAGACCATGAATGCATTTTTAATTTTTTGAGAGTTTCAATGAAGATATGGGGCTTCAGTGTTGTAGGTTGTTAATTATTCAAGTTTGTAATTTTATTCAGTAAAAATATGTTGAGAACTTACTACTGTGCTTCCCAATTTGTCCAAAGTGTTTGGAACAAAACTACTCCCCTGGATAAGTTCCTAACCTAGTTGGTGAGTCAGGGCTAAGTAAATAATTCCAGCGTGTCAGTGGTAAGAGTTAAATCAGAAATATGTAAAAGGGCTGTAAGACTACAGATGGTTTGACTAGCTTTGAGAATTCTATGAAAGATTTTGTAAAGAAAGTTATTGGTAAGCAGGGTCTTGAGGGATCTGTAGGGGTTTGACAGGTGAAAGAGAATGCAAGGCTTATATACCTGTACCCTAGCTCCTGAGGGAGTAGGTCCAATGTTAGCATTTGGAAAACTCTTTCCCCTCCAGACCAGATGGGTTGCCTTTCCTTGTACCAATTTGCCAAAATACAAGTAATAATCCCAACTATTTCTTAAGAGAGGATATAGTACTCTTACTTGAAGGAAACTTATATGTTTGATTTTCTGCAAAGTTAAGTTTATGGTGGCTTCAGACTCTAGATGTCCACCTAATGTCATTCTCTTCTAAGCATTTGATGTTAAGTCTGGTATTTCACCTCTAGAATAAAGAAAAGAGAAGGATTTCAGAAACTGGTGTATCTTAAGTTCTTGATTGTGACAACTCTAATAGTTTTTTCTTTTAGGTTAGTCTTAACGGTTTCTGCAGAACTGGAAATTGTTTTCGTAATACCCCCAATCATCTCTTCATTTGCCAGTTCAAGTATGAGATACAATTGACATGCAAACAAGGGAAGAATGGGGTCAGTTACTGACTGGTCTTTGGGAGCTGGGAAGCTAGGACTCACTACATTAGTTCAAGTGGCAGGCACAACTGTTGTCCACCCAAACTATCCTCCCTTTGTGTCTCCCCAATGGAACTCCTGTCCAGTGCAGAGAGGCAGGGAGACAGCTCAGGAGTGTATTGTGACTAATCTGGTCTAGTCTGGACCAATCATACCAATCTAGTTCTTTTCTTTCAAAACTGGATATCTGGTCTCCCTTAAGCCCAGGGTGGTGTGACCCTGTTAGGGTCAATAATACACAGAGGAAAGGGGGGGGGCAAGTTTTGAGAAAGCTTTGCTTTCCTGAAAAAATAAAACCAGGCAGATAGTTGATCTGCTTTCACTGCTTCAACCTGCCTTGAAATCAGATGTGATGCCTAGAACCACAGCAGCCATCCTTTGGCCAAGAAGACTGAAGAATTTTTGCACAGACATGTTGCTGACTTAACGTGGCAGTTGCCTATGTCCAGTGGAGGAAAATAAACTTTTCTTTCTTTTCTTTTCTTTTCTTTTTTTCTTTTCTCTTCTTTTCTTTTCTTTTCTTTCTTTTGAAAGAGCGAGAAAGACAGAGAGAATAGGAGGGGCAGAGAGAGCGGGAGAGAAAGAGAATCCCAAGCAGGCTCTGCACTCAGTGAAGACCCAAACTCAGGGCTTGAACTCAACAAACTGTGAGATCATGACCAGAGACGAAATCAAGAGTCAGATGCTCAAGTGACTGAGACACCCAGGCACCCTGAACATTCTCCTTTTCTTAATCTATTGTTGGTCAGGCTTTCCTTGAAGCAAACAGTCACTAAGGGGCAGCGTGGCCACTTAACAACACTACCAGGTTGGCTTGCCACACTTCTACAGATTCAGCCGAGAAGAAGACCACAGACCCAGTCTATTGAACAAAGAGCATAAACAAGAGCAGCGTGGCGTCAGCCACCTGCACCCCCTGTCCCACGGGCCCATGCCAAACCAGAAAGGCCAAGCGATGTGCAGCACAGGCAGTAGGTGCTGTTGCAGTCCACAATCACCCCACCAGAAAGAGTTGCTGTGGCTTCCTGGGAATATTTATTTCCTCTCACAAATTGGATTCTGGGGATGACATAATTCTCACCCACTTCAAATATGTGATACATGTTTCTCTCTGCTTCTTTTTAAGGTGTTAATGGTTTTTCACTGTGTGGCTGTTTCTATGCTCATATTTATACTCCATATTTGCTTTTTTTAGTAGTTGTTATTAAACATCATATCTGTGGGACCCTAGGAAAATAGTATAGGCATAGTCTAAAACAGATTAAGCAAAGTTTGCCTTTACTTTGGCCTCTACGTTTCAACTTTCAGGGTTCTCATGATGATTACCAGTATCTAAATTTTATGTGTATCATTGGTAATAAAATTGCAGAACTGAAGTGCCCAACCTCTCCTCGGTCCTACAGTGCTTTCTGCAATTAGGAGAATCTTAAAACACACTGTAAGGGCAAGTGTGGTGGAAGGCCTTTTCTGGAAATGGGGTTAGCATGGCTGTGGAAGCTAGCATTCCCAGGTAAACTTATCTCTTCACTGTTAAATGCCATAAATTTTCATTAGGTGATCAACAGAAATGGCATGATTGCTCAGGAGCTCAACCCTGGTATTTAAATTTCTTCTCCTCAACTTTAATGAGGGCATATATCAGAGCAGTAGAGTGGGGTGACATTTACAACACTGCCACTCCATTCTGTGATTAGACACACATCATTCAGAGGTTGGGCTTCAGACTAGTGGTAATTCCAACGTGTTCTAAACAGCAGTCGTGGTAATTACAAAACTTACAATGAGAAATAACAAATAATATCTTGTTTTTCAACCTGCACTTCGATTAGCAGTAGCATCACATACCTGGAAGCGTGGCAGGGGGTTCTGCTATATGTCGCTCCCTGAACACAGGAGTGGGAGGGAGAGGAGGGCCTTCTCGCAGATGAAGAAATAGAGAAGAAATGCAGGAGTTGGGAGGACACCACAGGAAAAGATAAAAACCACAGAACATAAGTATATTAATCAGGGTTCTCCTCAAAGCATTAAATAAGGTCTTGTTAAAAGATCAATCTGTGACCTTCATTTGTAAGTTTTGGTAAATTCATAAAGCTTGAGCCTCACTCAGCCTTTAGGTCAAGATATATCCATGTGTCTTGATCCAAATTCCAGAAACAGGAGAAAATTCAGAATCTCAAGTGGGCTATATGTTTTACCATGTAGCTATCAATGTTTCTTAGAACTCTAAGAAAACTGATCTACCCAAAGAAATTTTGTGATAACTGAGTTCTTTTTTTTAAGTTTTTTTTAAATCTTTATTTATTTTTGAGAGGGAGAGAGACAGACTGCAAACGGGGGAGGAACAGAGACAGAGGGAGACACAAAATCCAAAGCAGGTTCCAGGCTCTGAGCTGTTAGCACAGAGCCAGATGTGGAGCTTGAACTCATGAACCACGAGTTCATGACCTGAGATGAATTCAGACGCTTAACTGGCTGAGCCATCCAGGTGCCACTGTGATAACTGAGTTCTAACACTGTTTCATTCTATTGCTGGACATTTAGATCTAGACAAATTTCATCATAGTTGAGACAAAATTCTTTAAATTTGACAAATATTTCAACTGGTGATCCATCAGGCAAAAGCCATGGCCAATCTTTGGACTGCCAGACAGGACCCTGTATGACAAATGGTACAACCTAGTGCCCCCAACTCTTGAGGCATGTGCTTAAGGGGCCAGCTGCTTAAGGGTTCACTTAAGTGAACTGCTACTCTATAAGGAACTCAGCCCTCTGGCTGCATCTGCTCTTTTCTACTCGGAATCATAGTTTCATTTTCTCATTGGCAGCCTTGTTTTCCTTTTCACCTGATGTGACAAATTCAAAGACTGTAGAAGGTCTTTTGCATTAAGCATGGTGTTTAAAGAGGTAGTAGGTGCTTAATTTATGATCACAGGTGCTAAAGATTCTTTTGTCTCGTTTGGTGGAAGCCTGATTTGAGAAACCGGTCTCAGAACTGGCCTGGTCATATCTGTTATAGGCAGCTGGGACAGGCTATTTGGTATACAACATGGGATCTACAGATACTATATTTGGGATCAGGTATATTTCATTCTTCTCTAGCCTTTACAGATTAAAGAATTGCAAAAGTATTCTTGGAAACAGTTTACTGTATTTCTGATCCTACCCCCAATTCTGCTGATGATATATCTTGGGCCATAGTTACCTCAACATCCCCCCAGAGCAGTCGTATCATCATCTACATCAATCTCGATTACAGATCTTTTCTTAGACTTAACTTTGCAGCAATTTTTTTTCCCACTGTCACAGCTTCAGACAAAGACTGATCTGTTCAGCTTGTACAATCCCTCCTTTTGGCCCCTCCAAACCAGCAGCCAATCTCTCTTTATCAAGGTCCACACATTCTTCATCTTCAGTTCATGGTTTCTTTGCTCCTTCTACAACATCCCCTCATTTTAACATGAGCACATCCCTGAGGACCTATTTCTAGGGGTGCCCTTCTGTCCATCCTTGCTGAAGTTAATGTTTCACCGTGAGTTATCCGAGAACATCTCCTCAGTCAGGGCCTCTAACCACAGCAATGGTTTCAGTAGCCTCAGTAGGGCATCAACAGTAGGATGCGAAAAGCACACATTGTTCAGTACGAATAAGGTAGAATCCAGCGTGTGATGTTCTCTGGTTTGCCTTCCTTTCCGGTCTCCCAGACTCCGTAACTGATCTAGATGTTCTGGGGTTACTAGAATGCCTGACAGTCACTTTGTCTTCCTTCACAACAATCTCCTTTTCTGGGTGCTGTGCTATTGTACGATGGTGGGTACATGTGTCCCCCACCTCTCTGCCATCTCTGATAGCAAATGTGGCATCGGCCCCTCAAATCTCTGAGGACCCCACACTATAAGGCCTCATAAGGGCATATGAGATCATCTTAATCGGGCCTTTCCACCCTTAATGTCTTTTTTTGGTAATAGCTGGCTCCAGCGTGCACATCTACAATACGCATCCCCATCAAGAGGGATTTTCTTACAGTTTCACACTTATGTTCAAAATTGGCCCCCTGTTTTTTTTTTTTTTTCTTTACTGATAGTACTACTCAGTTGGTGAGGCTTTTAACCAGTCATTCTGCATTTTTCTCTTTCATTTCCACTCCATATCTAACCCAACCAGAAATCCTGTCTCTGGAAGATTTCTGTAATAATCCCCTAACTGGTTTTCCTATTTCTAGTTTCAGCCTCCTCCTCCTCCTTGCACCCCACACCTCCATCTAGTCTCCAAACTGCACCCAGAGCATTCTTTTAAAAGGCACATTGGATCATGTCACTGTCTTGCAATAACCCTCCAGTCACATCACTGGCGTTTAGAACCAACCCAGAGTTTTCTCTGGGACCTCCAAGCCCTGCATGATTGTGTCCCTGGCTATCTCTCTGAACCTAGTTCACAGACCTGACCCCTGGCTCACTCTGCTTATCACACTGCTTCTTTGCTGGTTCTTATATGCCAACTGAGGACCTGCCTCAGGTCCTTTGTTCTTGCTGTTCCGTTAGCCTGGAACGCTTCCTCTAGGCAGCTACTTCCTCAGTTTATCTGCTTTCCCGCTCAGAGTCACCTCTCCCCTTGAGAACCCTATCTGAAATATCACTCTCATCCCCTCACCCTCCTTTATTTTTCATTGTAGCATTTATGGTTATTCAGTATCATATTATGTATTTCTTATTGATTTGTTTATGGTACCTGCCTAACAAACAAAGACCCCTGAGCACAGGCAGTCTGCTTTGTGGTCTGCAGGGTCCCCCTCACCTAAAAGGATACATATTTGTTGAATGAATGCCAGATGGGGAAACTGGAACTTAAGACAGAGTATCCTTATTTTCCTGTTTTTTCCAGGACAATTTTGCCAAGGGTAAGGACAATCCACTGTGCAAGTAATGTGGGCATACATGATCAGAAATGGACCGTAATTTGAACTCAAGTCCTGTTGTATCCCTTTGTGGTTCCCTGTTGATGGCTGCAATAAAATTTTATAATGGTCTGCCCAAAGAATCTTAAAATTAAATTCTAAATGATTTCCTCCTAGTGTTTCTGCCCTGACCACACAGAGGGTCTGCAGGAGACGATGTACTAGAATAGCGTGTGCCCAAGCTGGAATTGGTACAGCAGCATCAATATCGTATTTGCTAACTCATGTTGCTAATGAGGACAGTTTTGGGGAGTTTCAATGACAGGCTCCTCATTTACTTCCTGAGCTGCATGTATAATGCTATCAGCCCCTGAAACAAGGTTGGTAACATCAGTGCATAAATCACTCTTCAAGTGAGCAAAGTAAATATGCTATGACTTCCGTTTACCCCATGTAACAACAAATGAAGGAGAACATTTATTATTTACTTACTCTGGTTACATCAGCTTTTGAAAGGGTTCTAGTTGAACTATAAAACTCTACCAAATGTCTTGACTGACCTACCTAGTGGAGTGGGGAAACTTATAGTGGCAGCCAGAAAACTTAGATTTGTCTCCATCACATGTGTA
Source organism: Lynx canadensis (assembly GCF_007474595.2). Classification (NCBI taxonomy): domain Eukaryota; kingdom Metazoa; phylum Chordata; class Mammalia; order Carnivora; family Felidae; genus Lynx; species Lynx canadensis. The sequence continues at coordinate 72,322,061 of NC_044307.1, read as the reverse complement.
AGCTTGTGGGAGCAGTTTACATTCCTTCTGTTCCTTATAATAGTAGAGGATAGTACAGTTGAAATTTTCCAGAAAGCCCAGCATTTTCAGAAAACAACAACTATAATAGGATTCCCCTTTATTGAAAAAAGAAATAAGACAATTTAAAATATATGGAGAAAAAATGTTTGTGGGGGCACCTGGGTGGCTCAGTCGGTTGAGTGACCAGCTCTGGCTCAGGTCACGATCTCACAGTTTGTGAGTTCAAGCCCTACATCAGTCTCTCGCTGCTGTCAGCACAGAGCCTGCTTCTGATCCTCTGTCCCTGCCCTCTCTCTGCCCCTCCTTCACTCATGCTCTCTCTCTTCAAAGACAAGTAAAAACATGAAAAAAACCCCACATATTTGTGGAACAAGAATTGACTGTCTACAAATAAATGTATAGAATAAGGAGTTTCTCTAAAGTTCTGTTTCTATGCTTTTTGTAAGTTTTCTGCATTTCTTCAGGCATATGCCGCACATATTTACTGAGCGCCTACTATGATCTGCGTACCTTGTTAAACAGAGCTAGGGATGTGCACTGTAGAGGACAGGCATGCATGTAAACATGTATTGTTTTTATAATTAAGTTAAAAGAATATATTCTCTCTGATCAAAATAATCTCTGTTTTCATAAAAGTTTGAGGCAAAAAATGGAAGAAAGAATTGTCAAAATTTCAAGGAAAATCTTATTGTTTATTCATTTTTTAAATTTTTTTTCAATATATGAAATTTATTGTCAAATTGGTTTCCATACAACACCCAGTGCTCATCCCAAAAGGTGCCCTCCTCAATACCCATCACCCACCCTCCCCGCCCTCCCAACCCCCATCAACCCTCAGTTTGTTCTCAGTTTTTAAGAGTCTCTTATGCTTTGGCTCTCTCCCACTCTAACCTCTTTTTTTTTTTTTTTTCTCAAGGAAAATCTTATAAGCCAACAACTCAGATGACTAGATTGGTCGGGTTGCATCTACAGGGCTATTGTAGAATTGGATTGCATGAGTTCAGAAATGTTTGCAGCTTTGGAAACTGGTCTCTGATGCTCCTAGTAGTATTTATTTTGGCTGTTTGTTTGTTTGTTTAAAACCTCTTTCAAAGGGTTATATGAACTTAATAACCTCTGTGTTGCTAAGGACCAGATAGGGGTCTAGCACACCACGGGTGTGGTGAGGCCAGAGCGCTCATGCCTTCTGGAGGAAATTCTCATTGTATATTTCTGGAAAGCAACTTGGAAAAATGCATTCTTCATCTCACATGTGGAAAACCTTTCTTAAGTTCTGGCCATACAAAAATTGAAGAAGACATTGATCTTGAAGCCTCCAGATTCTGTTTCTTAAAGATAATCTCCTCACACTTTCCTAGTGTTTAATATTCTCTGTCCACAGACAAATCTGCTCCTAGGAAATCATTTTGAAACTGTGACTCACACCAAAGTTCAGGTGATTTAGGTATGTTTCTCCTTCCCCTAAGGCATTTGCCCTATCATGGCTCAACTCTTTAAACAAGGGGAATCACTTCTGAACTTCTTACTTTATCATGTTAATTGGAGATGTAGAGTACCTTTCAATTCTGACATTCTTTGCTTCTAAATGCACAGCTTAGTATTTGTGTGGATATTATGAGGCAGAAGGGAGGAAAAGGAGGGGGTGAAATTTTTTTGTGTGGAAGACCCTATTATCAGTTAGGGTGATTTTCCTTACAAGTAACAAAACACCTAACAGCATTTTATCCAATAAAGTCATTTAATTACCCATGTAACAAGAAGTCCAGAGATGTGAGTTTCCGGAGTGGGTCAGCAGCTCAACATGGCTAAGCGACTGAGTCAGTGTCTCTGATGGACTTGTCTTCCCATCATACCTTCCCAAAGGTCTGCAGCAGCTCCAAGCATCTTTCTTATCTTCACCTAAGTGTTCAAAGACAGAAGGGTTGTCCTCACGGGCCTTTTCTCCTTTGTCTGATGGGAGACTGTCTCAAAGCTCCCCAGCAGACTCCTCTTATAGCACATTGGCCGGAACTGGGTCATTTCCACCACCTGTAGTAGCAAGGAGTTGACAGACCAATCACAGGTTTTCCCCAGGGCTAGGCATATCAAGAACTGGAACAAATTGAGATTTTGTTAGCAAGGAAGCAAAGGAAAGTGTTGCTGGAAGGCAGTCAATAGTGTCTGCCGCAACCTTGGGACCACATCACCAAGGAGCTACTCTGAGCAGATCTGTGACCATGCTTGAAAATGGCTGAGTCAGAAACCCGGGCTTTCTCTAGTCCCTTCCACCTTATAGTTCCTTCCTTGCAAATGTTCAGGTTAAGAGGGGAGGGGTGTGTGATGGAAACAGATGGTGATGTTCTAAATTAAAAGAGAAATGGGATGTTGTAGTGCTGTGTTCAACTTGTCTATTCTCAAAATTTTTTGTCACACAATTTTATTCTTTAACTTGAATTTATTCTGCTGAACATCTTCTGCAAACTTGCTATAAAAACAATGGATTTTTTTTTTTTTTGGTCAGGCTGCTCTTTCACTGAAACAGTCCAGAAATGATTGTATTCACTTTTATTTTTTAAATCTCCACTTATCAAATACCAGTGTGCAAAAAACAACAACAACAACAACAAACAGATGGTATGATTTGAAGCTTCTTTTGTTGTATGCAGGCTAATGTTTTAAACATCATGTCAAAATTTGACTTGTAATTTTAAAATTGCTATTTTCCCAGGCTAAGCTTGGAATATCTTCAAATTTCTCCAACAGTGTCTCATGAAGGGAAAGCAAGATTTTTGCATGTGGGCAAATTCAAGAAAAGGACAAATGTTTAAAGGACACATTTTTTTCAAATGAAAATTAAAATAGTTTTATTGAGGGGTACCTGGGTGGCTCAGTCAGTTAAGTGTCTGACTCTTGATTTCAGGTCAGGTCATGATCTCACAGTCCTGAGATCAAGCCCTCCGTTGGGCTCTGCTTTGGGCTCTGACAGTGGGAGTGGAGCCCGCTTGGGATTCTCTCTCTCCCTCTCTCTCTCTGCCCCTTCCTCGCTGGCTCCCTCTCTCCCTCTCTAAATAAATAAATAAACAAACATTAAAAAAATAGTTTTATTGATTCTAATGTAGCAAAAACTTTCTATTTTTAGAACATATAGTACCTATTGCATCTAATATGAATGTTAGTTTTCAAAATCTCACTTCTTTTTTAGTTATTAAAATACTGGTATCTTAACATCTTTGAAAAGAAGCAAACAGATTCATCTTTCTAATCATTCATCTTTTATAGTTGGGTAGAGTTTAGAGTTTATAAAATTTGTTCATACACACTATTTCATGTTATCTTTCAATTAACCTGCAAACAAATATTATTTTTCCCATTTATATACGAGGAGATTGGGGGTCAAAAAAATACCTTACCTAAGGTCAAAGAATGTTAGCTGTGGAGTTAGGGTTAAAATGAGGTTTTCTATCCATTGCAACTCTTACTAGTGCCTATCCTATGTCAAGAACCATTCTGACACTGGAAATAATAAAAGAATAACAATCATATCTAACATTTATCGAGTGCCAGGCACTATCCCAAATACTTACACGTGTTGTTACCTTTAACCTTGTCAACAAATCTATGAAATAGAAACTATTAAAATTCCCTTTTTACAGATGTAGAAACAGAGGTCTCAAGACTTACATAAGGTCATCCAGATAGAAATAGGGAATTGTCACTTCTTAATCATTTAACAAGCACACACCTCTCTGTGTCTAGGTTGTAGTTACCTCCTCCATGGCTGGTCAGAGACTGATCTCTGCAAGACAGAGCCACCTTTGGAAGCATCGGCTGCCATGATATATGGCTGCTCTTTGCAGTACTGTTGCATTTTTTTCATGACCCTTAAGCTGCCATGATGCAAACCCAGCTCAAAGAAGTTAAGCAAAAGGGTTGTCTATTGACTCATAGAATCCAAGGGAGGGCTGAACAAGCAAACCACCCACCCATGATAAGGGCAGGATGCTGCTGGTCACGGGCGTTTCTGGAAACAGTAACTTCAGGGCTGGTTGAATGCTTGCCCTCTTTTTCTCTTATTTCTTTGTGCATGTTGGCATCATTCTTTCTTACTACCAATAGCTTTTTTTCAAATGGTAGAAATCCCAGTCACAGATACCTCATGAAATTCATCTTTTGACTTTCACCAACAGAGTCTGACTCTATTCGGTCTAGTTGGAAAAAACTCCACAGAAGGGCTCTGATTGGTCTGGCATATATAAGAAGCCACATGTGGACCATTCATATCATGTATGAACCTGTAAGAGTTGACACGTGCAGCTGGGCAGTGTGTGTGCTTTACAAAGGTGCCTACCCAAGGGGCATGTAGGGATTGAAACAAAGCCCATTCTCTGGTCACCAAGACAGTAGTCTGGGATAGGCATCTTCCTAGAAGAAAAAATGCCTTTTGCTTCCTTCAGACAACGGGTTTTGCCAAGCTGGGTACCCACTGGGCTCAGCACTTTTATAAATGGAGGTATAATTGACATATAACATTATACTAGTTTCAGATGTTGTAATGATATGATATTTGTAATACTGTGAAATGATCACCCCAATAATTCTGTCATTATACATAGTTATGACAATAATTCTTTCTTGTGATAAGAACTTTTAAGATCTACTCTCTTAGCAACTTTCAAATATACAATACAGTATTATTAACTATAGTCACCATGCTGTATATTATATCCTCATCACTTATTTATTTATTTATTTATTTATTATTTTTTTTATCTTAGAGAGCACACAAGTGGGGGAGAGGGGCAGAGGGAGAGAGAAAGAGAAAGAGAGACAGAGAGAGAGAGAGAGAAGAGAGAGATGGGGAGAGAATCTTAAGCAGGCTCCAAGCTCAGTGCAGAGCCCAACATGGGGCTTGACCCCACCACCCTGGAATCATGACCTGGGTCGACATCAAGAGTCAGATGCTCAACCGGATGAGCCACCCAGGTGCTCCACAACTTATTTATTTTATAATTAGAAATTTGTGCCTTTGACACCCTTCACTCATTTCACCTCCCAACCCTCCATTTCTGGCAATCGCCAATCTGTTCTTTGTATCTATGAATGAACACCCACACACACAACTTTTTTTCCACATGGAGGCACTGATTAGGTTTGCGGTTACCCTGTGTAAAATATGACAGCTTCCGAGGAATGTAGATGGAGGAAGAAAAGGGAAGTGCTAATTTCAGAGAAAGAGGAGATGAGCAACAGAACACTGAAAGGGAATTTGAGCCGCTTGCAGCGCTCAAAGTTTTCTTGCTTAGTAACACACAGTGAGTGGATTCTCTGTAGAAAACTGTTCCTACTTCACGTAAATTAAGAAAAAAAAAACAATTCCACAATCAAGGCATGAAAAAATGATAAATAGAGGCTGTGAGGTGAACAAAACCCACTGCCATTTCAAGGTTTAATAGCACGTTGGGAAGCAGCTTGCTCCTCCCGGGCATTACACATCCTCTCTTTGAGGATGCAGAAGCTCTCTCACGGTGGATTCGACTAAACGATTTCATGGTTTTTATTGAAAAGACAGTCTGACATTTAATCGAGACGCCTGATGGTCTGATCATCTAGGAGCAAAGCACTACTGAAAGCAGCTTTGGTTACATGGAAGTGATATTTTTAGCACCAGGTTTGTGGAGCTGCAAAAATTTAAAACTTTAAGAAAGAAAAAAAAACTAATTCTCATGGGTCAGAACAAGCAAGGTTTTCTCTGGAATGCAGTCATACCACCCTTACCGAGTAGGCTCAACTTCTTCTCTGAAACCGCCGCTGCGTGGACGTGGGAGGACAGAGCGTGTTTAAAGATGGGCAGGAAAAGGCTGGACCTAGGAGTGTGACCAGCCAGGCCCTATTTCAGTGCAGGCCAGCCCTCAAGCCATGACACAAAGGGCCCAGTGTATTTCTTCTGAGATAACCAATTCCCAGCTGGCAATCGTCTTCCCGGGGTCACACACACTATCTCAAGAGTGCGAGCTTTGCAAACATGATCAGGAGGAATGCAGCAAGGGAAATATCTGGTATTTCAAGGGCCTCAATAACAAATTGTATCATTTCATCGTGCGCAGCATCTCTCCCAGCTTAAGTAGACTCTACATGGGTGGCCACCATGTTTTTTTAGCTCCTTTTTTGCCCTGGTTCCCCCCCCCCCTCAGTTTATCCTTCTTTGGTAGCCCACACTCATCATGTGTCTTGGATTTGCCCACACCCTCCTGCTCTTCTTTGCTGCTTCCTTTTTCTTAGGGGTTTTTCTTCGTCAGATGAACTAGTTAGGACCTCAAAAAGTGAACCACAGTGGAGAACTGGAGAAATAGAAGGTTGTAGCAAAGCCAGTCAGGGGAAGAACGGGGGCTGCTCACTGTCTTGATGAGCCATCTCGCCTTCATTTCTCTTATTGCTCCTCTTCTTATACGTCACTCATCATCTACTCCTCACTACACTTTTGTCTCTCCTTTTTTCATCTTCTCTATGAACCTAGCCCTCCTTACACAATTTCTCTTGTCAGCAAAGATAACAGCCTACTCAGTACATTTAAAATCTGATTGTTGTTTGCTGAATTACAACAACACACTCTTCAGCAAGGTGCTCCAGGGATTTCCTGAGAAAGGTGCGGAGTGTGTGAGAACCATCAGGCTCTAACTCTGCATTCTGACCCTGCTGCCTTTCCCTGGGTGTGGGACTTGCGTTGGGTAAGCAGAAGTAACATGTGTCACTTCCAGGGGACATATGTCACTTCAGGGTGGAAGCTTTAAGGCCAGTGCCCACTATTCTGTGCTCTCTTTCCCTCTGCCACAATGACCGGCCATGTTTCAGAAGGTGGATACCCCCTCAGCCTGAGTCCTGGAAAGCACATGACTTTGAGCAGAGGCTACAAGCTGACCTGCTTTCAGCACCTAGATAAACAAGGAACAAATCTTTCTTATTTTATGCCATTGAGATTCTTGGGCTGTTTGTTACTGCAGTATAAATACAGCACAGGAGCTGATAACAAGGAAGACAGAATGACATGTTTCCTACCGAGTAACCCTCGTGGAAAATTTCCATTTGCACCATGAAATTGCCTCTTGCAATTCACTGAGATCGGGAAGGTAGGCCAGTGACAGAGACTATTTTTGGTGCTTAGCACCTTAGTTTTACTTGTGCTTCAGACAGGAAAAGGACCATATGAAATGAATTACTGCGCTGTGTGTGTTGTCTTCGACTTACTCCCTGCTCTCTGGTCCTCAGCTGGGCAGTGGTTCTTTGCCTGCAACTTCCGGGGATAAGAGCACTGTTTCCTCCTATGTTGGTGTGTTGGAAACAAGGCACATCCTTCCCTAAATGCCCATAGCATAGCTGAAACCAAGCTGTTACTCAAAGCAAGGCTTTATTGATGGTTTAAGGAAAATGGAAGGGAAATGCAACACCAAGAAAGCCTACATTGCTGACCAGGCACAAGCCTATTGATAGGATCTCCTGGCTTTCCCCATCTCTCCTGACAAGATGGAAGCTTCTGTGCCTGTTACACTCACCACCCCTTACATGACTTCCAGCATCAGAAATGCCCCTGGAATCTCCCTGCCTTAGACCGAAGACCCCAGTGGAAAGGAACATTTTCCCTCTCCCAACTTGCTTACAAAATCCTTCTTTCTTATCTCTGGCCCAATCACTGAGATCATCTGCTCTTTTCAAGGAAACTGTATCCCCACCTTTATGTACCATGATCTGACCCTATGGCCCCAACAAGACAATCACACGATTGTATTAGAAAGGATAAAACTGGCTCTACTGTAGCAACAAACAACCCAAGACCTCAGAAAGTGGCTCACAGTGCAGAAAGGTCTTATGTGGTCAGTGTACTGGTATTCAGGAAAACTTTTGATCATGTTTCTATAGTGTTTATTTTTTAGAACTAATTGGAATGTATTAATTTCAGACTTATCCACACCTTGACTTGCAAAATCCTATTACTTTAAGTGCCAGTTTTTCTGTGAAGCCTTCCCTGAGTCTAGGCAAAGTGAATTCGTCCATTCTGGATAATTCTTCAGCACTGCCCTCCATGCCTTTATGACAAAATTATTTACCTTATTATATTCTGATTTGTCTTTCTCTTTCTCTTTCTTTTTTTTTCTTTTTCTTTTTTTTTTTTTTTTTTTTTTTTTTTTTTTTTTTTTTGCCTCTCTTCATTTCCTAGAAGATACCTTCTTGAGGACAGCAATTAGGTATTTTTTCTGTGTCTATTACACTGCCTAGCACAGTACTTGAGAGCAATAACCAGGCAATATAAATCAACTCCGTGGAGAAGTGAAATTCAAGTTGTCATCATGTCCCTGTTCTTGGATCATGTGTATATGTTTATGTGTTGTGGGCTGTGGGATATAGTTATATCTGTGTAGTATCATGTCTAAAGGGATGTGTTCAAAATGGTGCACATCAAACCTCTCGATACAGTTCATGGATTGATGTATATATGAGTTTGAAAACTACTTATGTAGACAACCACATCCTACAAAGGAAGCTTGAAGTTCTTATTTACCAAATAAGGCTTCCCATATCCCACAGTAGTTACCCCATATTTACCCCTGAGCCACTCCCTTTTAGTTTAAATTAGAACTTTTTAAAACACATTTGTTTTATCCCTTAAAGGCACATGAAACAGTCTTGTATACTTAAGCTGGTAGCCTGAGACATTTTTAGTATGAAATAAAGGAAATAGATGGCTAATTTTTTTTGACAGGGATTTTTAAGTCTACATGATAAATCAGCATTTAAAACATATTTCTTCATCTAAGTTCTCCTTTTCTGGTTTCACCTCTTATTTATTTATTTATTTATTTTTGAGATGAGCATGGTAAACTTTGCTGAAAAAACAAAAAAGAGTGAGAGATTTTAGCTGTTATTGTAGAATTGCATTACTACATTTTCCTCTCTTTTATTAGCAAAGGTATTTTGTCATTTGTCAACCCCCTGAAAATATCCTTTTTACCCCCTATAAGTCAAAAATGACTTCTTTTAGGGCATACAGGATAAGTTGTAATAACACATTTGGTAGCTTTAAATAATTCTCTTCTACCAGTATACACAGTGAATGTTATTAATGGAAAAGTCTTTGCATGGGCCCTGAAAATAACCAATAACTCAACTTGTCAGCATTTTGATAACTACAGGCTTCAATTTAACATGAAGAAATATAGGATTCAGTTTAGCAGTTTCAAAAGCAATGAATACAGATGATGAAATCTCTTCTTTCAGGCAAAGAGACTGAAAATTATTATACATAGACACTTACTTCTAATAATGTCATTTCAATTTACCTCTCAGTTGCTTGATATTAGAAGTATTTGTTCAGGAATTGGATGAGAATTTAATCATTATTTTAGAGCTTCAGGCCCAATCTCAGGGACCAACTGAAAATGTTATCAGCACCTGAGTGGCAATGCTTCTCATCCCTTTCCTGCACTCTTACCTCCTCTCTCTTTTTACCTTCCAAGTCTATTTTTAACTATCCTAGAAATAGCCCTCTTTCAGATGGGAATTAACCATGATGCCAGGGTGGTTATCACCTGATATGGCTTTATGTCTAGTTCCTCCTTCCATCCTTATTCCCTTCAATGGGGCACCTGGGTGGCTCAGGTAATTGGTTGTCCATCTCTTGATTTCAGCTCAGGTCATGATCCCAGGGTTGTGGGATCAAGGCCTGCGTCAGGCTCTGTGCTGAGCGTGGAGCCTGCTTGAGATTCTCTCTCTCTCTCTCTCTCTCTCTCTCCCCTTCCCCTGCTTGCTTTCTCTCTCTCTCTCTCCTTCCCCTTCTTGCTTTCTCTCTCTCTCTCTAAAATTAAAAATAAAATAAAATATTCATATTTTAAATACATAAAAAATTTAAGTAAAGTTAATTAAAATGAAAATAATTTAAATAAAAATTAAATTAAAATTTAAAAAGATTCAGATCAGGCCTCCTTTTTCTAAAAATTCCCTCCTTCTTCTCTCAAATACCGTCAGTCTGGGTGAATGAAAAGAAACAAATGTTCTCATATAGCCAAGCTGCATGGAGCTGTAAGTAGGAATGTATGCAAAACTATCACCTGGAATGGGCAAACTTCCGTTACCAGGCTGCTCTTCTCATTAACAAGGCCATTGCTCAGCTGGAAAGCCTTCCAGTTCCACTGTTATGCCTTTGGTAGGTGCTACCTGCTCCCTTCCAACTTCACCCAGCCTCTCTTCCAAAGGACACCCCATGCTTCTCGGAGCCATGGTAAGACTGTGTGCACCGTAATGCTCTCTTCCTGTAAGATTCCCCAAGAACCTACTTTAGTCGGCACCAAGTGTTGCTTTGTTTATGGTGTTAGTCCCACACATGCACTAACAGGTTTCCCTTTTCTGTAATTCCATGAACCTGTGTTTCCCTCCCATACCGACCTCTGTCATAATCATCTGTATGCCCCTTTGGTGGCATATTAGGCCATGGGCTCCCTGAGGGAAGGTATCACATCTTCTGCTTCATTATATCCAGAAAGCCTAGTATAGTGACAGAAGGTGCTCAATGAATACCATTCCATGAATGGCTGAATGGTCAAAAGTTACAGACAGCAAGATCAGAGGAAATGTTGGCTTGGGTACAGATTTCTTGCATCTACTTTCTTTTTTTTTTTTAATTTTTTTAAACATTTATTCATTTTTGAGAGACAGTGAGTGGGGGAGGGGCAGAGAGAGAGAGAGAGAGAGAGAGAGACAGAATCTGAAGCAGACTCCAAGCTCTGAGCTGTCAGCACAGAGCCCAATGCGGGGCTTGAACGCACCAACGGGGAGATCATGACCTGAGCCAAAGTCGGAGTCTTAACCGACCGAACCACCTGAGTGCCCCAATTTCTTGTGTTTACTTGCTAATGGGATTCTATTTTGCCTCTAAAATCAGTTCTGATATAAAGAGCAGGCCCAGTCTCGGAGACGGTATGCTATAGTGAGGACCGGTGAATGTCCTGGTAAATGTTTTCCAGTGTAGCAGATTTCAAGTTACTCAGTGTTATCACTGAGTGCAGCATTAAGGAGAAGTGTCCAGCAGCACATCTTCTGGAGTATTTCTGTCCTATAGCTACAATGTAACAAAATTACTTCAAAAGCACAGATAATAGTAAGATGTTGTAAAATAATCAGGAAGCAGAGGGGTTTGAGTGTTTATCATCTTCGTCTTTAATATAACCTATTTAATTGTGAGTTTAATATAATTTTTAATAATTTCCATATGTAACAACAGGCTTGCAAAATGGGGGAGGGGCAGAGAGAGAAGGAGAGACAGAATCCCAAACAGGCTCCTGTCAGTGCAGAGCCTGATGTGGGGCTCAAACTCACGAACACACAAGACCATGACCTGAGCCAAAATACAGTCGGATGCTTAACCAGCTGAGCCCCCCCCACCCCCCCGGCACACCAATTTAATACTTCTCTTTCACGATACTGTAGGAGCTGGTTTCAGAAGCCACTGCGTAGGACTCTTCTCAACCTGCGTCCAGTACCCAGACGTTCCCTATCCAACCCTGAACCCACTTAAGATCACTTCACCTACTTCCTTGCTAGCATTTTCAACCAAAACTATCTGTTGTTTGATTGAAACTACTAGTTGCTTTGGTTAGTGGCAGAGAAGTACAAAGATTTGTAAAAAAGAAAAGATAGACTGGGAAGAAGATTGGGACATTCTTTAACTTTTCAAAACCTAGAGCCTTTTACTAAATACCTTAAGTTGTTAAGTAAATAGCCTGCTTCAGCTTAATATTTTTGTATTTGGCAACACATGGCATTTCTATGCCTCACCACCTCCCAAGTTCTACTTGATTTCAGCCACTTATTTTCTATCCAGCTGTATTTCCTGGACTGTATATCTCCTTTTCAACCTTCTAGATTGTACAAATAACCTTTAAAATCCCACTGGAGTTGTGTCTTGACTTTTGGAGGAAAGGTGATGATTCCACCACCATTACTTACTCCTATTGCTTCAGCAACCAAATCAACTGTACTTTTTTTTTTTAATAACATCAAAAGAAAAACTTCTATGGGTCTTGATTTTGTGAATATCTTGTGAATATATTGAATATTTTCATTGCCCTTTTCTATGTCCATTTTACACGGCCTGTTCTTGATGAATAGTGCTCAGGAATCATATGCATTTAGTTTTCTATGCATCTTACTTAGTGAAAAATCATAAGCAGCTTAAGTGTCTTCATAGCTGCAGGAATGGGGGTATTCATGATGAACCGATTGATAGGTGTAGAATCATGCTTGTGCACGGCAATATATGAAACAATGAATCTTAGAGCACCGTTCCTCATTAAAGAGAAGTAATGATGATGATAACAATGCTTTCGAGCTTCTGGCATTGTCCCCATGTCCTAGCACATTATGCATGCACCATAGCCTACACAGAGATTGTGCCAAGACACCTCAAAAATCCACAATCACTGTGTCTTTTTAAATATATTTTCTAAGCTATGAATACATGACACATAAACAAATTCTAGTTATTATATGCATTATGAGTAATGAAACAATATTTCAGTTGCCTTAGCCTTGAAAACAGTAACAACCATTAGGGCTTATTTCTAAATGTTTAATTCATCACCATAATCATCATCATCTGGACCACAGATGGCAGACATACTTCCTAGAACTCTATTTCTAAGTAAACAGCATTTCCCTGAACAATTCTGTAGACAGAACATACAGTATTTACATTCCTCTCAGTTCTTTGCATTTTGCCCAAGTTCGCAAGCATATTTGGGATGAGAATGATGTCACTAAAGAGCAAGTGTGTTCTCTCAAATGGTTAAGGAGAAAAACTAAACCAGACTAGAGGCAAAACCCTTCTAGAGAGACTCTTTTGGTTGGGTTGCTTCTTCTTCTTTTTTTTTTTTTTTTAATTTACATATAGCTTACTCAGTCTTTTTGTAAGGGCACACTTATCATTTCCATTCGGATTTTATTCGCTCATAAATACCTGACCAAACATAATTCACTTAATTAACAGCTCTCTAAATAGATTGAGTTTGCTGCCTTAGGGGTTAGACACTGGAGGCCAGAAACTCCTGAGTTGTCTGGCAAAGCTCCAGAGGGCCTAATCACATGCATGCTTGGACTGAAGAAATAAAACAGGCTGAAATGCAAATGACAACAGCAATGACCGAGGCCACTGGGCACAGGAGAGAGGGGATGGAAAGGAGGTGAGCCTCGCTCTGTCTCCCATGTCTAAAAGGCCAGATCTAGGCATGATATTTATGAATTCCAGTGATGTGCACAGTTAGAGCCACAGGGCTCAAAAATCAGAACAGGCAGATGTTAGTAAAGCCAACTTACTGGAATTTCTGGAAATAACAATTTCAATCATTCAACATGAGCCTTTGATCACGGGGAGTATGAAACATATAAACAACAATTTAAAAGAAAAATAAAATAGGTAAAATGAAGTTGATGGAAACCAACAAATGAAAGAGTTTACTGGGCTTACAGGAATTTACATTGTCTATAGCATGAGTACTATAGTTACATTTCTGAGGTTTCCCACTAACAATGCAGATTTGGGGGCTGCAAGATAACTGGGGCAAAAGTTGTTGAATTAGCTGACTATGCTTTTAGAGAGAAGTTGCAAATTTCATACAGCTGGGATCGAAGTGGGACACGTGCATTGGGAGATTGAAATGTTTGTGACAATTAATGTACAGATTTTGATCATCATTTTATGTCTATCTCTATATTTCCTTACTCGTAGGTTAATCTGATACTTGACCAAGAAAGAATAACCAGAGAGAAAATTAATATACTTTTAAAGCTAGATTACCCCACCTAAATTATCATCTGCAGTAAACAGTTCAATTTTGCTATGTGGTTACCTTTTCTCATGTCAGCCCCCCAAAGCATCCTGATTATAGAGCTCAAGGTTTGCTTCTAACTCAGGAACTATTACAAACCTGACTTCATGGATTCAGATATTTACTAAGCAGCTCCTCTGGGACCAGCATAATGCTAGGCAATGTGCTGTCAGCTAGAGAAGCAAATTACCAAAACTTTGAATGAACATGGGAAAGAGAGTATAGAAATACAATTTATATGCTGAGATTTTGAAAAGAACATTGTGGCTAAACAGTCCTGGCCATAAAGCAGGTCTACTGGCCATTTGTGGCAACATGGATGGAACTGGAGAGTATCATGCTAAATGAAAAAAGTCAGGCAGAGAAAGACAGATACCATATGTTTTCACTCATATGTGGATCCTGAGAAATGTAACAGAAGACCATGGGGGAAGGGAAGGGAGAAAAAGTTACAGAGAGGGAAGGAGGCAAACCATAAGAGACTCTAAAATACTGAGAACAAACTGAGGGTTGACGGGGGGTGGGGGAGAGGGGAATGTGGGTGATGGGCATTGAGGAGGGTACCTGTTGGGAGAGCACTGGGTGTTGTATGTAAGCCAATTTGACAATAAATTATTTTTAATATTAAAAAACAGCAGGGCTAGAACCACAAATTCTTTTGCTGTTCTTTTAAAAAATAAACTCAGTATCTTAAAATTAGGAGATCACACACACACACACACACACACACTTCATATTTCTATTTCTCTTTAAAAAAAATCAGAAAATCTGGGCCAGTATTTTTGCAGGGCCACAAGCCCCTGGATCTGAATAGTGATCCTTATATGGCATTTGAGCTGTCCAATTCAAGCCTCCCCAGTCTCTAGGGAGTAAATAAATGCCTGGTGCCATTACACCCACAGCTTCCCCCATTCATCCTACTTGTCTGGCCACAAAGAGACATGTGGATCTCTGTCTTGGAATTCTGCATAACGGTTGTCTTAGATCCTCTAACACAATAGTACTTCATAGTGTTGGAGTGGAGATCAAACAACCCTGGAAAAGTACCTGCTACAGAATAAGTGCTATATGAGTATGAGCTACTGTTGTAATTTTATCATTAAGTAAATCTTATATAATTAATTAATTGTTAATATATTATATATTATATATGATAGTATATAACCATTGAATTATATAATAGTTAGTTTATTAATTCTACCTGATTTTTCTTTGTTGTATATTATTAGCAATATGTTGAGTAATCTATACGCTATAATTTACTGTTATGTATCTTGCTGGTAGTGATCAGAAGCAGATTCACTATAAAATTAATGAAATGTCAAAATCCCAAAATGGTTCCTGGACCGTGTATAAGGCATAGGAGAGACATTAGAAACATGTCCACATAGTCCTATGTTTTTGTAAAATTTGCCAAAGTAAGATATTTTCACCAGTTAAGACAATTGTCTCTTTCCACTCCATATTTTTCCTTGTTAGACTTGCCCTAGGGTATCAGGGTTTTAGAATGGTATGGGTTGGGATGACAGGGGGCTCAGTTGGCTAAACGTCCAAATTTGGCTCAGGTCATGATTTCGTGGTTCGTGACTTTGAGCCCTGCCTTGGGCTCTCTGCTGTCAGCATGGAGTGCGCTTTGGATCCTCTGTCCTCCTCTCTCTCTGCCCCTTCCCTGCTTGTACACACACTCTCTCTCTCAAAAATAAGTGAAAATTAAAAAAAAAAAAATAGAATGGTATGGGTGTTGAGAGACAAAGGGAGAGACAAATAAGGAAATGTTGATTTTGGAGGCATATTTCTATAACAACAGAACTACGTATTGTTATTTATTGCTAGATGTCCAGGTATAGGAATGACTTCCAGGGATACCACTATCTTCCCCCGTGCTGACTCATCCACATGTAACAGAAGTGTAGGGCCACAGATTGTGCTACAATATGAACATGCCCCAGATACGAGGGCGGTGCAGGAGAAGCAAGGTCTGGAATGTATAGGCCTGGAGCTAGTCTGCTGACATTTCTTCCAACCATCAGACATGCAAAATTGTTAGTGGAAAAAGCTGGTTCTCTACAATACCTACATAAAATGGAATTTTTATTAGGAATAATCTAAATAATTCAAAATATACCATTTTAAATAGTTTACAGGTTTTTGATGGGAATCATGCCAGAAAGAGTCTATAAGAATTCCTGTGTTTATAGAGCAAAACTGTAACAGTGCCATGTGCATCCAGAATATCTGGGTGTGAGGCTGCATGTTTTTTGCATCCCAATGTATGCGATCATATATTAGACTGTCCAATGCATCTTGTCCTGACAGTAGTTCCAGATGAAAAAACATATAACATTGGCACTGATATAGTGAGACCACATACAAAATTGCCCCAAATGTAGTAAAATGACCTGAAGAAAATAGTGTTCCAGTGATAAAAATTCCTGCACACGTCCATCAACAAGTCAATGTTCAGAGTAAGAGTAATTTGCCTATCAATTTATATAGCCCTATATAATGTAGGAGCAATTTTAAATATGCATTTTAATTGTACTTTTGCATATCTTAAATTCAGATTAATTTTGGACATTTTTTCTGAATTATTGAATATATCAAAATTTAAATAAAGTGGAAAGAATTATCCTACTAGGAGCCAAAAGCCTATTCTGGGAAAAGAAGACTGCAGTAGCTTTAAAATGTCCAATTTCTCTTAATACCTCACAGAGCAACTGAAATCTCTCATGAACAAAATCATGAAGATAAGGAAAAGGGCCAAAATAGCCCAAACAAGCAAACAAATGTAATAAAAAATGATAACAGAAAAGATGAATATGTTTATGAGAACTAGACTACTTTTAGAAGAAGAAGAAAAGGATGACAGAAAGTAAAAGAAGAGAAACTGTAAGCTCAACACAACACTCCAGATGGTCAACAGCAGATGCATTTTGATGAAGAAGTTGGTTTCACAAAGAATCATGTCTTCTCTCATCATGTTACAAAAGGCAAGACAAATTTCACATTGTTAATGACTGCTTTTCAAAACTGTGTTCCTAATAGGTATTGAGAACTGAACAGAGTATAAAATAAACAAAAAGAGTCTCAAACAAAAATATTTTGAGAAGAGAGAAAGTAAATGGCTAACTTATTTTGAGATCCTGGCTAGCCTAGACCAACACTGAAGGTTGCATTAATGGTTTGTAGACTGTTTTCAATCAGACAGACACAACTTATATAAAACAAGTGCTCAAGCTGAATGACCATATTGAGAACGCTCAAGTCGTGAAGACTGCATAGAGTATAAGGAAGCCGTGTTTATTCATTTTACATGCAAATCGAACAAAACACACAGCACCAGTGTCTGTAAGAACAAAGACACGTCAATATTATTTCTAGAGTGCTAACAAGTGGTTATAGTTGTTAAATTTTAAGTGAAAAAGTTTTGTCACACAGAGGTCACAGTGAAAAATGAAGTTCTCAAATAACGGAAACTTGATGGAAAGCACCTAATTATTTTTTTTTTAATTTAATGTTTATGTATTTTTGAGAGAGAGAACGAGAGAGAGACAGAGAGAGACAGAGCACGAGTAGGGGAGGGGCAGAGAGAGAGGGAGACACAGACTCCGAAGCAGGCTCCAGGTTCTGAGCTGTCAGCACAGAGCCGGGTACGGGGCTCAAACTCACAAACTGCAAGATCATGACCTGAGCCGAAGTCAGACGCTTAACCAGCTAAGCCACTCAGGAGCCCTGGAAATTACCTAATTATTAAGTTTAATTCATTGTTGCACAAGGACTTGAAAAAACGTCAAAATGAAAAAAAATAAATGTGACTTTTTTTATCCAAACATTTTACCAAAATAATAATAATAATAATAATAATAATTGAAATGATGAAAGAACATGTACAAGTAAACCAGACACTACATACTACTCCACTAACATAGAACCTACACTGGATGCAACACATTCTGATCACTTGGTAATAATGATGCAAAAGGGATACAAAAAGAAATTTTATGAGCAGTTTTAAGCTCCCCTCCCCCCCCCCCCATGGAAATCTTCTATTTGTGAGTTTCTTCTACCAAGAAAATATGTTCTGGACAATTGTAACCTGTCGTGCAAAAACAGTTGCCATCAGCTGTATGACAACACAGCGGTCAGAGTTGAGGACCAAGAGCTGTGTGAACTCTTGAAAAAAAATGAGTATGTAATATGTGTTGCTCCTTCTCTTCAACTCATTAGATAAAAAGTTGCCTCTCAGGACCAGAAGTTATTAATTACTTTGGTATTTTAGCAACAGTTTTGTTTTCTTTTCAGGTTCATCTAGGTGATGTAATAAATTAAACACACACACTGTCTTAGATAATTTTTGAAGAGTAAGTGTAACAAGATGGCCCATCCCTAATAGCACTGGGCCTAGGGGTACAGATGGGGCAAGACTGGCCTGTTTATGTTTGCTAGGGTTGGGCAATGGATTCATTATACTGGTTTATCTACTTTTATGTATATTTAAAAATTCTCCATTAAAAAAGTTCTTTTTTTTTTTTTTTTTTTTTTTTTTTTTGGTGGTAGAAGGGAAAAAAACCGATTTTCTGTTCATTCAAATTATGTGCAAACACAGATTTACCTATTAACTTACTTCCTCTAGCGACATCAAAATTTGGGGGGAAAACTCTAAGTAATTTCCCATTTTCTTATATTGACATTAGGCTCAAAAGTTGATGGCCATAAGAAAAGTAATGAAGAAGAACAGTGAAATAAATAGATATTTTTTAGGCACTAAGAGGCGAATTGTAACAAAAACTTTTCAGAGCACAGTAATTCACTAAGAGATGAATTTTGATAGAAGTAATATATAGGATATTCAATTATTTGCTCATCTAATTAATGAAGAAGGAGGAATTATATGAACAAAGAAGAAAGATACATATATATACATATATATGTATATATATGTTGATTTCACATGAAATACTAAAATCAATGAAAATAAACTCAAATTTATAGCACATTTGAGTCACTACAGAAAGCTTCCTTGTCCCAGTTTTGAATCAACCCTCACACCCTTACCCCCATGACCAGATGCAACTGGTATTTTGATTTCTGCCCCATAGCTTAAATTTCCCTCTTCTGGAATTTTATATAAATGGAATTATATACCATTTACTCTTTTCTGAATGTCTTCTTTCAGTCAAAGAATTGTTTTTGAGATTAATCCATGTCGTATGTATTGTGATGTTATATTGGTAAAGATAGCCTGTCAAAGAATCACCTTTTTCTGTTACATTGACTCTTTGCAAAGTAACATTGCTACTCTTCCCATCAAGAGATAGGGTCTATTTCCAACCCCATGAAACTGGGCTGCTTTTGTGACTTGATTGGAAGTGATGTCTCTTGACTTCTGACTTTTGACTTCAGACCTCTGACTCCAAGCCTTAAGAAAGACGGTAGCTTCCATTTTAAATTTTGGAACGCAGCATCCATATAAAGAAGTCCAGGCTGTCCTAATGAGACAGAGAGAGAGTCTACATAAAGAGAGAGAGAAAGCCTAGAGGATGAGAAGACCATCTAGATAAAGTGGCCTTATGGAATAGGTCTAAAGTGGCTTTAGCCCACAGCCAGCATCAAGGCCTCAGACAATGTGGGTAAGATCATCTTGGATCTTTTCAGCCCAGTTTATGCAATAGTTGAATACAGACGCAAGAGTGAGCCTCGGCAAACCTACAAAACTATGAGAAACAATAAATTTTTGTTGTTTTAAATCACTACATTGTTTTTCTTCAAATTTTTATTTAAAATCTAGTTAGTTAACCTGAAGTGCAATATTGATTTCAGGAGTAGAATTCAGTGGTTCATCACTTACGTACAACATAAGTCACTACTACATTTCAAAGTGATTTGTTACACGGCACCAGATAACTGACACACAGTAGTTTGTTCATATTTATTGTTGAGTAGAATTTCATCGTATGGATATACCACAATATAATTTAGCCATTAACTTCCTTAATTGTTTTTTGTTTGTTTGTCTTTTTTTGTTGTTGTTGTTTTGGCTTTGGTTTTGACTATTCTGGAAGAGTTGCTTTGAGAATTCTTGAACAGATTTTTTTACGAATATATTTTCATTTCCCTAGAGCAAATACCTAGGCGTTGAATTGCTAAGTTACACCCCATAAGTATATGTTTAAACTACCAAATTTTCTCCAAAGAAGTTTTATCTTTATGTATTCCCAGCAGCAAAGTAGAAGAGTGACATTTGTCACAATGTTGTCCATCGTTTTAATTTTAGCTATTCCAGTTAGTGTAAATTGGTATCTCGCTTTGGTTTTAATTTGCATTTCCCTGATGACTAACAATGTTTAGCATCTTTTCATGTGTGTATTGGCCACTTGTATGATTACAATCATATAATTCATTTTGTAAAGCATCTTTTTCAATTTTTGCAGTTAAAAAATGACTTGTTTTTCTGTTACTGAGTAGTAGTAGGAATTCTTCATATATTTTGGATATGAATCTTTAGTGAGATATTTGTATGCAAATATTTTCTCCCAATTGTGGCTTGCCTTTACATCATATTAGTGATCTTTTGATACAGAAGCTTTGAATTTTGATGGAATATATTTTATGATTATTACTTTTTGTCTGTCTATTAAATATTTGTCATCTCTAAGATCACAAGGATTGTCTATGTTTTTTTTTTTCTGGAAACTTTAGAGTTTTACCCCTGAGGTGTATATATAAATTTATATTGAAAAATATATACAGGTATGTATGTATGTGAATATTAGTATTCTGCTTCTCTGATTGAACCCTGACCAGGGTAGCTTACACAGCGACTTAGATCTGTAGCAAAACCTATTCCTTTCTCAACTCCACTAAAAATTTCTAATTTTTTAAGTTAATTGGGTGCTATTGGTACACCCAAATGATGCATATTTTGTTTCCAAAACCCAAAGAGACCCACTGAGCACTGTGTCAATTTCTTAGGAGGCCCAGATGCAGCAACTTTCCTTCACTTTGGAAAAGATGTGTCAACATGTCCTAGACTAGTGGACCTCTAGAAATCTCACAGAGGTGGCAAGCCCCTATGTTTTCAGGGATTTATTTTACACTCTTGGGCATGCATGTGTATTAACAATTTTCCTAGGATAGTTGCTACTTCCTGCTCACCAATTGGCATGGTATCATGAATGTAATGAAACTATGTGATAAGATGTTCTATGAAGTGACTGGGGTCCCTGAAGACTAGATTATGACATACCCCTAGAGACCCGACAGAGCTCTGAGCTAGGACTTTGAAGTTGTGCTATTGGCCCTGCCATCCAAAAGTAAAGAGTCCCTGTTGATATTTATTAATAGTTACAGATTTTTTTAAAAAATGCAGTAACAAGTTCAATAGCTGCATACCATATGCCAGGGGATGTGTTGATTTGCTCCAACAATGAAACATACTAAAAAACCAGGTGCAATTGGAGTCACCACCTGATTACAATAATCTACTATCACTTCCTGAATTTCATCTGCTTTCTGCAAAGGCAAAATAGATGAATGCAATGGGAATATTCTGGAAATCACCATCCTTCAAGGGAAGCTTTCAAGTCTTTGGTGATAACACTCTGAATTTTTACTCTTCCAGTAATGCAGAATTACTTCAAGTTTACAGTTTGGTAGTGGGGGCAATTCTAGTGGCTTTCTCTTGGCTAACTTTACTTCTCAAAGAGCTAGAGAAAGAAGAACAAACCAAGCCCAAAGTTGGCAGAAGAAAGGAAACAACAAAGATTAGAGCAGAAATAAAGTTGAAAGTAGAGAAAAATCAATAAAACTAAGAGTTGTTTTTTTTAAAGATAAACAAAACTGACAAACTCTTAATTTCTTAAGAAAAAGAGAAAAAAAGATTCAAATAAATAAAATGAGAAATGAAAGAAGAGTCATTATGACTAACGATACAGAAATAAATACTATCATAAGAGACTACTATGAACAATTATACACCGACAAATTGGATGACCAAGAAGAAATGAATAAATTCTTAGAAACATATAACCTACCAAAACTGAATCATGAAGAAATGGGAAGCCTAAACAGACTCATAACTAGTATGGAGATTGAGTAGGTAATCAAAAAATCTTCCAGCAAAGAGAAGTTTAGGACCAGATGGCTTCACTGATGCATTCTACCAAATATTTAGAAGTATAAACACCTATCCTTCTCAAACTCTTCCAAAAAATTGAAGAAGAAGAAACACTTCCAAATTCATCTTACAAGGCCAGCATTACCCTGATACCAAAGTCAGACAAAAAAAACAAAAGAACGGAAAACTACAGGCCAATATCCTTGATGAATACTGACACAAAGATCTCTAATAATATATTAGCAAATGAACCACAGTTTATTTATCCAATTCACCTACTGAAGAACACATTGGTTGCTCTCAAGTTTTGGCAATTATGAATAAAAGTGGCTGTACACATCTGTGTGCAGGCTTTTGTGTGAATATAAGTTTTCAACTCATTTATAAAAAATGACCAAACTCTCTTCTAAAGAGGCTGTATCATTTTGCATTCCCACTACCAACGAATGAGGGTTCTTGTTGTTCCACATCTTGGCCAATATTTAGTGTTGTAAGTGTTAGAGATTTTGGCCATTCTAAAAGGTATGTAGTGATATCTCATTGGGGTTTTTTATTATTATTTAAATTTTAGTTAGTTAACATACAGTGCAATATTGCTTTTAGGAGTAGAATTCAGTGATTCATCACTTACATATAATACCCAGTACTCATCACAAGTACCCTCCTTTGTACCTATCACCCATCTAGCCCATCTCCCATCCACCTTCCTCCATCAACCCATAGTTTGTCCTCTATCGTTAGGAGTCTCTTGTGGTTTGTTTCCTTCTCTTCTCTTCTGCCTCCCTTCCTATATTTTCATCTTTTTCTTTTCTTAAATTCCACGTATTAGTGAAATCATATGGTATTTGTCTTTCTCTGATTGATTTATTTCACTTAGCACAATATATTCTAGGGCTCCATCCACAACATGGCAAATGGCAAGATTTCATTCTCTTTTTTTATGTTTACTTATTTTTGAGAGAGAGAGTGTGAACAGGGGCAGAACAGACAGAGAGGGAGACAGAGGATCAGAAGCAGGCTCTGTGCTGAGAGCAGAGAGCCCAATATGGGACTTGAACTCACGAACCATGAGATCATGACCTGAGCCAAGTCAGACAGTTAACCAACAGAGCCACCCAGGCACCCCAACAGATTTCATTCTTTTTGATGGCTGAGTAGTATTCCATTGTATATACATACCATATCTTCTTTATTCATTCATCAGTAGATGGACATTTGGACTCTCCCCATAGTTTAGCTATTGCTGATAATGCTGCTATAAACATGGGGGTACATGTACCCCTTCAAATCTGTATTTTTGTATCCTTTGGATAAATACTTAATAGTGTAATTGCTGGATCATAGGGTAGTTCTATTTTTAGTTTCTTGAGGAACCTCCAATAGTTCTCCAGAGTGGCTGCACCAGTTTGCATTCCCACTAGCAGTGCAAGAGGGTTCCCCTTTCTCTGCATCCTTGCCAATACCTGTTGTTTCTTATGTTGTTAATTTTAGCCATTTCTGACAGGTGTGAGGTGGTATCTCCTCATGACTGATTTATATTTCCCTGATGATGAATGATGTTGAGCATCTTTTCTTGTGTCTGTTAGCCATCTGGATGTCTTCTTTGGAAAAGTGTCTACTCATGTCTTCTGCCTTTCTTTCTTTCTTTCTTTCTTTCTTTCTTTCTTTCTTTCTTCTCTGCCCATTTCTTAACTGGGTTATTTGTTTTCTTGAGTGTTGAGTTTGATAAGTTCTTTATAGATTTTGGATACTAACCTTTTATCAGATATGTCATTTGAAAATATCTTCTCCCATTCTGTAGGCTGTCTTTTAGTTTTGTTGTTTCCTGGTATCTTATTGTTTTAATGTGCAATTCTTTAACGACATATGAGTATCTTTTCATTATTTATTTGCCATCTGTGTATCTTCCTTGGTGATATCTATCAGTTCTTTTGCTCATTTTAAAAATTGGGTTGTTCATTTTCTTATTAAGTTTTAAGAATTAATTTTATATTTTATTTATTTTTTAAAAATCTTTATTTTCGAGAGAGACAGCATGTGAGCAGGGGAGGAGCAGAGAGAGAGGGAGACACAGAACATGAAGCAGGCTCCAGGCTCCAAGCTGTCAGCACAGGCCTGATGTGGTGCTCAAACTCATGAATCGTGAGATCATGACCCGAGCTGAAGTCAGACGCTCAACCAACTGAGCCACCCAGGCGCCCCTTAATTTTATATTTTAGATAGCAGTCCTTTATCAAATATGTCTTTTGAAAATATTTTCTCCTAGTCTGTAGCTTGTCTTCTCATTCTTTTGTAGAGAAGAAGAGTCTTTTACAGAGAAGTTTTAAATTTTAGTGAAGTCCAGCTTATCAATGATTTCTTTCATGGTAATGTACCTAAAAAGTCGTCAAGAAATCCAAGGTCATCTGGATTTTCTTCTATGTTATCTTCTAGGATTTTTATACTTTTGTGTTTTATATTTAGGTCTATTACCCATTATGAGTTAATACTTGTGAAGGCTAGAAGTCTGTACATAGATTCGATTTTTCAGATGTGCATATCCAGTGGTTCCAGAACCATTTGCTGAAATGACTATTTTTCTCTATTGTATTGCCTTTGCTCCTTTGTCAAAGATCAGTTGACAATATTTATATGGATCTATTTCTGGTCCCTCTATTGTGTTTTATGGTATATTTGTCTATTCTTTTGCTAATACCACATTTGATTATGGTAGCTTTATATTCAATTTTGGAGTTGGACGGTGTCAATCCTTCAGCTTTGTTCTTCTTCAATATTGCATTGGCTATTCTGGGTCTTATGCCTCTTCATATAAACCTTAAAGTCAGTTTGTATATATCCACAAAATAATTTGCTGGGATTTCAATTGGGATTGTATTGAATCTACAGATCAAATTGGGAAGAAGTGGTATTTTGACAAATTTGAATGTTCCTATCTATGAACATGAAATATCTCTCCATGTATTTAGTTCTTTTATTTCTTTCATCAGTTTCGTAGTTTTCCTCATATAGATCTTGTGTATATTTTGTTAGATTTATATCTAAATATTTCATTTTGAGGGGGGTAGTGTAAATGGCATTGTGTTTTTAATTTCATATTCTGTCTATTCATTGCTAATACATAGGACAGTGATTTATTTTGTATATTGACCTTGTATCTTGCAGCCTTGCTGTAATCTCTTATTAGCTCAAGGACTTCTTGTTGAGTCTTTTGGATTTTTTAAGTAAACAATCTTTTTTTTAAAGGAAATTTAGTTTCTTTTCTCCAAACTATGGATCTTTTCTTTCCTTTTCTTGTCTTCTTGCATTATCAAGGACTTCCAATATAATGTTGAAAAGGAGTGGTGAGAGGTGACATCCTTATCTTGTTCTTCTTTTTTAAAGCTTTTATTGAAATTCTAGTTAGTTAACTTACAGTGTAATATTAGTTTCAAGTGTACAATATAGTGATTCAACACTTGCATACAACACCCGGTGCTTATCACAAGTGCACTTCTTATTTCCCATCATCTATTTTAATCCATCCGCCCACCTCCCTGCTGGTAACCATCAGTTTGTTCTCTATAGTTAAGGGTCTGTTTCTCTCTCTCTTTTTCCCCTTTGCTAATTTGTTTTGTTTCTAAAATTCCACATATAAGTAATAGACTGCCTGAGGTGTATGATAATTATGTAAAAAGCATTCACATTCTATAATTGTACTCACTGGCTTAACTTATTTTGTATACTTTTTCTGATTATTAAATAAAAGACAAAACTTTGAAAATAGTGAAAAGAAGAAAAAATTTAAGATTATTCAGAACCTCACCACCCAGAGATCATCAAGTTTAACACTTTGGTCTAATTCCTCTGATTTTTTAAAAAAAATACATAATATTTGCAAACATATTACAAATATATTAAAATTCACATATAGGTAATTTTGTTACACATGGCTTTACACTATGGATTTTTACAGTTAAAGGAGCCAAACTTTTTCTAAATAGCTTCTAAAACAAAATTTTTGTAAGGGTTTAATATTCTATCATATAGTTTTCTTTTTTATTTTATTTTATTTTTTTCTATCATATAGTTTTAAAAAATCATATTTAAAATTGATTTGAAAAATCTAAAAATTTCTCTATTATTGTATTTTATTTTGTGTGTGTGTAATATATAATGCTGTGATAAACATCTTGAGATGCACACATACACACACACACACACAAACTTATTCAAACTTATGTTTGTTTATTTTTTTAGTACAGATCACTAGAAGTGGAATTACTGACCGAGTTACAAAAATAGTTAAGATTGTTTATAGATTTTGCCAAATTTAATGATTCTTGAAACAATTTGGTTATTAGAAATTCCTTATACCACAAGAAGCAGTTCCTAGGGTAAAGGGATGAAATTAAAATTTTAGAGAGTAAAACTATGTAACACGATGGCAACACACTACAATGTTTGATTCAGCCAAGAAATATAAAGATTACGAAGAGTCTTTTTCACTAACCAGAGTGAGATTCCCCATGTGCCCTATGTTAGGTTGTTCTATTCTATCATCTATCTTCACATGATTATAAATGAAAACACTGGCTTCCTCTACAGTTTCTCTGAGTGCAGTTCTCTGAGAGTAGCTGTCTTATTAATCTGTTCAGGCATTTATAACAAAATACCATAGATTGGCTGGCTTATGAACAAAAAAACTTATTTCTCAGAGTTCTGGAGGCTGAAGTCTCAGATCAGGGTGACAGCACGGTTGAGTGAGAGCCTTTCTTTTGCTGGGATGCAGACTTCTCCTTGTTTCCTCACATGGTAGAAGGAAGCAAGAAAACTCTCTGGAGCCCCTTTTATAAGGGCACCAACCCCATTCCTGAGAGCAGAGCTCTTATGACCTAATGATGACCTAATCACCCAAAGGTCTCACCTCCTAATATGACCACTTTAGGGGTTAGGATTTCTACGAATGAATTTAGGGGAAAGGGGACACAAACATACAGTTCATGGGTGTGCCCTTTGTATATCAGTAGCTATTTGAATAACAATCAGGTGTTATTAGCTTAAGAAACTGAAGGTTTTAAAATAGAAATTTGTTATGTGTTTTCAGCAGCAAGCTTTGGAGAAATAAAGGAAACAAAAGACCATCTTTCTTTTCCGCACCCCAATCACAAATCAATCCTCCCTCACTGTTAACGGGGAACTTTTTTTCTAGCATATTAAGCCTTGGGATTTAGAATAATGGCTTAGTTTGATTAATGAATCGGATTAGCCTGGGAAAAAAATCAAGGTGGAAGGCATTATTTATTGCCAGATGTATTTTGTTTTGTAAACGGAAATGCAAGTGAACTTCTTGTTCCATATACCTGGGGTGCTAGGAATCATTAATCACAGCCGTCTTCCCTACAGCTCTGGGTTCCCAGCAAGTGCTGGCATCCGAGGTCTGCGTAGTCCACGAGACCACCTCTCAGATAATAACACCATTCTCAGCTCATGTTGATTACAAAGCCCAACATATTTTCATTTAGCTAGTCTCCTGGGAAAATTTTTTGTCCCAATTGTTTAGTACAATTTTCTTTATTGCTAGCCACCAGGCTGTTGTAGCTTAATGAAAGACAGAGTAAGGAGTTAGAAGATAAGTAATTTTTCACATAAGAAACGGTCTAGAAACATTTACAAATGGGAGCAATTTAGACCATATCCCTTCCTATGATTTCCAGCCAAGACCTGGAAGACCCGGGTTACTGCCTCTACAACTGCCCCCTGTTTCTTCTTGATTGTTTATTTCCCAGATGAAGGAATCAATAAAGTCAAATGGAATTCAAATGGAATAAATATTACTGCCTGAATCACTCAATTTTGGGTAAGCTCCTGAGGATTCTGCATTAAATGGTAGCCTTTGTCCCAGAAAAGAAAGTTAATCAAACTGGCCTGCAGCTTTCCCACAAAATGTCTATCTTTTTCCCAGAGCATGTTTTAGGAAGAAGTAAACATGGTTTGCCAGTTCTGAAGCTCCTGGCATTCAACAAAACCCTGCAGTAACCCCACATTATAAAATATATTTCTTTCCTTGAGCAGTCTTTTACACCATTACTTCATTCCTTCAAAAGTAACCATGACTTTTTCCCTTTTCCCTTTTGCTAGGACCTGTGTGATCAATGGCTCTTCAAATATAAAAAGGTATCATTTGTCACCTCAGCAGAGACTGCATGTCGTTGTAGTAAACGCAGTGGTTTTCTACCAGATTTGCTGTGAGGTTAAAATGCCCAAGACTTAATGAAGCAAGTGGCATTATTGTGCCAGTATTTGAAATCTGAACAGATTTTATTTTAAGAGTAATTCTAAAGACTCATAATTAAACATGAAGAACATAGAAAGCACCAGAAAATTTAAAAATAAAATGAAAAGAAAGAAAAAAAAAACTTTAGAGGTCAACCTTTAACTTAGAAGAAACTTAGGTCCATGTGGACATTTATATAAGTTTGTAAAAGTTTTTCCAAGCAAAGCTGAACATTTACGGCACCTTACTGACCAGTTGTCTTCTGCCTCGCTGGTATTGTAAGTACTACTTCTCTCAGTTCCCCAGGGAAATCACTCACCTTATCTCCAGATTGTTTATTTTACTTAAGGATTTTATTTTCAAGTAACCTCTGTACCCAATGTGGGGCTCGAACTCACAACCCTGAGATCAAGTCAGATATCCTACTGACTGAGCCAGCCAGGTGCCCCATTCCAGATTATTTAGCAGTCAAAGGCTGGATACAGGAAGGAACTGGGCTGGTTAAAGAATGCATGAGTCTCCTCTCCTCTGTCTAGCACCCTAGACATCAGGACACAGGCTGATGTTTGTCACCCAACCAATAGATCCCACACGGTCAGCCCTGGAACTGCCAACTGGGAGACTCATTTCTATGGCTATTCACTCACGGAAAGAGTTCTAGAAGACAATCACCTTTTCCAAAAAAAGGTAGAAAATGAATATAGGGGAAAGAATTGATCGAGTCCAGTAATACCTAGTCTTTTGCCCTTGATCCTTGATCTTAGATAAAGCCTGCAACTGTGGAAGAAAGAAAAGAGCCATGTTAGAGGTAGTTTAGGTCTCTGGTCAGAGCCTGAAGTTGTGCGACCAGTTCTGTGTTCTCTGCCCTGATGATCCCACTTCCAGTTGATGCTGGCTACTGCCAAGGGTCACCTTAAAGTTTCACAATACACCTGTCTTCAGAGGCTATGAGGGTAGCCAATCATATACCTTCTGTAACCCCATAGAGTAGGAGAGGCTTGTTGAGTCAGTTTTCTCTGGGATGTCCCTCAGGCTTAACTAGCCCTGAGGGGGAAAACCAGTACAACACCTGGAGACCACCAACTCAAACAAAAACAGAGAGCACATATAGGAGCAAACGGTAGCAGAAAAATAAAAGTAAATAGCCAACAATTGATGGGTTTACAACTCGTAGATGAGTTGGGTTTTATATATATATATATATATATATATATATATATATATATATAAAGAGCAAGAGAAAATTAGCCCAGTTTTTAAAAATTTTTACTCTAAAAACTTCAAAATGAACCCAGAGCATCTTAAAGTATATAGTTTAAGAGATTAATACTAAATATCCATTACAAATTAATGGATTTAATGATTAATATAAAAACAAGAGCTTAGTATTCACAATGAATTCTTTTGAGTGCTCTACATGAGGCTCACCTCTGAGTTCCAAACAGATGACAAAATATACACCATTAAAAATAACATTGTTTAGGGGCGCCTGGGTGGCTCAGTCGGTTAAGCCTCCGACTTCAGCTCAGGTCACGATCTCGCAGTCCGTGAGTTCGAGCCCCGTGTCGGGCTCTGAGCTGATGGCTCAGAGCCCGGAGCCTGCTTCCGATTCTGTGTCTCCCTCTCTCTCTGCCCCTTCCCCGTTCATGCTCTGTCTCTGTCTGTCTCAAAAATAAATAAACGTTAAAAAAAATTTTTTTTAAAAATAACATTGTTTAGCCTATTTACATCAGTCATACAACTGCTGAAGGCAGTTTGCTGCTGGGTGTGCTCTGGGTACTGAGATATTATGTAAATGGATGCATGTATTTTTCTTCACACCAATGGGTCTAGACCGTTTTCTCTAAAGATATTTGCTTATTCTTCATTCCTTTCAATGTATAGCATGATTTATGATATATGCTAAGAAGGTTATCTACTTTGCAAGTTATTCCCAGCATTCCCGTGTCACTTGGAAACCAGATAGCCTCTTCCCACTGCCAGAGGGAAGGTACACCAGGAAGACAGGCTCATTTGACATTCAGCATTGGAAAGATATATTTTCTGCATGAAAACTGCATTGTATTTCCAAGCCAAAAAAAGCTTCTGTATTATCTGCACAGGCTTGTTCACGTTGCCGTTCATTATTGGAAGAATGGAGACCTGACTATAACTTGTTGCATTTCACTCAGGCTTTGGGAAGCTTAAAGAAATGTTAGTTATTTGAGATGTTAAATGATAAAAATGTAGCTTAAAATTTTTTTTTGAATATTTATTTATTGTTGAGAGAGAGAGGCAGAGCACGAGTGGGGGAGGGACAGAGAGAGGGAGACACAGAATCTGAAGCAGGCTCCAGACTCTGGGCTGTCAGCACAGAGCCCAACACAGGGCTTGAACCCACGAACCACAAGATCATGACCTGAGCTGAAGTTGGACACTTAACTGACGAAACCACTCAGGCGCCCCAACAGGGACTCTTGAAGGGGAACTCACTGTACGGTCTTCTGGATGGGTAATCTATGTTCAATATAGAAATTACAGTTTGGCATGGAAGAGGGTCGGTTTTGAAGAGTAGTTGAAAATGGTTCCTTCTTATCTAGCCACCCAAGTATGGGGAATCCTTTGGGAGCAAAAAACATGTGAATATAACAATAGAGTCCTAACTGTGGCACCCAAGATTAGGGCATCCTCCCACTACCCGGAGTAGAGCATTTAAGGAATGGGATTGTTCTCCCTAAATTACATATTATAAAATTTTTGGACTTTTTAAAGCAGCAGAATTCATTAAATTTTCCTACTTTCCTTCCTGAATCACTGGCCAAGATTTCCTGCTTCTGCCCAATCAGGAATTTTGAAGTGTCCCTGCAGCTTAATTCTGGGAATATGCATTGCAATTGCCGCAGATTTCTTTTGTCTTTTGGGGGGATGTGGGAGTTTGTTTTGCAGCAAAATCCACTGCCTTTTTCAGGCTTTCTCTCGATCTTGCTCTTTCCCCTTCTGCTCAAATTTTAATTGCTTGAGTGCTAGAACATTGTCTTGGGTCCCCTTCCTGGCAAACTCTTTCACCCCCATGCTTTATATCTTTGACTCTCAAAATTAGGTCTCTAGGGCCTCCTGTCTGAGCTTCTGACTGCATATAAAACTGCTTACTTTACAACTCAGCTTGAGTATCTAAGAGGCATTATAAATCAGAACTATCCAAAACAAAACTTTATTTCTACATTCTCAAGTCACACTTGTTTCTCTTCTCTGACTTTCCTATCTTAGTGAAAGGCATCACCATTTATCCAATTGTTAAAAAAATAAATAAATAAATAAACAACCAACTAGGAGTTGTCCTTCATTTCTTTCTTTATTTCATCTATCATATGTAAACCAACAGCAAGTTCTGTCAGCCTCCATAAAATGCCCAGTGTGTCTATTTCTCTCTGCTTTCTTAATGGCCAGTGTTATACTATCTTAATCCCACCCAAATGATAGCTCGCTGGAATGATCCCAGTTGCCTCCCATTGGCCCTCTTGTTACTCTCCCTTGCCTCCTTTCACCAAACACACAAAAACAACTTTTTAAAAATTAGATCATATCAAACCTCTGTTTAAAATCTTCTAATGGCTCAAATGTATCACTCAAATATCACTTTCTCAGTAAGGTATGTCCTCACCACCTTTTGTAATGATGCCTGACCCCTTTGGTGGCCCTTTATCATACTACCACTTTATTCTCTTTATTATACTCAATTCTGCTAGTATTATTTTTAGTCTGTTGTGTATTTGTGTATTGTCTGTTCTCCACTAGAACATAAAGGTAGGGTAGTTTGACTTTCTTGTTTGGGGAATATCACAATACCTTAGCATAATGCTTGAAAGATAGTTGGGTTTTCAAGAGACAGTGGTTACATGAGTGAAAGAAAATCAAGAAGTCCCAATACATAAACAAAACAAAACAAAAAACAAACAACAACAACAAACCTCAGAGCAAAGTTGCTCTGGTTCAATAGAGCTGAGGGTGGGAATGAGTGGTGGTGACGTAGATTGACCCCTACTTGACTTTCTCTTCTAGTTGTTCTTGAAACTCCTTAGAGAAGAGTGTGAAAACCAGGGAAGGTGTGGGGAGGGGAGGAGCCAGCAATCTGGAGCTGTCTTGGTCAACTATTTTAAAAAGAGTTTTAAAATATCACTAAAATGACTCAGTAAAAATAGTAGCACTTAACTCCAGTGTTTATTCATAGCTCCGTATATGACTTGCAAAATGTATATCTCCCATTGATACAGTGGCCTCAATTAGTAAAGAGCAAAACACAAAAACTCCCTTTGCTGCAGCCAAAACATATTCATTGGATAGTTCCGTGGTAAGCGTTTAAACATTGCTTAGGGCAGCCATCAGCCAGGCCACCAGCCTTCAAACTAATCAGCAAACAGTCCCCAAAATTGACAGTCAGTAACATTGGGAAAACAAATTATACACACGGTATTGTCATTTGGGATCAAGTTGTTTACCACTGAAATTGTAAACAATTCACCTCCCAAGAAGTACTCTGATTTAGAAAATTACATGTAATACACTTCTTATCTGAACATTAATAAAGAGATTATAATTATTAAGAATGGGATATGTGATTTTAATAAATGAGATGTATAATTATAAGAAAAGGAGTTAATTTCTCCTATCATCCAAAAATAAATTGCCAACATTTAAAAAAATATTGATTTGTAGGGCTACTTTTCCCAAGGCATTTATACGTCTTGACCTTACCTGAAATAAATGAATGATATTCTCATGGGAATATGTTTTTTCTGACAAAAACCCAACACTTCTTTAAGCCATCATGACACAGAAATCCTGCACAGATGGTGAGACTCCCTCACAAGCCCCAAAGCTCTATTCAGCTCCTGCTTTAATGAAAGAACTAATTACTTTAGATCGCAGACTTCCTGGTTGCTCTTGAGAAGCTAATATTTAGGATGAAAAATAAAAGATTTCCAAGGAATTTTGTACTTTAAATTTTTGGGAAACGTCATTTAAAAATTATGCTTAACTAATTCCAAATTACACTTATTTAAGTACTGTACCAGCAAGAGTAGAGTGACAAGTATTGGGAAACAGACCCATGCCTTGTAAGCATAGGGACAATACAAATATTGATTTGTTGACTGTTGAAAGTAGGAAAAGAGAAGAAACTGAGAAAGAACAAACCCAGACTTTTCAGCACAAGATACCAAAAACCAACCTCAGACTGACTTAACCCTTAACGAGGCATTTATTGGCTCTCAGCACTGAAATCCCAGCTGTAGAGCATTTTAAACACAGCTGGAATTAGGGGCATAAGGGATGTCACGGGGTTCAGTTTCTCCTTATCTCTTAGTTTTTCCTGCACTGCGGTGACTTGATTCTCAGCTCCACCTGGCAGAGAGCATGGGCAGCTAGCTTCCAGCTTCCCACTGGTTTTAATACTAGCCTGTGTGAGTGGAAAATGGCATTTGCGTCTCCCTCTCCTGTTCCACCAACAGTGTCAGTGGGTCTTATTGGCTCTCCCTGAACCAATCATTGTAGTCCAGGAAATAATAGCACAGGTCAAAGAGGACTGCTAAGAGCTAAGAGAAGCCAGCCTTGCGCGGGTCAGAGTTACAGGAGGGAAGTTATAGCCCCAAGGAAGAATAATGTGATGAAGCTCTTGGGAGCAAGGCTTTGTGAACTTGTGTAAATTTCTTGATCTGAGCCTCGTTTCTTCATGGATAAAAATGCCTATTTCATAGTATTAAAACCGTTAACTAAGATAACGTAAATAAAACATAAATAACAGAACAGTCGACTCAATAAATTTTAAAGGGGAATTAATTCTTACTCTATCTCCTTCCTGGCTTTTGAGTCTATAAGCATAAGCAGCAATGACCATTATCACCACTAGGTGGCAGTCGTGTGCTGGAAAGTAATGGGCTGGCTTTTTGGTTACTGGAAAATTAAGAATTGGCTGAAATGAGGATTGGCAGTTGGAGGAAAGCGTGCGTCCAATTCCTGCTTCACGGAAAGCCGACTGTGTGACCTT
This sequence comes from Lynx canadensis, assembly GCF_007474595.2. Taxonomy (NCBI): domain Eukaryota; kingdom Metazoa; phylum Chordata; class Mammalia; order Carnivora; family Felidae; genus Lynx; species Lynx canadensis. The sequence continues at coordinate 72,287,802 of NC_044307.1, read as the reverse complement.
GATCAAGGACTGAATTGATCTCTGGCCTGAATTTCCTCAAGTAAAACTCAGAGACCAATTCTCCATTTGGCTTTTACCTTTTTTTTTTTTTTAATTCTATAAAAAGTAAATCTTGTGTTTCATAGTAAAAACTGTGACTATAATCTCGGAAGCCAAAAAAAATGCTCCAACAGTCTTGGTTGTTAATATACGCTTGTTTTAAAATATGACTGTATGAAGCATAATCCATTCATTTATTGCTAAATCGTTGCTACCCCAAGAGGGCTGGAAGAGTTCATGTAATTTTGTAAGGTGATTAATGGGCTCAGGGAGATGCTCTGGAGTTATACACAGCTCAGAAAATTGTCCTCTGAGGCATGCAATTCGGAAACCTCACTGTTAAAAAAAAGTCTCACTGAGCAGGCTTCAAAAGTATTTTCAGTCATGTAATTATGTTTTAATGCTAGGTTCTTAAAGTGACTTGGAAAAGAAGAAGCAGTTCAGAAAATTTCAGGTCTGAAATGTGTTGGAAGTATCTGGGGCAGCCTGAGGATGAATCAGGAAATAGTGATTTAATTGGGCTTACGAATGAGAATGACTCTCTACTTTCAATCAAACCTTATAACAAAGTTGAAATAAGATGATGTGATAAAAGTTACCATTTGTCTGGTATAAAATATTGGGGTAGGGTATTGTATTCTTTAATATGGAATTCTTTACTACAGGAAGTTATATGCTGGCCCCACCTTGGTTAGTATAAAAATCCTTGCAAAGGAGACCCAATTGAAATTCTGAGGCTGTTCACACGTTTCTACATTCCATGGAGATGTGGAACAGCCTAGTCTGAACACTTGACCTTTATTTCTCAGCATGCTCTTTTTTTTTTTTTTCCTCAGGATAAAGCCTCCTGAATTTTTAAACCTGGAAGGTGTGGTGAGGATTTGTTGGAGAGGTGTGGATCCAATAAGTTTTCAGGTTTCCTTCATTCTTTGTAAATCCAGTCTGTGCTTTACACAGTGCCTTATAAAAGGGGTATTTTTGTTGTTGTTGTTATTTTATTGTTGTAGAAGCACGGAAAGAATAAGAGCTGTTTTGGTTTTACCTCTCTTTTTTTCCTCCCTATTTAAAGGAGGTAGCCAAGACCTGAAGATCTTTTGCCTCTGGGTGATTGCTGGGGGTCTAAGCAGAAAGCCCAAGCTGCTTTAAGGCCCCAGTAATGCTTACTATACAGCATGCTGAGCCCTGCTCCCAGGGTTTCTAATGCAGCAAGTCTGGGGCAGAGTTCAGGGACTGGCATTTCAAATCCTAAGTCTATCTTTAGGATATCTGTCCCTTCTGTTTCAGAAGCCTGAGCTTATTGAGAAGGTCATGCCGGGGAGTGTGTCAAATTGTGGGGAAGGGATGGCAAATGTGTCTGTTGAGGGAACAAGGAAGCTCTTGAAATGGAGGGAAAGGACATTCCCAAAGCCCAGGAAAAACATGGAAGTCTGTAGATCTTGAACTTCTAGAGGATCAGGGCCAGTCTTTACCCAGGCCCCGGGGCTGGGCTGAGCTCAGGTGACAATGGGGCTTGAAGGAAAGCTGCTTGGCCAAGAACCATGCAAGTTCACTCCTCAGATGGACCTTGGACAGTGACGATATGAACCACGTGGAACACAGAGAGACTCACTAATTTTCTGGGCATCAAATAGACCTTCCAGATTTTTATGTTAACCCTGAGAGGAGAGGACACAAATAACTGAATTTCTTGCCAATGCTTTGGCACAGATTGAATTTGATTTGAAGAGAATAGTTATTTCTTGCCTTCCCAACTTTGAGAAAATGCCACACCCACCACACGGATTTCTGACTTGCAACAAGATAATCCACATGTTAAGTATTTGAGGCTTCAAACCAAGTTCAGACCCTGCTATGGTTTGAACTCTATGGTCACTTGGGGGTGGGGGGAGGGACCTTCTTGGCACAGCTGTGTGATTCTTGCCCTGCCTAACACCTGGCGGCTGAAATCCAGCCAGGCTGTGAGCAAAGAATGACTTTGTCTAGTTTTCAAGTGGACATGCACAGGTCCTGTATAACGTTATTACACCCTGGGAGTATGCTACCCCTTGGGCATTTTCTTGTCGACTTTCATGTGGTTTCTGCTTTTCACTGTCCTAACAAATAGCCTTGCACATTTCTCCTGCCCATGGAGATACTTTTAAATTAGATATTTAGCAAGGGAAGTGCTCAGCTACCTGAAATTTTCATTTTCACTTTCCTCACGGAAATTCTGCCAATTAGAGATACAGGGAGTATTAGAAGCTATTTGTTTTCGCTAAAAAATTTTTTTTTTAATTTTTATTTATTTTTGAAGGAGAGACAGAGCATGAATGGGGGAGGGGCAGACACACACACACACACACACACACACACACACACAGAATCTGAAGCAGGTTCCAGGCCCTGAGCTGTCAGCACAGAGCCCAGCACAGGGCTCAAACCCACAAGCTGCAAGATCATGACCTGAGCCAAAGTCAGACGCTTAACCCACTGAGCCACCCAGGTGCTGCTATTTTCTTTTTTTAACAAAGACTTGTTAGTGTTCGGGCCTTCATGCAGGGGTATAAATTAGTCCACACATATGGCTCTCCTCTAACTTCCAGTTGAGATATACTGTCCTCAGCAAATGGAAGAAAAAGCAGAGGAGGATTATGCTTAAAATAGGTACATTTGGAGTGAAGATTGGGGTGATATGCCTGGTGGCTTATGTTACATAAAGGCACTGATTTCTTGAGGGGGTGAGCACAGAGAAGGGATGTTAGAAGATAGAAAATTGTCAAGGATTAGCCTGTATCTCAAAATTATAGCTCAGCCCAATCCCATTTCCTGCTAAGAAAGAGGGAAAAACACCCACTTTCTTCTCCCTGCGACCCAGGGCGCAGGTGATGTGTGTTAAGCCTCCTTCTGGGTTAAATAGACTTTGCAGGGGATGACATGGGCATTTAAATATCATCGCAGCATTATTTCTATAGGAAATGGATTTCTTTTTCCAAACGATTGATTTAAGTATATGCTTTCGGTCCCTGGCGGCTTATCAGGAGGATGCCGTCTATGGTTACAAAGCTCAAACTCGAAGGACCCTGGCTATCTGACTTCAGTAAGCACAATTAAAATGGCTTAGCTGAGAGGAAACCCTGTTTGAAAATTTCTGAGAGATGCTGCAATATGTGTTTACTGCAATTCTTGTGTTGGGGTGGTTTGTTGTCATTTTCAAAGCGAGGCTGTTAACATTATTATGTGCCCTGTCTTTTTTCTCTGGGGCAGCTCTGCGGAAAACACAGCCGGCAATCTCTGGCCACCCTGGCTGTCGCAAGGCGGTGGGAGGGGGTCGCACTGCCAGCTGCAGGAACTGTTAAATTCCTGACCTGGTTTTTGAGAATATTCAAGGACAAAGCAGGGACACGCAGTCTCGCCCTGTAGCCTAGCTAAATAAGACTGTGTTCCTTTTATCATTTCATTTTAGCAGCATTTGTTTGAGCAGCAGGTGAAGCGCCTTTCAAAAGACTGTCATCTCCGAGGGAAGTCATCTGTTTTACATTAATTGTCCATTAGTCTCCAAGCCTCCATCCATTAAAATCCTCAGCCGCTCATTATGTATATTGTGCCCGAGTCCTGCTGTCAGCTTGCAATGCAGGGCTGTTTTTCCACATCTGACTTAATTGCTCTAAGTGCCTGTTCCTTTGAGAGAGCGTTGAGGGTACCAATTAATGCTAACTTTCTTTCCTTGGTAGGTTGAACAGATAAGCCACGGTGAGGACAGTTCAGCTGCTATTTGTGCTAATTTATTAGAGACCATTTTGCTTTACACTCACACAGTGGGTATTTTACATCTATCCTGCTCTGTTTGCCTGAAGACTGCTAGGTATGTTTTCTATGGTGAAAATGCTCCATAAATTTACAAGCCATCCACGTTATTGTGATGAGGGGTTTAAATTCCATTTTCTTCTGATTAATTTAAACATGTAATTTTTAAATGCATGTGGCACTCCGAAGAGCAGCTTGGATGAACCTGACTTTGTTGATGGAAAAATTAAGCTTTCATCCTTTTAAATCACAGCTCTAGGGGTGGAGGCAGAATAATTTAATTTCTGCAGCTGCCTTATTATAACTAATTCACCTAACTTTAGCCCCGTAGCTGCTGTTTTGAAAAAACACATTTAAGTGGAGAGAGGGAAAAATCACTAAGGTAACCAACCTTAGAGTAGTTGTTAGAAATTTTTGATAGGCATGGATGCAAATAAAAGTATGTGGGACTGAGAAAGAAACAGATTAACAGATTATCTTCAACTCTATAGATATGCTAGAAAAACATCATTCTATTTATTCTTTTATTTTATTCTTTTTAAAAATTTATTTATTTTGAGAGAGACAGAGACAGCCCGAGTGGTGGAGGGGCAGAGAGAGGGAGAGAAAGAATCCCAATCAGTCTCTGCACTGTCAGTACAGAGCCCGATGTGGGGCTCAAACTCACGAACTGTGAGATCATGACCTGAGCTGAAACCAAGAGTCCAACACTTAACTGACTGAACCACTTAGGCTCCCCATCTTTTGTTTTATTCTTAAGTTTTGATTTGTTCTTTTACAAAATTGTGCCATATTCCCACTTACTATTGCCTTTTTTACATTTTCTTAATTTTAAAAATAACTAATTACCGTAAATTTCTTTCAAGGTATCATGATATTGTGCCTATGAATTCAGATTCTAAACAATGACTATTGTCATTAATAGATTTTATTACAGGCTTTAAAATCTTTGCCAGAGTTTGGTTTCATCTTATAACTGAGCTTGTTAATAAATGGCTCTGTTAATATCTGGTAAGTACCTATGTACTGATTTGCTTGATTACATTTAAGCCATACCAGAAAAAGTGGAGGAGAAAGAGAATACAAATGCATCCGGACTGATTTAAAGTACAGGATATATTGGAAATCAGACAGAATTTTGTGCTTTCTATTTCTTGAACACTGTTGAGAAAATATCCACTTTGCCATCAGCGAATTATTTAGAACAAAAATGAACAACCACTCTGGGAAACATTTAAATTGGGTACAGTCTGCCTCAGAAGCTCTCTGCCTTCCTTCCAAGGAGGCTTGCCCAGCAGTACCCTCCCCAGCGCTCTCTCCTCTCCTTCCCCTTCTGGGGGCCAGTCCTGCATAACATCTCAGATGGCCCTGGTTAGTAACAAGATATTAGCTAAGACAATGATAAGGTTTAGGATTTTGATGCTTTCAGAAGGTTCGCCTCTTCATCTTCACCATCATCTTCAGTCAAGATTTTTGAGCAGACTGTACAGAGCATGGGGAGCCTTGAGAAGTTACATCATCACAAATGGTGACCTTCCCCTTCTTGATGGACTAGCTCCCTGAATTCTACAGGTTTTGTTTCTGCATCACAGGCATAAAGGGTAGCCTCATCCTTTTGTCTGTATCACCCCCCAAGTCACAGGCGAGTCTATTTCTAGAAAATTTCTTTAGGGGTGCCTGGGTGGCTCAGTCGGTTAAGCGTCCGACTTCGGCTCAGGTCATGATCTCACGGTCCGTGAGTTCGAGCCCTGCGTTGGGCTCTGTGCTGACAGCTCAGAGCCTGGAGCCTGCTTCGGATTCTGTGTCTCCCTCTCTCTCTGACCCTCCCCCGTTCATGCTCTGTCTCTCTCTGTCTCAAAACTAAATAAACATTTAAAAAAAATAAAATTTCTTTAATAGTTCATCCCATCTGTAGGCTATTCCTTTAAAAATCATGTCAGCTTTTTCTCTCAACAATTTCCAGGAAGAGAGTTTTGGAAAATAACGAAATTGTCTAACGAATTCAAAAATATATTAGGGATTGAAAAACACATACACATACACATCTCCTTGCCCTTCAAAGGCTCCTTGATTCTAGTTAGCTTTCACAGTGTGGTTTGTATTAGCCAATGATGATTAGACTAGAGTAGCAGAATTGTAGAATGCTGGTACAGCTTTATTTTGATTCTGAGTCATCATCTTTTATATCATCTTCTTTGTTACTGTTTCATTCACCTGGGGAAGTGATGCTTCTTTTTTTAATGTTTATTTATTTATTTATTTATTTAGAGAGAGAGCATGCAAGGGAGGGGCAGAGAGAGAATCCCAAGCAGGCTCCGTGTTGTCAGTGCGGAGCCCAATGTGGGGCTCAATCTCACAACTGTGAGATCACCACTTGAGCCAAAATCAAGAGTTGGACACTTTACCAATTGAGTCACCCAGGTGCCCATGGGTGTGCTGCTTCTATATTACTGTGATTCTGAATTTTCATCCCAGTGTTTTGCTTCGAAGTCTGCTCATATATGTGGGATCTTGCTGGAAAAGATATTTTTCCCAAGGTCTTTGCTCAGGGGTCAGGCCTTGACTAACCCTTGAGTAACTCCCAGGTATCCGATTATTAAAACACTTATGATCTGTTCCTCACCCATGGCGGACACACCATAGGATAACCACTCATGAGTGGTTAACTCCCTTATCATGAGTATAGATGAAACCTGTGATATGCTTCTACTCAATAGGATATGGCGAAAGTGTTGGATATCACTTTCGTGATTATACTATTTTATATGGCAAAGGTAAAGGGATTTTGCAGATATAATTAAGGTTGACTTAAGGTCATCAGTTGACTTTATTTTTTATTTATTTTTGTTTTTATTTTTTATTTTAATTCCAGTATAACTAACATGTAGTGTTATTAGTGGACTTTAAAAGTTAAACAAAAGTGAAGTTCTCCTGGGTGGGCCTGGCTTAATCAAGCAAACCCTTTGGGTCTTCTCTCAAGTTAGAGACTTGTAGCGTCTCTCCATTGTTTGCTTTGATGAGGCAAGAAGCTATGAATTCTACAGCCATCAGGAAGTGAATTCCGCCAACACCCTGCAGGAGCTTAGAAGCACATCCTTTCCTAACTGGGTCTCCAGATGAGAATACAGCCCAGCCGACACTGATTCCAGCCTTTGTGAGGCTCCGAGCGGAAAACCTCGTTAGGCCACGCCCCGATCCCTGACTCACAGAAGGTGTGAGATAATAAATGGGTGTTGTTTGAGGCTGCTGAGAGTGAGGTAATTTGTTATGCAGCAATAGAAAACTAATACACCCTTGTAATAAAAATATTTCGTTGTTTTTATTACCCGGTATTCCTCCTATCACTATTTACATACGTTTATCTTTGTACATGGACTATATACAAAATCTTCTTGCACTTTGTTGCTAGAAAATGTATCGAGTCACACCCCAGGCTCGAGAGATGACTTATATGTAACTCTTGTCTCCTACAGGCTTTGCCACCAGAGAACCTGAGAGCATATTCGGTGATTAACCTTAGGAATAGTTCCTTTCAAGTACCCGGACACACACGGTCCCTTTGCTACCTCTACTTCAGCAATTCTCGAACATTTCATTTTTAGGACCCCTTTCATCCCAAATTACCAAAGGCCTCAAAGCAATTTTTTTTATGTGAGTAATGTTTATCATCTACTATTGAAATTAAAATGGAGCAATTTTTAAACATGAGAATACACAAGCACACATTCCATGAAGCTACCAGAGCAATGACATCATCGCTCATTAGGAAGCCTCTGGAAAACCCCACTGTTCACTTGTGAGAGACTGAGAACAAAAAGCTAAATAACATCAGAGTATTATTACAACTTGACCTTGTGGAACTAAAAGGGTCTTGGGGATCCCCAGAGATCCCCAAGCTGCAATTTGAGAACCCCTGCTTTATATTTTCAGTTTTACCTTTGTTCTGGTTTACATTGCATTAAATTGTCCCCACTTCCATTGAGATATAACTGACATATCCTATTGCATTAACTTGTATTAAGCAAACTCAACTAAGTTTATGAAATATATGAGGTTAACATTTTTATTTATTTATTTATTTATTTATTTATTTATTTATTTTTTGAGGTTAACATTTTTAAAAATGAAAACAATGAAAAACCTAGCTGTGTGATTGTGTTGGTTATTCCTCTCATAGATATAGATAGATATATCATCGGCTCTTCTCTGCTCAGCTCTGTGCCTGGAGGCTGACTTCTACAGACTGCACAAAGGCTCCTGGCCCTCTGGCTTCCAGACGGGCTTGGCCAGTGGGAGGGTAGGAGGAGAGCGAGGTTGAGGGCATGCATTTATGTCTCATCCCTGCTACATGGCCGTTTTGACAGGCAACCCCTCTGCGGTGGCCCCAGCTCTTAGGGATTCCTTCCTAAAATTCCTTCCCTTCAGAGTTGGGGTGGCAATGGTTTCTTGCTGCTCTTAGTCCCTGGGTGTCTCACCACATCTGTTGGCTTCCCTAATTCTGCCCACATTCAATCCATTACTTTATGTTTTTTATTTTAAACTCTTTTGATTATTCTGTTTCCTGAGGGGTCTGGCTAATAGGGTGACTTTAGACAAGTGCCCACAGCTGGCAGGTCCTCTTGATTTATCTGCAAAATAAAAAGCCTGCACAGCAGTTCCCACAGGGGTTTCCGCACATAAGTGTCATATATTCCAGTTTGTATTCTGCGATCAAGTATGTTTGGGAAACACTGAATATAATGTCCCTTTTGGATAGCCACTATACACACACACACACACACACACACACACACATAATTTTAATTAAACTTTAAGCTACATGTAACTTGAACTCATGACCCCAAGATAAAGAGTCGCATGCTCTACTGACTGAGCCAGCCAGGTTTCCCACCATAATGCAATTAACTGTGAACCACTGCTTTTACAGAACATCTAATAGCATCTAGTAAAACGGGACCAGGTCATCTCCAGGTCTGCCAGGACTGCCATTGTCTCATTATATGGAAAGGTCTCTGTATGCACAATATTAATGGTAGGAATATTTTCTGGTTGTCCCTCTATTTTGAAATCTAAAACACTCTTACCCACTGGGCTTAGCTTGCTTCAACCACAGTAATGGTGAACACCTAGTTCCAGCCTCACTCTAGAATGTTCAAGAAATCTGTGAGAGGATGAAATCACTCCAGCAGGTCCACCTAGGGACTCCTTCCACTTCCATTCATCCCCATCCTCCCAGCTGGCACCTGGATAAGGAGGTATAAGTGGAAAATGCACCAAAGCCAACTTGTGGAGGTTACTGAAGATGGACTTCTACCTCTGTGACCTCTGTACCTTGTTGAGCTTCTCTTCTGATGGTGACTTTATCGTGGTAAATAGGTATTCCTCTCATTACAATCAGGATTGAAAGTGGAATTCCTGAAATAGCTGAATGCAAATGTATATGAAGTACAATGGAATCCAAGTACAGTTGAATGTGGTGGTGCAAAACAAGGTTTGAGTCCTACAGAAACTCCTCAGAGGTCTGTAGTTGTCATGAACGACATGGACTCCTGGCCAATCTTAGGGTTTCTCCTGGCTTCCTTTTGCAATAACTGGTTACCCTCTTGACTCCTTTCTGGAAACGGCAACTTATTTCTTATTGCCAAAGCCCCAGTGACACCAATGTGACACAAAGGTGGGGACCTATCCCCAGGCCGAGGGTTAAATCTGGATTGAACTAAGCCAGTTTGTCTGGTCCAATTCTCTTTCCAATGATAGGTTTCAGAGTGGGCTTGTGACCCACCTGTGGCTAGAGGGACATGTAAGAGGAATGGTGTGTTGCATGGACTTTGGGGAAAGTTGTCTTGTTCCTAAGAAAACATACACCAGAAGCCTGCTCCCTTTTTGCCACCCAATGATGCTTCATTTCTAGATGTCTCACGTGGGAAGACTTCAGCCATCTTACTTCCACGAGGAAGATATCCTGAAAATGGATGCTGAGAAGAGCAGAGCAGGCTGTGGGAGGAACTTGGTGGGTCCATTACCACCTCTGTGCATACATTCTATTCCTGGTAGTTTTAGCCAGCCTCTTCTGTCTCTTCAAGCTCAGAAGTTTCTGACAGATGCCCTTTTTATGGAACTATTCATGGCCATTATTTTTACCCTCAAATTCTTCCCAAGAGCCCCTTGCGAATGTGCAGGAAGCAGCAGAAACTTAAACACCGCATTTCTGTGTTCACAGGCTTCCCTCCCCCGGTGCCCCAGGCACACAGTGACAGTGTGCCGTGGCACTGCCCCTGGCAGAATGGTCTGTCACAGCAGCTCAGGAATGCGGTCAGGGAGGACAGCACTTGTCTGGGAAGGACATCCACTGAGCATTTCTGGCAGAAGATTTTGGAAAGAAAGACAAACTCACGTAATTTCCATGCTTCCAACAGATCCCCTGACCAAATCTTCCCTTGGCACACACTTTTAGTTATTGTGCTTACACACACATTTTCACGTATGCATGGAATGCCATCACTATATCCCTCTTTTATCTGGAACTATTGGAAGGTGAAGACTTCATCTTTGGTATGTGTCCTCAGTATTTAAGACACTGAGATGTACGTGATGGGCATTCAAGAAATACTTGAATTCCCACATGTTTGTATTATAAGGACAGATCTTCATGAGAAAATGAACCCTTGGCCTCTGTATCAGTCAGGGTTCAATCAGGAAAACAGAAACCACACTAGGTTTTTCACTGAGACATGAGAAAGGAGTTAAGGCTTACACACCATTACAAGGGCTAGGTAGGTAAGGGTAGGTAGGTAGGCAAGGGGCAGAGGCTCTGGGGACATCTGGGAGTGCAGGGATCTCAAGGGAAATTCGGTCTGCTGAAGTGATTAAGCTGCCCCTGGCAAATGTTTCTCAGGAGCCCCCCCACATACACACACACACATTCCCCAAACACCAAGGATCTGAGGCACTTCCTGCCTGTAGCTGGCACCAAAGGAAACTGGCTTCTCCATCTTTACTGCCTTGGTTGTCTCATGGGGGCGCCTCTCACTGGCCAAATCCAAGCTGGAGGAACACAGGGAGAGAACTTCTGGGGAATGAGGTTCCTGGTTTTCTGCGGAGACACAGAGGAGAGTTGGGAAAGAGGGCATATGTATCACAATGAAGCTAAGTTGTCAACAGACCACCGAGCCATCCCCACCCATACATTAATAGGAAATAAAATCAAAACAAAAGCAAAGAGCAATTGATGAACAACTGTCTTTAAATTATACCAAGGACATGAGAACTCTGGCAAAAAGCTTTTGATATTCAGTTAATTGGGGTATCAGGCGCCTGGGGTATGACGCTAGAGCCAGATATAGCAGCATCCATCTCACTGGCACTTTCTTTAGAAGCTTGAGATCTGGAGCAGCTTTCTGAAATCTGCAGCGCTAAAAGCTGATACAATTCAGTGAAAAGGCTACACATTTGCTTGCAGCAGCCTTAAGTACATAGTAAAATGACAGAAGCAATTTCAACTAAGAAATTAGCAAACTTTCTCCTCTTGATTTAAGAAGGAAGAAATAGCTTGGGGGAAAGTAGCAATGCTTCTAAATTTACACAGGCGTTCACACCTACACACTTTCCTCCTCATGATCATCACATTTAGAGCTAACCTGCTTTTCTAAGATGAGCCTGGGATGTGGGAGAAAGAACAGCTAATTGACCAGAAACTACATGCAGGAAGACAAAAGCCTTTGTATTATGCACCAAAGACTGTGGTGTTTCTGGAGGAAGCCTGATGCTTTGGTTAAGAGAAAGGCTCAGTTAGGGTCCCAGCCTCCAGGAAGCCTCCAGAGAGAAATCCGCAATCCCTTCAGTGCAGGAAGGAACGTCCTAGGTTCTTGCATTTCCTGCCAACACAAAAAAGCATCGGGAAGTGAGAGGCCCAAAAAAGCTGATATGGATATATCCACAAGGTCATGACTGTGCTGGAAGTCTGGTAAAATGAGTGTGAAGATGACAGGGAGAGAGTTAAAAGAAATGAAGCTGGGGGTCAATTACTCATTATTTTCCCCATTCCTCTCACACATTAGCATAGGTCACTGAAAAAGGACCATCCGTGTATGTGTGTGTGGATTGTGGTAGGCTAGGTTCAAAGGCTGCTTATGATATTCTACTTAGTAAATGACGCCAAAAACATGGTCCTGCAAGCAACAACTTTGACTGCCCCTCAGCCAGTTCTCAGACTGGAGCCCTGGTTCTCAGGGCTCGGCCTTTGTAACACACACCTCACTGTGCCTTTGAGCAAGAACTTCTGCTCAGGGGGAGCCTGGGTGGCTCAGTCAGTTAAGTGTCTGACTTCGGCTCAGGTCATGATCTCACAGTTCATAAGTTTGAGCCCTGCGTCGGGCTCTCTGCTGTCAACACAGATCACGCTTCGGATTCTCTGTCCCACTCTCTCTCTAACTCAAAATAAATAAACTTAAAAAAAAAAAATCTGCTTGAATCAGTACCTTCTACCCAGGTCTGGATTGCTGCAGCCAGCATGATTTCTCTGCTGCCCTGTCCCAGGACTGGGGGCAAACTACCTCCTGCCTTTCTACCTGTTCTCTTGAGAGGTGCCATGCTGCTAATGTTGCTCACACGGTGACTCGGCATCGCTTATACCGGTGTCCATGTACCCGGCCAAGTGGAGCTGAGCACACAGCCTGCGCGGCCAATGCCACCCCCCTCAGCAAAGCCCATTCGTTTACATCAGCATGTTGGTACTCACGGTGACAGCAAGGTGATGCAGAGTGAGGTGGGTTCTACATGGTTTCAGGTTAAGTGCTTTTTGCTCATGAGATTATTTTCTATCTTTTACATGAAGAAGACAGGAGTACATGGAAACATATACTGCAGTGCTTAATGAGTGGAAAGCCTGAATTAGGTAAGTGGATTCCCTGTACAGAAAAATTAGTGTATTGACAAGCATGACTACACAGTATATTTGAAATTTTGATATGTGATAGACTGTGTGTGTCATTCTTTGAACCACAAATGTTAGGGCTTCTTACCCTAAAAGAGAGCACGCTATCTAAATAATGCTCTAGGCTCTTGGGCACTGACTAACATGTTCCTTTGGGGGGAATTAAGAGATCAGCCAAAAGAAAAAAAAAAGATTTGCTTTTGAGCAAAAGAACAGCAAGACAATAACTGCCATATTGTAGAGTTTTCAAAGCAAATATTTTCATAGGGATTATCTATGCTTTGCGTTGCCATTATTAGTTTAATTTTTAAAGATACTGTTATAAAAAAATAAAGATACTGCTATGAAAATGGTCATAAATATGTATCTTTGCATAATATTTTATTTTCTGTTTTCACATCTGGCAATTGGTTTATGTTGCCATGCCCTGCTGTGCTAAGTCCAGGGTTATTAAGAGGCCAAATGAGCAATGAACCTTACAGCATAAAGATTGTTTAGTGAGCATGGGACACCCTCACAACTCTATCCCAGCCATCAGATACGGGCCACCATCCAAGAGAAGAATAATGGACGGTGAATAGCACGGTGCAAAGACAACTGACTATTTGTAAAGCAACTCTGCAGGCCTGGTCTGTGAGCATCACCTCTGTGGGCTCAGAACAATGCAAAAGGCATTGGCTGAGATAAAATGATCGTGAGAAAAGCCAGGCTGTATGTCCGCTCTGCCCATCAGCGACCACTTGGGAATCAGCCCCACCCTCTGGGACTGTGGCTGCCACTTACAGAATGCTCACGATGCTGCGGGCCAGGTGCTATGCTGAGTGATTTTCATGAGGTACCTAAAGGTCCCTCACAACAAGCTGGGTAGTGAGGCAGCCAGGCATGAATCCTGGCCCCAGCAAGTACTACTTGTGTGTGTTACTTTAAATAAGTTGTTCACTCTCTCTGTTCTTCAGTTCTCCCCACTTGTGAAAGGGGTACCTCATGGGTTAATACAAGTAAAACGCTTGACACAATGCCTTACTCATGGTAGAAAAGGAGAGAAAAATGAGGACATGAGCTGGTTAGGGTTGTCTTTGTGGAAAGTGGCATATGATACGAGCTTTAGAGAATGGGAGGAAGGTGAAGAGATGGGAAAGAGAAGGAAAGGTGTTCCGACAGGGGCAGGAGGAAGCTGAGGCCTAGAGATAATAATGACTGTATTGAGGACAGCAGGTGGTGAGAGAGCCAGCCAGTGCAGGGTGAGAATTAGAATACGTGATACCCAAGGGGGTGGAGAAACCGACACCAGGGTGCTATACCCAGCTAACCACTAGCCTCCTCCGAAGGGGTTCTGAAAGGATGCTGTATGGCTGTGGTTCTCCAAGGGTGGTCCCAGACCAGCAGCGTCAGCATCTTCTGGAAATCTGTTAGACATGAAAATTCTCACCTCCCCACCACCCCCACCTAGAGACCCACTGAATCAGAACTGGGAGGTGGGACCTCCAGGTGATTCTGATACACAATAAAATCTGAGGACCACTGCCTTCTTGCCTCTGTTCCCATCCCCCCCCCCCACCTTTCCTCTCAAGCAGGTGTCCCTCCCATGGACAGCCCCAGCACAGACTTGTTGGGGTCCACACTTTAAACACATTTTCTTCAGCCTAAAAGAAAAAAACACAAGGGATGGACAATGAAAATAGAGAACAGGTCCCTCACATCTCAGGTGACTTTCAAACATCTTGTCCCAGAACCTGACACTGACATCTGGGAGGGACTAGACTCTTCAGCATCTTGTAAAGTGGATCTTGGGCAGTGAACTGCCAGGTGAAGAATTTTGGCTGATGCCTGGTGCATTGCAGTGAATAAGTGCTTCATTTCCTTTCAAGGGTCTATATAGAAAACTTTATCATAGGAGATATTGTAATGATTCAGATTTTTCCAGAATAGGAGAAGCCTCTAATACAGCCTTCAACCTCATCTAATCCACTTAAGAAATTGACACTCTGGTGATGGTTTTTCTGAGACAATCCCAATCTATCAGCCTCATGAAGGCCTTTGCATTTTCACTGGCTACTATAGCTTTTTAGTCTTTATTAAACACTAGACTTGAGCAGGTGGCCATTTGGAGGATGGAGTGTGCTATTTGCTGTTAAGAGCAAACAAATGGCTGTTGGATATAAAAAGGAGCATTTGTGGGAGGTAGAGAAGATCATGTGACTTCCTTCAGGAAGGAGCTCTAACATCTACTCTAAGCACTTCTGCACACTTAATTTCAAAACATAAGTGATAAAACACATCAATTACATTACTGATTCCTTAATTTACCTTATTGAATTATTGGGTTGATGCTAAAAACACAGAGACAAGTCTAAATTCATTCAAGGGACTTCTGCTTCTGAAATAATTCCAGATATTTTAAATTGCAATTTTTTTTTGGTCTGGCACATAAAATAGTTTTTACCTTAGACATAGTTGCCTTTCAGAGAAGTATACAGAGTATACAGACAGGGGTGAGGCAGGGGGAGCCGGAGGACAGAGGATGGGGCAGCAACACTCAGAATCTTAATTTCTCATTTCCATCTATTGTGTAGGTAAAGAAAAGCAGTTTATTATGTGCCAGTGAAAACATTCATTTAAAGGCCTAGAGGGAATCACAGGCGTCCCTGTGTTCCTTTGCCCAATTGCCCTCCCTTTCTGTAGCATTGGAAATCTATACAATTTGACAAACAAGAAATTAAAGCAGTGATGTGAAACTGGCCTCTGAAACTCTTCTCTTTCAATTTAAAATTCATTGCTTAATGGATAGGATAGAATTGGAAGTTGTTTGTTGGTTAATAAAAATTCCAACGAAGTCATGTAAACTGAAGTTCATGAGCCAGGACATGCTATTCTTTTCAAAGCTGAGATAATGGGGAAGAGGAAGACAAAGCTTTCTGAATGGAGTGTTCTTCATTCCCACTCATCAGGTGATCCAACCAATCACCTGACCCCGTCATGTCTACTGTGGCACTGACATTCTCAGAAGCTACAGGTCTGACATACAAGGGACAAAACAGATTTCTGCTTAAAAGTCACTTCCTCTAAGAAACATTCTTCTCTGGGCTGTCTAAAATGTTAGTCTGTCCCTGTCTCTTAAGCCCCTTACCTTGCTTTGTCTTAATCTTTCTCATCACTAGCTTATAGATTATTATACACCCATCTATTTATTGTCTGGTCCTTGCTCTAATGTAAGATCCACAAGGGTGAAAACTTTGTTGGATTCACAGACTCTCTAACAGCATCAGGTACATGGTAGGCCCTCAATAAATATTTGGTAATCAATAATTTTTTCCCCCTGGGAATCAATGAATCCTGTTGTTGCTTATTCCAGGTATTATGATTAGTGATTTAATAAGCTTAGCTTTCTGAGAGTTTAAGCTGAGAGTAAGACATAAGACAAGTCAAAGCACCCAGAAAGGTTCAGGAAACCTGGGTGACAAAGGAAGAGGTCATCCTGAAGGCCTATCCATCCTCAGCTAGTCCCCTGTTGTCCATGACCCTAAATCATGACACAGTTTGTGTTCATTTTTCATTTATCATTCACTCATGCATTTATTGAACTACTCCACTAACCTATCTTTTGTAACTATCATATGTCAGACAATGCTGGATGTACTCAGCACACAAATATTTAGTTCACCATTGCATCCTCTTTTAGGCCACACATGTATGATTTCACAAAGAGGTAACATTCAAACAGAGGCCTCAAAGATAAGCAGAAATTCTCCAATAAATGCCGCTGTTTTCCAACTCTATCTCTCCCTTACTCCCTTGAGTCTTGATGGTGCCGCCTAATGACCCCTCCCATCATTAACCTCATGACCCCTGCAACCCTACTTCTTGCATCATGGTGGATGAAGCTATAACCTACTTGATGAAAGCTGGTAATGCCCCTCCTACTTCAATTTGCTCCAGACAGGACACTGTGGGACCTTGGGCATATTTCTTAACCTTACTATGTCTTAGCTTCCTCACTTGAAAAATAAGAACTTTAAACAGGATAATCTTTATTCTACTTTCTGGTTCTAGAATCCCTTGAATGATGACAGTTAGAAAAAAAAATATTAGCAAAGATATTTAAAATTAAATCACCTCAATTATCTTGAAAGCTCTGTTATCCCAGAAATGTATTCACAGAGAAAACCTTGTTCTGCCCAGTAATGCTGGATAAGTGAGATGTTGCTGTGATGATGGTCCTCATTCTCATAAGTGTAGCTGGCAAAATGAATTTAACCTTTGGAATGCCCTCTTCCCATGGAGTGCACCAAGTGAATATTTGTAAAATCCCAGGCATACATTGAGCTCTGAATTGCAGGATTATGACTGAAGAATGCCCTCTTGGTTCTCAAAATGGAAAGTCTTGGACAATTTCTGGTTACCTGACGAAATCTAAGAAATTATACAAAACTTAAGCTATCATTGTTTTGTTTTGTTTTTTCTTAAGGCTCTGTTAACTAAATATAAGTGGCATAATTTTTTAGGATATATTATGTTTCATTTCTAGAGGTTGTTAAAATTCACATGTCTACCTCCACTGCACACTGAAAGAGGAAAATAGTGGCCTAGTAATTGCATCAGCCTGCTCTGATCTGGCCATGGGCCATCTAATGGGAAATGTAAATAGATATTTTAGTGCTGCTTACTGGGTAAGTGCAAATGGAATACAATTCCCATTAGGTGCCTTGTGTACGAAGGGCTTTATTGTGAACAATGGTGCTTCTAATAAACTGTCAATGCACGATAAAGACCACTGCCAATTAGAAGGAAATGTGGGCTGGGAGCTCCTGTGAGAGCAAGGTCATGCTGTGGCACTCTGACTTTCTCCAAAACCTTGACACAAATCAAATGACCTGGGCCTTCCATTATTATCATATGATGAGGCCTTTTTCCTTTCTAAATTCATTTTTTTCCCCAGATAAAGTGACATAAGTACAATTAGTCATTGATTTGACAACTCTTCTAGTCAAAACAGACTGTTGATGTGCTATTTTTCTTGTCCCATTAGACATTAAAATTTGCTATTCCTTTCAATTAAATCTTTACCAACATGTTTCTGGATCTCAATTTAGTTATTAAACAGAGGCAAATATGCTATTACATAACTGAGGAAATTTCAGTCTTTTACAAAGTTTGATGTTTACTATTAAAGATTAAGAATGCTAATGGAGGGGCACGTGGGTGGCTCAGTCAGTTGAGTGGCACACTTTGGCTCAGGTCAGTGTTTGAGCCCCACTTGGGGCTCAGTGCTGACAGCTCAGAGCCTGGAGCCTGCTTCAGATTCTGTGTCTCCATCTCTCTCTGTCCCTCCCCCGCTCCCTCTCTCTCTCTCAAAAATAAATAAACATTAAAAAAAATTTTAAAGGAATGCTAATGGAATCATAATTTTGAGTTTTAGTGAGAATATGAGTTTTAATTCTTTTGTAGAAGTACTTTTTTTTTTTTAATGTTTATTTATATTTGAGAGAGACAAAGCATGAGCAGGGGAAGGGCGGAGAGAGAGGGAGACCACAGAATCCAAAGCAGGATCCAGGCTCCGAGCCGTCAGCACAGAGCCCGATGTGAGGCCCAAACCCACAAACCGTGAGATCATGACCCGAGCTGAAACTGGATGCCCAGCAAACTGAGCCACCCAGGGGCCCTGTTTTTCTTTAAATACAGGTTAAGTTACAATAAGATACATAAATCTGGTGCCTAGATTTCATTTGTAAATACTTGTCTGTATGAAAAAAATCCAAATGTCCTTGGATAAATGGATGATACCAGGGCTGGGGCCAGAGAAGGCAAAGGCTGAGCCCGAACATCTTGCTATGCAAGAAAACAAGGAGGTGATCAAAGAATGATATATGAAATACAATGCCCACTTGGGGGGGTGCGGTGGGTTCCCACTGATCAAGTCTGAAATAATTTTAATATCAAAATAAGTAGTGACACAGATGGATTATAACCCATTGAATAACTAGAAATCTGTGAGTTCATGATCATATAGATGCATGAATGAATGAATTGAAAGTTTGAAGAGGAATGGGATAAATACATGCTTTCAAAACAGCTTCCCACAAAACACTTATTAATTATAAGGACAAAGAGTCGCTTTAGAGGGCTGGTCAACATCTCCTTAATGAAGCAAAATTCGCAACACCAGGCATAGCACAAACTGACATGATGCAGCACCTGGTAGCATGAAAAGGTAACACTGCAGCAAAACTTCCATGACGCCATAAAGGTGCACATCTGAATCTAATCTTAAGGGAACATCAGACTAATCTCAACTGACAGACATTCTGCTAATAATTGACCCATAACAGGGGTGCCTGCGTGGCTCAGTCGGTTAAGCCTCAGACATCGGCCCAGGTCATGATCTCATGGTTTGTGAGTTTGAGCCCCGAATTGGACTCTGTGCTGACAGCTCAGAGCCTGGAGCCTAGTTCAGCTTCGGTGTCTCTTTCTCTCTGCCCCTTCTCCACTTGTGCTTTGTCTCTCTTTGTGTCTCAAAAATAAATAAACATTAAAAAAATTTTTTTAGGGGCACCTGGGTGGCTCAGTCGGTTGAGCGTCCGACTTCGGCTCAGGTCATGATCTCACAGCTCGTGAGTTCGAGCCCCGCATCGGCCTCTGTGCTGACAGCCCAGAGCCTGGAGCCTGCTTCTGCTTCTGTGTCTCCCTCTCTCTCTGCCCCTAACACACTCACATTCTGTCTCCGTCTCTCTCAAAAATAAATAAACATTAAAAAAATTAAAAAAAAATAACCAACCTGTAATATTCAAAAGCACTAAGATCATGAGGGTCAAGGAAA
The DNA here is from genome assembly GCF_007474595.2 of Lynx canadensis. Taxonomy (NCBI): domain Eukaryota; kingdom Metazoa; phylum Chordata; class Mammalia; order Carnivora; family Felidae; genus Lynx; species Lynx canadensis. Next base: position 72,268,234 of record NC_044307.1, on the reverse strand, counting down.
GTTTGAGGAACTCTTCCAGAGGAAAGAAAACTGAGAAAACTAAATGCAACCTATGATTCTAGACTGAATCCTTTTGCTATGAAGGACATTTGGGAAAATTGGTGAAATTTGAATGGAACCTAGGATGAATAATGTATCAGTGCTAACTTCCTGATTTTGATGGTTATATTGCAGTCACATAAGAGAATGTCCTTGTTTGTAGAAAATACATAATAAAGTATTTGGGAGCAGAGGAGTGATGTCAGCAACTACCCTATGGCTCAGGAAATTCCTTGAACTGTTCTTGCAACTTTTCTGAGCTTGTTTCCAAATAAAAAGTGAAAGAATCTACATGTGAATTCCACTTTTATAAGGAAGTTACATATGTAGGTTTTTGTCTTACGGACATATACTTTCATATGTGCAAAATGTTGTCTATGTACAATAATAGTCATTGATGTATTGTAGCAAAGGATAGTATATAGTAAGGACTCGATAAAAGGAAGCTTGTTTTTGTTACTGCTGTGGTCCTTTGTTACACAGCCTGTAGCCAAGATTACGGAGCCCAGTGGGCTGAGGAGGTCATCCTCATTGGGTGGGGGGATAGCTTGGCCTGAGCAGGCTGTCAGTGTTGGGGGTTGGGGGTTTGGGTGGCCCAGGGCCCGATGTCAAAACTGAGTATAGTTCTCAAAATCAAATGGCTAAAAACTGAATTTACTCTCCCTCATCTATTAGCTAAGCTGTATACTTAGAATGTAGGTTTCAAAAGTTCATCTTGGAAATCATCGTGAAGAGAAGGGAGGAGATCTTGTATAAGTGGTCCCTAATTCTAGCTACATAGTACAAAGGGAGCTTTAAACAATACTCATTCTTGGGACCCACACCCAGAAATTACAACTTAATTGGTCTGAGGGAGTGTCTAGGCATATCACCATTTTTTAGAAGTTCCCAGGGTAGTTGTAATGTGCAGCCAGGATGCAGAACCACTTTCTGTCACCTTGACAGTGAAAGCTATACATCCAGCTTCCAAGACCCGAAACATGGGCTCTATGATGGTGACTAAATCACTTCTTCTCAGACATCATTCATTCAAACTACAACCTCACAAATTTTCATGACATCTATGTGCCATCTACACTTATTATTAAATATTTTTCTTCCAATTGACCCTGTTTTACTTAACTTTATTTTAAAAAGAATTTTTTAAAAGAATGCATTACTGCTTTGTGTGGAAAATCAAGATGGCTTGCCATAAAGAGGGCCCCTGGGTGGCTCAGTTGGTTAAGCGTCCAACTCGATATAGGCTCAGGTCATGATCTCATGGGTTCATGAGACGAAGCCCCACATCGGGCTGCATGCTGATAGTGCACAGCCTGCTTAGGATTCCCTCTCTTTCCCTCTCTCTCTGCTCCTCCTCCTCCACTATTTCTCTCAAAATAAATAAATAAACTGGAAAAAAAAGATAGCTTGCCATAAAGAGAATGCAAAGATAAAAATACTCAAGTTGCCCCCAAATATTATTACATACTTTTTTTAACCTGAAAATTAAATAAAACAATAAAAAACTGGAATAATAAATCTAATCCATGTTTACAAAAAAAATGTACATCTGAAATGCAGTTTCCCCTTGGGATTAAAAGTATAAGCAGTCATTCATAAAAGGCACCATTTGGTTAGATTTCATTTAGGTTAGGATGAAAATGAGTTTCTAGGTCAGTGAAATGATTGGATTTTTTAGTTACTGCTAGCAAGTTCAGAAAGACCCTACCAATGCTTACAGAACTAGAAAGGACATAAGGGACTATTTGAGCATTAATTTCCAATCCAATTGTTGTAAGAGGCTTTGTTTAATGAAATATGGTTTCAGGAAGTATTTGTAAAAGAGTTCCAGGTGCCACTCACTAATGGATGAAGGGCCAGAACCATTCAACTTCCTCTGTGCTGCATTCCTACCTCAACCCCAAATCTCAGCTACCTCTCCTTAAAGTCAGCAGACATGCCAACAGTCTGGGAAACTGTAGCCAGACAGTCATTTGTTAATCAGGTTTTACGTGAGGGGGCACATTTCAAACACACCTCTACCTCTTTCTTCTTCCTCAGTGGCTTGTAAGGAAATGCTATCTTCTGGAATTCAAAACATTCTCTGAACCCAGTTTTTAAGGACACAGTTGTCCCCAGGCAATATTTTAAAATAAGGTAGGCTTTCTCCTCCTGTCTCTATTGCTCATTTATTTCCTTTGATCCAGTTCCCAAACCTGACTCTCTACCTGGGGATGGGGGTCTCTCTCTCTAACCAAGGCTACCCTCACCTCACTGATGCATATAGGGAAGGAACCTACTAGCTCAGGGAGAAGCTTCTAGTTATTGCATGATACATACTGAACTCAGAGTCAGAAAACTGGCTTTAGATCTTACTATGGGAGCAGAGAGAAGTCCCTTAAGTGCTCAATTCAGTGTTCTCAGGCCAGAGTAGTGCTAACCAAAGATTATTTTCTCTGGTCCACCTTTATGACATTGGTAAGTAGAAAAATGAGACACAGTGTATGAAAGCCCCTTATAAGCTGAAAAGTACCATAAAAATATTAAGGATTAACACTATGAGGAGGTATAAAATACACATACGCTACTAAAGTTTGCATATTCATTTAGGGCATGTTTGTAACTTAAAACCAGTTTCTCAACCTCAGCCATACTGACATTTTAGGCTGGGGAATTATTCATCATGAAGGTTGTCCTGCACATTGTAGCGTGCTTAGCAACATCTCTGGCCTCTTCTCACTAGATGTCAGTAGCACCTACCCCCCAACCTATCCCAAGTTGTGACAACAAAAATGTTTCCATCCATTGCCAAATATCCCTTGGGGGATGGGGAGGAAAGGATGGCAAATCTTCCCAGGTTGACAATCACTACTGCAAAAGTCAAGAGGCCTCCTTTGGAAAGGTAATTTATTTCCAGAAAATTATCCTGAAGCAACCAGAAATGTGCATAAACTGTTGGGGTTCTTCTTCCCCCTTCAGCATTATTTACAACATATAAAAACTGAAAATTGCCATAACGTCCAGCAATAAAGAATTCGTTAAAAATACTTATGGCACAGCCATATGATGGAGTACTTTGGGAAATTACATGGCAAAGGCACATTCACTCTCAGAATGTTCAGCACTGATGGCCTACATTTCCAGCCTCCCTGACAGTTAGGTGGAGGCCAGGTGGCCAAGAAGGCCATGGATAATGGAGCAGGGGGAAGTGTGTGATATCTAGGCCAAGGCAGTTAAAAGTCAGTCTTCCTCCTCCGTCTTTCTCTTCTCCTTTGACAGTAAACATGGAAGCCATGTGCTGAAGTGACAGGGCCACAGAAAAGAAGCATCCTGGGTCCCTGAGCCACTGGTTGGAGGACAACGTCCTGGAGAGTCACCCAGCCTACAGCAGCATTTTCCTTTATCAAGAAAGAAAAGTTTGAGCCACTAAGATGCCAGAGTTCGTTTGTCAGTCTTGAATAAACTCTCACCAAAAGTACAAACAAATATTTGTTTATAAAAGACTGGAAAGATAGAAAGCAAAATGTAAACAGTGGCTACATTTCAGTGGTGGACTTACCAGTGATATATTCATTCATTTCAACAAAGTTTACTAAAACCTGTGCAACAGCCCTGTGAGAGGTGCTGGGGTTCAGTGATAAACATGGAATTGTCTTTAGTTGAGCAAGCTCACAGTGCTGCCATGTGTCAGAAGAAGTGCAGCTAAGACAGTCTTTGTACAAAGGGTGAAAAAATTAAATTAAATTAAATTAAATTAAATTAAATTAAATTAGGTCCTAAACAACTAAAGGAGAAAATTCTACATCCAAAACCTGAAGGGATAGAAATGACTGGACACAACTTTTGTGTACCTTGAACAGAGCATATTTTGTACAATTTTGTTGGTACAAACGGAGATTAAAAATACAGAGCTCCAGGATGTTCCGTCATGGTTGAACAAACCCAGTTGTGAACATGGTTTTGTTGAAGGAGATTTCATTAGATTGCATAAAAGTGCCACCCCTGTTTAGGACGAGATGTTTGTAATCTTTCTGCTCTATTTGCTACATGAACATTCATTATTTTAGATCAAAGAAAACAGAGGAAACCACTCACACTCCCCCAGTGTCTCTCTCATTAAATTTAATTATTTTCCCAGTTCAGTCCTCTTTGTTCACAATTGTGTCCAGTGAGAGAAACAGGTCTTAGGAAACCCAATTATGTCTGAGGCAGTTTCAGAATCAGATAAAAGGGTTGGGGGCTGGAGCTTAAGAAAGGCCTGGTAGGAAATAACTCACATTTCTAACGATTTGCCATATTAAGAATTCTCCTCCTTGGGATTAGTTCTGAAAGCACTTTCCCTTAAATGTAGGCATTTTCCAGTTTTAATTTCTAAAACTGAAAGGAATGTATTTCATTCAAAAAGGAATGGAACAGTTTTCTGTATTGCTTTATAGCACATGAATTTAATTACAACATCAGGCAATAAAGGAATCAAAATGCATTCTGCAAACTATTTTGGTAATATTGTGCAGCTATGGGTGTCACTTGTTTTACTTAATGAACCTGTAACATACATATAAACGATTCCTTCAAACAGAGGGAGTTGATTCCCAGTTCACTGGGGAATGAATATACTGGTTATTGTCAATGCATAAACCATGCCCAATTAAATGTTTCAGTAGAAATAATCTCATCGAAATGAAGACTTGACAGCACAGCTTAATGTAATTTCTTTTACTTCTCATTTGTTAATGGAAAATAAGAGCTTTGTGCTCCAAAGACACAAATGATGTGTTTTAAATTTCAAAGGAGTGTTAAAAAGTGAAAAATTACTGCTATCTCTCTTTCACAGACAAGAAAGTGTCAACATCACACAAAAATCTGAGGAGTCCGAGGAAGGATCTGGAGTATGGCAGTCCATGTCTCCAACTATGGCCTTCCATGGTTGTTAGCAACATGCGTCATGGTGCCATTCATCTATACCTGGAAAACAGTGACAACCTCCCTCCCCAAGGATGTGGGGTGGGGCAGCCACGGCTGTGAGGAAGGCTCTGGAAGAGGTTTGTGCAGAACCTTTCCCAGAGAAAGGAAGAATGATCTGGGTCTGATTCTTGGAGTTTCCTGCTATGTTCAGATGTCTGGGCAGGGCCTCAGAATAGTGGGGGCTGACAGTTAGGGAGGGGGGATTGTCTAGTGTGCTGAGAGCATAAGCAGGACTGAATCGCGAATGGTTGAGTCCCCCCGAAATTCATATGTTGAAACCTAATCCCCAATGCAATAGTTGTTAGTAGAAGGGACCTTTGGAAGGTGATTAGGTCGTGAGGGTGAAGCTCTCATGAATGGGATTAGGAAAAGAGACCCCAGAGAGCTCCCCTGCTCTGTTCTACCAAGTGAGGACACAGGGTGAAGCTATTGTCTCTGAACCAAAGAGCAAGTTCTGATCTGACACTAAATCTGCCAGCACCTTGATCTTGGACTTCACATGCTCCAGAACTTCAAGAAATACATGTGTGTTGTTTAAGTCACCCAGTCTATGGTATTTTTGTTATGGAAGCCCAAATGGACTAAGACAGAGTCTAAATGTACAGTAGGACAGTTAGCAAGCAAAGTTGGTTTCATTACTTATTATAAATATTGGCTCATTTTTGCTATAAAATACTATACCTTCACTGGAGAAAATGTAAATCATTTGAATTAAGCAGACTAAAGAAAAAATTCTAAAGTGTATTCCTATCATTTCAAAGAAATAATAACTGTCAAATGTTAGAGTCTGTCTTTCCAGATTTTTTTCCTGTGTATATATTTAACATTTTATAAAAAGTCTGCATTTTAAAGGTTATTTCCAATTTGATTTTTAAACTCAGTAATAGTTCAACAACTTCTTTCCATGTTACTATGCATGCATCTACATAACTTTTAACTGCTGCGTGCTATTCTGTCGTGTAGTTATAACATAACTTATTTAAACAGTTGTTCCCATTTTATTCTATTAAATGCTATTCCATAAAAAACATTCTTGCATTCATATCTTTGTGCACTCATTTGATTATTTCCTTAAGATAAATCTGAGAATTAGAACTGATGTGCCAACAAAATGCATATTTTTTTAATGCTTTTGACGCATACTGCTAAATTGTGTCTGGGGTGAGCAGTCTCTAAAATGGACCCAGTAATCTGCACTTCTGTTTTTATGCCCTCAAATGTGTAAGCTTGATTGTGTGCTAGACTGATGTCCCTGATCAACAATCAGAGAGGACTGGAGACCTGTTTCCAGCAGGGAGTGAATTTTCCCCTGATTGAGCCTTGAAATCTGTGCCCCAACTCAACCCCTTAATTGTAGTCTTTGGAGAGATCCTGAGCTAGAAGACCCAATTAAGCTGCACCCAGATTCCTAACTCACAGAACTGGTGAGATAACAGATGTTTATTGCTTTAACCCATTAAGTTTTGGGCAGCTAAAATATATCCCCCCACCACTCTAAAGATTATTCTAATTGGGAGTACACTAGTTTCCAGTAGCATACCCCAATGTGACAACCAAAATGTCTCCAGGCATCACTAAATGTCCCCTGTTAGGAAAATTATCCCCAGTTAAGAACAGTGGCTGTTACACAAAGCGACTGGCTGAAGACATGTATATACAAAGCATATTCTAGGCATTCTTTTTTTTAAGTTTATTTATTTATTTTGAGAGGAGAGAGATGAGAGAGAGGAGAGAGAGAGAGAGAATTCAAAGCAGGCTCCATGCTGTCAGCACAGAGCCCAACGTAGGGCTCCAACTCATGAACCATGAGATCATGACCTGAGCAGAAACCAAGAGTCAGACACTTAACTGACTGAGCCACCCAGGGCCCCTAAGCATTCCTTAAAAAAATAAAATAATAAAAATTAAAAAGGAAGAAACAAAGGAAGGGAAGGGAGGGATGAAGGAAAGAAGTAAGGAAGGTAGGAAGGAGGAAAGGAAGGGAGGGAGGAAGGAAAGAAGGAAGGAAGGGAAGAAGGAAGAAGGGAAAGCAGGAAGAAAAGAAAGAAAGAAAGAAAGAAGAAAGAAAGAAAGAAAGAAAGAAAGAGAAGGGAGAAAAAGAAAGAGAAAGAAAGAAAGAAAGAAAGAAAGAAAGAAAGAAAGAAGAAAGAAAAAGGAAGGAAGGAAGGAAGGAAGGAAGGAAGGAAGGAAGGAGAGAAGGAGGGAAGGAAGGAAAGAAGGGACACTGGGTAGCTAATTTGGTTAACCGTCTGACTTCAGCTTCAGCTCAGGTCATGATCTCACAATTCATGAGTTCAAGTTGGGCTCTGTACTGACAGCTCAGAGCCTGGAGCCTGCTTGGATTCTGGTCTCCCTCTCTCTCTGCCCCTCCCCTGCTCACACTCTGTCTCTCAAAAATAAACAAACATTAAAAAATTTTTTTTAATAAAAAAAAGAAATAAGAAAGAAAGAAAGGAAGAAAGAGAGAGAGAGAAAAGGAAGGGAGGAAGGGAGGAAAGCAGAAAGGAAGGAAGAAAGAAAGAGCAACCTAGGCCAATCTCTCAAGGTACTCATATTTCAAACAAGACACTGCAAAGGCATAAAAATACACAAAATGCTTGATATTATGGAATTGCATTTCACATTAGAAAGAAAACTAAGATCAGCTTTCAACTCTTCTTTATTTAAAAGAAAGATAAATCTTAAATTAATATCTTTCACATGAACCCAATTTGGGAGACCAAGATCATTTCTAGATTCTACTGACTTTGTAAATTGGTTAAAAAATGCAGGACAAGAAGTGGGGGAGCAGGTGTCCAATGGTAGTAATTCCACTAACAGTGACTTTGAGAAAATAATGTAAACATTTTGACCTGCTGTGTTATCTGAAATATCATTAATCTTCCAGGACCACCGTTCATGGAAGCATTTTCAAGTGTATAAGGTACTATCCAAATGGTAGGACATGTGTAACTATAGTATACACTCAGGATTATTTTTTCAAGGCAATGACAGTTTTATTTACTTATTTTTATCTTTTTATTAGCTCGGCATATATATTTGGAAGGCTCTAGTTTTATTCAAGAGCATACAGAAAAGCAAGGCACTTTTAAAAATGGTTATAGGAGTCAGAGAGAAAGGCTTGTGAGACAGAACAGCTTGGTGGGATGGGCTGTTGTGATTCTAGTGCACAATTGAATTGTGCCACCAATCGCATTTAGTTTGACTCAGAACTGGTGGTCCACAGACACTGAGAGGCCTTTGGCAATACTTAGAGGAAAATAGAGTTGAAGGACTCTCTGATGAACAGGGCTGGCTTCATGGGTGTGCGACAGCCTGGCTCTGAAGGGCCCTTTGCTTGGTGTAATGCTCGGTGACCACCGTCTTGAAACTCACACTTTTGTAACAGGAGTCCTTGCATTTTCATTTTGCACTGGGCCCTGCAAATGGTGTAGCCAGTCTGATGATGAAGAATGTTTTCTCAAGAATAGTTGCAAACCAAAAGAATATCCTTCACTTCACTTGAAATTGTCCCTCTCTCTGTTGCCCAGTGGTAAGCATTCCTATCTCTGAAGTTCTTACCTGAACACTGCTAGTAATAAATATAGGTACACCTTCTGGGCATTTGGCATGTATCAGGCACTAGGTACTTTCTCCCCATTATATATGTTCATATTTACAGCATCTCAATAAGAGTTCTATTACCATGTCCATTTTACAGATGTGGGAATAGTTAAGAAATGTGCCCAGGGTCACATAATCTATTACGTGGGGAAGCCAGCATTCAGTTGCCTGCCATCCGCTTCCATGGCCTCTGCTCCTGTCCATACTGTGCTGTCTCCACTAACAGCTCTGCGGAGACCTAAATGTGTAAAATGCTTATTTCAGACACCATGTTGTCTACCATTTAAATATGGCAAGTGCAGGACAACTTCATGGGCCAAAGATATTGGTCATTCCTGACTCCTTTTTTTCTCCTTCTCATACCTCACACTCAGTTTATCAACATCTATGAGTTCTAGGTTTTAAATTCCAGAGTTTGGTGTCTCACGGCCTTCCCCAGTATCCAGTACCTGGTCCAAGCTGTTGCCATTCCTTTCCTGGATAACGTGTGTTTCTGTGGAATATCAGAGCACATTTAAAATGCGAATGAGATCACATTGCCCCTATGTCCAGTGGGCTCCCATCTGCCGCAGAACAAAATCCTTCCTGTGTGTGGCCTAAGTACTGTGGTTTCATCTCCCACCACTGTCTTCCTTGCTTATTCTGCTCCAGTCTCACTGGACTCTAAGTTGTTCCTCAGAACCAAACAAAACTACCAAAACTTTCCTGCCCCAGGTCTCCACATGGCACACTCAATCGCTTACTTCTCGCATGTCTCTGTGCAGATGTCCCCTTACCACAAAGGTCTTCTCTGACAACTTGTCTAGAATATAATCCTTCCCCTGTGACACTATGTCTCCTTACCTTGCCCTATTTTTCTCCTTAGCACATACATTTATAAATGAGCGAAAGATGTTCTCTGTGTGTTAGCCTCTACGTTGTCTACACAGTATCTTCACTGCAAGCTGAGTCCCATTAGCTCAAAAACCTGCGTGAACCAAACTCAAATTTGTATACATCCAATTATTGAAAAAAATAGCCCAGTCATGCAGATTTCCATTCATTTAGAGCATGCTTGCTTTGTATACCCCTTAAAACTGTACCTAAAATTTGTTGCTCATCAATAAGATAGGGGACTGTGGTTAGAAGGCCCTTCAGAGCTCTGTGACCCAGAGACTTTTCGCCATGCTGCTGAACGATATCACCCAGCCACATAAACCCCCTAAACTCCTGTTCCCTCTACCCTGCCCACCTCCCAACCCCCACTCCATCCCTGGAGCTTCCTTTGCCCTCCTTTCCATCTGGGTACTACTCCCCTCACCACAAATCTCTGGATGGTCTCACACTGTGAGGAACCTCCTTCTCATGCAAACCCGTCTAAGTGCCACCCAGTAGAGCTTGTTGTATGTTACTGCCTTGCTCACAGTCATCTTTTTCCTTGATCAGCCCCCAGATTCCTCTAATTCAACCCCTACAGCCTACTACCTTTATGTATTTTCTATCTTCTTTTAATAGAACATAAGTCTCAAAAAGCAGGACCTTTGTTTTGTTCAGTGATGTGTTCCCCCCACCCCATCTGCAACATGTCTCCACATTACTAGCAGTCATTTAATACATATTTGTTGAAGTAGCAAATGAATGCATGAGTCATCACTGTTCTGCATTTCCCTTCCACCCAGCCACATTCTTTTATACTCATGTATCATCAGCCTCCAAAGATCAACTTTTTTCACAAAATAGCAGAGGACATGCCAGCATATTTAGTGGTGAAAGATAAGGGAATAGCAATAGGGAAACCATTCCCAGGTAAAGAAAACTAGACCCAGGCCTCCCTATACACAGTTCTGGATTGAGATTTCTCTACTCCACCTTGCCCCTCCCAGCAATACTTCCTTCCTTAGAGTCAGGAGTTGGCAAAAGAGAAATGGAAGTTGCTAGCTCACAAACCTTCTGCTACACTTCTCTGTGACTTCAACACCTCCACACAGCCTCTCACCAAGATTTACATAAATATAGACAGGCATCATCCTTTTAGGAGAGAACAAAATAATCCACCTATTATTAAGAGAAATGGATAGATTGGTGGTGAATTTAAGGTCCCTACCATTTGTGAGTATAATTTTATTTATTCTATAATATTTGTCGTCAGGCATTCATGCATTCCCAACTGCTTTAGGGAGCATGCTAAATTCTATTGTGCATTTGTTGGTAAAGCTTGAGAGAAATTTCCTATACTATTCAATATAATCTGAAACTCCTTTCAGAAGAATGCAGTGGTAGTTGTGATTTGCTTGGGCATGCACCGTGTGTCAGCCCACATCAGGCCATCTTTAGAAATTCACTCCCAAGGGCACACTCTTTTTTTTTTTTTTAAGTTTATTTATTTATTTTGAAAGAGAGAGAGAGAGCAGGGGAGGGTCAGAGAGAGAGGGAGAGAGAAAGAATCCCAAGTAGACTCCGTGCTGTCAGCTCAGAGCCCAATGTGGGGCTCGAACTCACAAACAGTGAGATCATGACCTGCGTGGAAACCAAGAGTCCCAGATGTTTAACTGACTAAACCACCCAGGTGCCCCCAAGGGCACACTCTTGACTTTGTCGTCACTTTGAACTATTCCACTAATGGCATCTCAAATTCTAACCCAGGTACCTATTGCATATCCACTGAATCCTCTCCCCTTTCCCACTCTGACAACTTCTACTAAGCTTCCTTTCCCTCTTGTCAAGACCTCCTGGTTCCTTCTGCCCTCCTTGTGTACTTGGAACACAGGATCACTCCCTATCATCAGTTCCTTGACTCACGCATCAATTTCCTTCAATTTCTTCCCACATTACCCCTCTTCACCCCTGCACTATACTACCCTGCCCAACCATCTCATCTTTTCTCTCTTTTCTTACTGAAGCATCCCATATTCCCTAGGAGTGACAGTAACATGCCAGGCAGTTAACTGGCTGCTCTCTCCGCTGGACTGCTTGCCACCCATGCTCCAGCACCGCCCCCAACCCACACCCCATCCCAAGTAGCAATATGGCAAACTCCATCACCTCCTTCAGGTCTGTGAAAACAATGAGGACTTCCTGAACATCTGATTTTGAATTTTAAGTCATAACTCCCTCACCACCTCCCCAACATCTGATGTCCCTTACCTTGATCTATTATTTTCATAACACACATCACCTTTCCTTTCCACTTATTAATGAATTATGTTCACTCTTTATTTTTAGTACCCCTCCCAACTAAGAATATTTCCCAAGGACAGAGAGTATTTTCTACTTTGTTCACTAATATATCCCCACCTCTTGAAACAGTATCACAATAGATGTTCAATAAGTAGTTCTTATCCATGTAAATGAGTGAACAAATTGGTTTCCAAGATCACATGGGCCCTTGTGCAAGACTCAGCCAACTGGCCTCTCCCTCTGCAGTTTTCCTTTTCTGCAAATGTGCCTCATTCTTACTATTCTCCTCCTCATTTTTGGACATGACATCTATGTCCATTTCATAATGAAAATATGGAGGGAAACTGGTCCCAGGTCTCCTCAATTCCCTTTCTTTTGCCCACCTAACTTCCTTATCTCTTTTCTCAGAAGGAGAGCTATGTGTCCTTCCTTCTTTCAAAGTTTGACCCTTCTATCCAGACTATCTTCTGCCCTCCAAATTTTTTAGGGAAGGGCTTGCGCAGTCAACGTTCTGACAAACTGGAGTTTGCACCCTGAAAAAACACCTTCCCTCTGTGAGTAGAACTGAAAAAAAAAAAAAAAAAAAAAAAAAAAAAAAGGGGGGGGGGAGGATTTCCTGTACTCTGGGATTAGGAAGTAAAGCTCTAAATAAGAAGGGGGCAGCGCTATGGGGCTCAGAGTTTATGCGACTGAGATAGGCTCCCTGAACCCCGCTAGGATTGGGAAGTGCTCCTGGGGGCAAGTACAAGCCTGGAGGTTTCATAGTAGGATTGCTGAGAGCAGGCTGCTCAACCACAATGGCGCAAGTCTCAGAGAGAGACTCCCTGAATGCAGCGAGTCAGGAGAGCCTCCAGAGAAAAGAAGAAGCAGGACCCAGATCTTCAGACATCCTTTCTTCCTACAGTGGCGGCTGCACAAGAGTGGGGGCAGAGGTGGAACCTACCAGCAGCCTCCCAGGAGTGTGCTGCTCCTACCCAGCCCCACTTCCGCCCCACCCCCCAAGGTCAGGGATAGCGTTGGCCGCCGGAGAATCAGTGCCACCTTGTGGCCACAACAGCAACAGCCACAGAGCCCAGGATGGCCCTGCAGACAGCTGGCTGCTCCTTTGTTCCCTTTGCTTCCTGCCACTGTACCCAGGCTTGGTAACCCCAAGTTTGAGTAACCCGTAGAGAGTTTAGTTTGATCACTGGAGGTGGAGGAGGAAAGGGGAGAACCTGGAAAGGAAGAAAGGCAGTAGCCAAATGGAGACTTCAGCCATTTTGAATATTGAAGGAGCAGTGACATTTTATACCAGTTGCTCTGGTAACAAATGGAATAATTTATAGTTCCATCTTTGTCTCAATCTGCAGTTTCTCCTTTCCACCAATTCCTCCCATCCCGCCTACCAGGAACATAAGCCAATTCCCTCCACTCTAAAAAAAGAGGGAAAAAACCAGACTCAGATGGCTACCACTTAAAACTGTCTGGTCTTCTTTAAAAAATATATATGGTAAAATATACATAACATAAAATTTACTATCTAACCGTGTTTAAGTAGAGTTCCATGGCATTAAGTACGTTCACACTGTTGTGCGACCATCACCACCATCCAGCTCCAAAACTTTTTATCCTCCCAAACTGAAACTCAGTACCCATTAGACACTAACTCCCCAGTCCTTCCTCCTCCCAGGCCCTGGCAACCTCCATTCTACATTTTGTCTCTATGAACTTGACTACTCTAGGTACCTCGTGTGAATGGAATCATGCAGTTTTTTCTTTTATGACTGGATTATTTCACTTAGCATAATGTCTTCAAGATTGATTCATGTGTAGCATGTTTTTAAATTTCATCCTTTTTTAAGGCTGAACAAAACCTCCGTTTTATGTAGATACCACATTTGATCATCCATTGCCGGACATTTGGATTGTTTCTACCTTTTGATTATTATGAAAAATGCTGCTATGAACATGGGTGTACAAATATCTGTTCAAGGCACCAAGGTCAATTCTTTAAGGTATATACTCAAAAATGGAAATCATAGAGTTAGAAACATGATAAATCTACGTTTAATTTTTTAGGGACCTGTCATACTCTTTTCTGCAGTGGCTGCACTATTTAGCATTCCCACCAGGAGCTCACAAGGGCTTCCATTTGTCCACATCCATGTCAACACTTGCTATTTTCTTTTTTTTTTTTCAATAATAGCCACCCTACAGGTATGAAGTAGTACTGCCCTCTTTTATACTTTAAAGCTGAAACTTCAAAATGCAATCTACGTGAATTATCTACACCCCCTCCTTGCCATTCACTTACTGTAGTCTGGACTCTGCCCTTACTACTGTGCCCCATCCTCCTGTCCCTAAAACCATCTAGCACTTGGATAACATCAGTCTCTGGTTTCTTTTCAGTTCTCTCTTACCTGACCTCTACTGGTTTGGCAGTTTTGATCACTCTCTCCATTAAAATTCTTCCCTTGGCTCCTGCAATACCTAATACAGTACCATTTTTCAGTTTATTCCTCACTCCCACCCCTGTAAACTTCTTTCTCTAGATTCCCTTACTCATTAGCTTTGGCTTCACTATCCAACTACCCTTCCAAACTAGAAACTGCCATCCATATTCAATTGCTCATCAAGACGACTGGCTTCTATCCACAAAATGCTTTTGAAATCAGAACCTTTCTCCCTATTTGCAAAGTAAGTGGGCTCATCCAAATTTCCTTGAGTCCATCTTGATTGCGCTCAAACCTCTCGAATCATCTCCATGTGTCCAATCTTATTTCACTATGTTTATCTACCTGCTGCAAGAGGTATCTATATAGAAGAATCCCACAATTTCATTGCTTAAAAATCCTTCTTCAATTCCTTCCTGGCAGAAGGTGGCAAGGCACCCACAGCTATTGACAATCTGGCTCTACTTTCTCACCTCATTTCTAGTTACTCCACTCCCTGCAGCCCACATCTCAGCTGTACCAACCTACCACGTTCCCCCCAGCTTGCCATGGTTACTGTGACTCTGCCCCTTTGCTCCTGTTCATCACTATGTCTAGAATATTTATCTTCCCTTCTCCATCTCATGAGCTCTTATTCATCAATATTGCCTAATCTTCGAAGGTTTCCTGGGGTGTCTGAGAGTTATTAAAAGTTTTCCCCTGTGGTAGTCAAAATTATCCTTGATACAGAAATGGATTTATTAATTTAACAAGCTTATGAGTGATACTATATGTTAAGCATGTTCTAGGTCCTGCCATTAGGAGACAGGTGAAGCATTTGTCCTCAACTGGCTTGCACTATAATAGGGGTGGAGGGACAGCTAGAAAATAAACAAATAAACACAGAGTGCAACAGATGCTGAGAAGTGCTATGGAGGAAAAAGAAAAAGCAGGGTGCCAGTGTGGGAATGTTGCTATTTTGTAGAGGGAGAGAGGCTCCCTGATAAGGCTGAAGGAGAAGCAGGAACAATGCACACAGATTCTGGGGCCAGAGTGTTCCAGGCAGAGGGAACAGCAAGAGCCAAGGTCTGTGTGGCACAAGGATGCTTGTCATGTTCATCAGGGCCAGGGTGGCTGGAGTAGAGCTTTTGAAGGTAGAAAGGTAAAGCTGAGGTCAAGGAAGGAAGTGATGCACAGAGAAGTGCCCAAGGTCACTTATAACAAAGAGCTGAAAGTCAACCTCAAGTTGGCCTGATTCCAAAGCTTATATGCTGCATGACATGGTGGCCATTTGGCCTTTGATCATTCAAATATTGAAACAACTATTGGGTGCCAGCTGCATGGCAGGTTGTATTTTAAATGTTGAAGACACACTGATGAAAAAAATATATAGTGTTTTCTTTCAAGAAGCCTAGCATAGGAAGGCAGATATACATACACATTCATGTGGCATGGTTTTAGTTACAAAGGCCACACTGTGTCCAGTGGACCCATAGAGGTAAATTCTACCTAGTATGTTCAGGAAATGTTTCCTGGAGGGGTCAGTACCTAGGCTGATCTTGAGCAAGATTCAGGGAACTTCTTGAAATAGTTGTCACACTGTCAATGTGGTTATTCCTTGAGGCCTATGTATTCATTTCCAGGGCTGCCTTAACAGCATACCATAAACTGGGTGGCTTCCACCAATGGGTGATTTAAAATTTATCATCTTACAGTTCTGGAGGTTAGAAGTCTGAAATCAAGAAGAGCCAAGCTCAGTCTTCAGGCTCTCGGGGAGGTTCCTTTCTTGACTTCTGGTGGTTGCTGGCAATCCTCAGCATTCCTTGGCTTATAGGTGCATCATTTCAGTATCTACCACGGTCTTCACTTGGCCTTCTGCCCTGTTTGTGTCTGTGTCTGTAGATTATTCTCTCTTTGTAAAGACACCAGCCTCTGGATTTAGGACCCACCCTACTCCATTATGACTTCATATTAACTGATTATATCTGCAGAGATCCCCTATCTTCAAATAATATCACATTCACAGATTCCAGTAGTTAGGATTTTAATGTAGATTTTAGAGGGACAACACAATTCAACTGATAACAGCCTGTATGGTTTGGTGTTTTTTACAGTAATGAGTATGCATTACTTTTATAATCTTAAAACATATTTCCATTAAAAAGAACATGAGAGATCTTTTTTTAACCTATTGGATTAGTGAAGATTAAAAAGAAGGTTGATACCAACTAATGATAAGCTAGGATAAAATAAGAACTCTCATACACTGAGGAGAGAATAAAGATTGCTTTGATCATTGTGAAGGACAGTGTGGAAACAAATTTAAAAATTTTTAATTTTAAATGAGCACATATCTGCCCTTCAACCAGAAATGTCACTTCTGAAAATTTAAATTAATTAAATAAACAAATGTTCAAAAGAATGTGTACAAGTCTATCCACTACAGTGGAGTTTTATGAAGCAAGTGAAAAATTGGAACCTACTTAAAATGGTTATTTTTTTAATTTTTTTTAAATTTTTTTAAAATTTACATCCAAATTAGTTATCATATAGTGAAACAATGATTTCAGGAGTAGATTCCTTAATGCCCCTTACCCATTTAGCCCATCCCCTCTCCCACAACCCCTCCAGTAACCCTCAGTTTGTTCTCCATACTTATGAGTCCCTTAAGTTTTGTCCCCCTCCCTGTTTTTATATTATTTTTGTTTCCTTCCATTATGTTCATCTGTTTTGTCTCTTAACGTCCTCATATGAGTGAAGTCATATGATTTTTGTCTTTCTCTGACTAATTTCACTTAGCATAATACCCTCCAGTTCCATCCATGTAGTTGCAAATGGCAAGATTTCATTCTTTTTGATTGCTGAGTAATACTCCATTGTATATATATACCACATCTTCTTTATTCATTCATCCATTGATGGACATTTGGGCTCTTTCCATACTTTGGCTATTGTTCATAGTACTGCTATAAATATGGGGGTGCACTTGTCCCTTCGAAACAGCACACCTGTATCCCTTGGATAAATGCCTAGTAGTGCAATTGCTGGGTCGTATGGTAGTTCTATTTTTAGTTTTTTGAGGAACCTCCATACTGTTTCCCAGAGTGGCTGCACCAGCTTGCATTCCCACCAAAAATGCAAAAGAGATCCTCTTTCTCTGCATCCTCGCCAACATCTGTTGTTGCCTGGGTTGTTAATGTTAGCCATTCTGACTAGTGTCAGGTGTATCTCATTGTGGTTTTGATTTGTATTTCCCTGATGATGAGTGATGTTGAGCATTTCTTCATGTGTTGGTTGGCCATCCAGATGTCTTCCTTGGAGAAGTGTCTATTCATGTCTTTTGCCCATTTCTTCACTGGATGATTTGTTTTTTGGGTGTTGAGTTTGATAAGTTCTTTACAGATTTTGGATACTAACCCTTTGATATGTCATTTGCAAATATCTTCTCCCATTCTGTTGGTTGCCTTTTAGTTTTGCTGATTGTTCCATTCGCTGTGCAGAAGCTTTTTATTTTGATGAGGTCCCAGTAGTTCATTTTTGCTTTTGTTTCTCTTGCCTCCAGAGACTGTTAAGAAGTTGCTGCGGTCAAGATCAAAGAGGTTTTTGCCTGCTTTCTCCTCAAGGATTTTGATGGCTTCCTGTCTTACAATGAGGTCTTTCATCATTTTGAGTTTATTTTTGTGTACGATGTAAGAAAGTAGCCCAGGTTCCTTCTTCTGCATGGTCACTGTCCAGTTTTCCCAGCACCACTTGCTGAAGAGACTGTCTTTATTCCATCGGATATTCTTTCCTGTTTTGTCAAAGATTAGTTGGCCATTCGTTTGTGGGTCCATTTCTGGGTTCTCTATTCTGTTCCATTGATCTGAGTGTCTGTTCTTGTGCCAGTACCATACTGTCTTGATGATTACAGCTTTGTAGTATAGCTTGAAGTCTGGGATTGTGATGCCTCCTGCTTTGGTTTTCTTTTTCAAGATTGCTTTGGCTATTCAGGGTCTTTTCTGGTTCCATACAAATTTTAGGGTTATTTGTTCTAGCTCTGTGAAGAATGCTGGTGTTACTTTGATAGGGATTGCATTGAATATGTAGATTGCTTTGGGTAGTATCGACATTTTAATAATATTTGCTCCTCCTATACAGGAGCATGGAATCTTTTTCGATTCTTTTGTGTCTTCTTCAATTTCTTTCATAAGCTTTCTATAGTTTTCAGTGTATAGATTTTTCACCTCTTTGGTTAGATTTATTCCTAGGTATTTTATGGTTTTTGGTGCAACTGTAAATGGGATCAATTCCTTGATTTCTCTTTCTGTCACTTCATTGTTGGTATATAGGAATGCAACCGATTTCTGTATGTGGATTTTATATCCTGCAACTTTGCTGAATTCATGAATCAATTCTAGCAGTTTTTTGGTGGAATCTTGTGGGTTTCCCGTATAGAGTATCATGTCATCTGCGAAGAGTGAAAGTTTGACATCCTCCTGGCCGATTTGGATGCCTTGTATTTCTTTGTGTTGTCTGATTGCAGAGGCTAAAGCTTCCAATACTATGTTGAATAACAGTGGCAAGAATGGACATCCCTGTCTTGTTCCTGACCTTAGTGGGAAAGCTCTCAGTTTTTCCCCATTGAGGATGATATTAGTGTTGGGTTGTTCATATATGGCTTTTATGATCTTGAGGTATGTTCCTGTATTCTGTCAAATGCTTTATCTGCATCTATTGAGAGGATTATATGGTTCTTGTCCTTTCTTTTATTGATGTGATGAATCACGTTAATTGTTTTGCAGGTAGTGAACCAGCCCTGCATCCCAGGTATAAATCCCACTTGGTCGTGGTGAATAATTTTTTTAATGTATTGTTGGATCTGGTTGGCTAATATCTTTTTGAGGATTTTTGCATCCATGTTCATCAGGGAAATTGGTCTACAGTTCTCCTTTTTAGTGTGGTCTCTGTCTGGTTTTGGAGTTAAGGTAATGCTGGCTTTATAGAAAGAGTTTGGAAGTTTTCCTTTCATTTTTATTTTTTGGAACAGTTTCAAGAGAATACGTGTTAACTCTTCCTTAAATGTTTGGTAGAATTCCCCTGGAAAGCCATCTGGCCCTGGACTCTTGTTTTTTGGCAGATTTTTGAATACTAATTTGATTTTCTTACTGGTTATGGGTCTGTTCAAATTTTCTATTTCTTCCTGTTTCAGTTTTGGTAGTGTATATATTTCTAGGAATTTGTCCATTTCCTCCAGATTACCCATTTTATTGGCAGATAATTGCTTATAATATTCTCTTATTATTGTTTTTGTTTCTGTTGTGTTGGTTGTGATCTCTCCTCTTTCATTCTTGATTTTATTTATTTGGGTCCTTTCCTTTTTCTTCTTGATCAAACTGGCTGGTGGTTTATCAATTTTGTTAATTCTTTCAAAGAACCAGCTTCTGGTTTCATTGATCTGTTCTACTGTTTTTGTTTGTTTGTTTGTTTTTTGTTATTTTTGGTTTCCATAGCATTAATTTCTGCTCTAATCTTTATTATTTCCTGCCTTCTGCTCGTTTTGTGTTTTATTTGCTGTTCTTTTTCCAGTTCCTTAAGGCGTAAGGTTAGGTTGTGTATCTGAGATCTTTCTTCCTTCTTTAGGAAGGCCTGGATTCCTATATACTTTCCTCTTATGACTGCCTTTGCTGTGTCCCAGAGGTGTTGGATTGTGGTGTTATCATTTTCATTTGACTTCCATATACTTTTTAATTTCCTCTTTAACTGCTTGGTTAGCCCATTCATTCTTTAGTAGGATGTCCTTCAGTATTCTCCAAGTATTTGTTACCTTTCCAAATTTTTTCTTGTGGTTGATTTCGAGTTTCATAGTGTTGTGGTCTGAAAATATGCACGGTATGATCTTGATCTTTTTGTACTTACTTAGGGCTGATTTGTGTCCCAGTACATGGTCTGTTCTGGAGAATGTTCCATGTGCACTGGAGAAGAATGTGTATTGGTCTGCTTTAGGATGAAATGTTCTGAATATGTCTGTTAAGTCCATCTGGTCCAGTATGTCCTTCAAAGCCATTGTTTCCTTGTTGATTTTTTGATTAGATGATCTGTCCATTGTTGTGAGTGGGGTGTTGAAGTCTCCTACTATTATGGTATTTCTATCGATGAGTTTATGTTTGTGATTAATTGATTGATATATTTGGGTTCTCCCACATTTGGTGCATAAATGTTTACAATTGTTAGGTCTTCTTGGTGGATAGACCCCTTGATTATGATATAATGCCCTAGATTGTCTGATGTAAGTATGGCTACTCTGGCTTTCTTCTGTTGACCATTAGCATGATAGATGGTTCTCCATCCCCTTATTTTCAATCTGAAGGTGTCTTTAGGTCTAAAGCGGGTCTCTTCTAAACAGCATACAGATGGATCTTGTTTTCCTATCCATTCTGTTACCCTATGTCTTTTGATTGGAGCATTGAGTCCATTGACGTTTGGAGTACTAAAAGATATGAATTTATTGCCATTATGATGCTTGTAGAGTTGGAGTTTCTGGTGGTGTTCTCTGGTCCTTTCTAATTCTTGTTGCTTTTGGTATTTATATATATATATTTTTTTTTCCATCTTTCTCCCCTCAGAAAGTCCCCCTTAAAATTTCTTGGCAGGGCTGGTTTAGTGGTCACAAACTCCTTTAATTTTTGTTTGTCTGGGAAACTTTTTTACTTCTCCTTCTATTTTGAATGACAGACTTGCTGGATAGAGAATTCTTGGCTGCGTATTTTTCTTTTTTTTGTTTAACGTTTATTTATTTTTGAGACAGAGAGAGACAGAGCATGAACGGGGGAGGGTCAGAGAGGGAGACACAGAATCTGAAACAGGCTCCAGGCTCCGAGCTGTCAGCACAGAGCCCGATGTGGGGCTCAAACTCATGGACCATGAGATCATGACCTGAGCCGAAGTCGGACGCCCAACTGACTGAGCCACGCAGGCACCCTGGCTGCATATTTTTCTGATTCAGCACACTGAATGTATCCTTTCTGGTCTGCCAAGTTTCTGCAGATAGTTTCTGCAAACCTGATCTGTCTTCCCTTGTAGATTAGGGACTTTTTTCCCTTGCTCCTTTCATGATTCTCTCCTTGCCTGAGTATTTTGTGATATGATTATGATATGCCTCGTCGATGGTCGGTTTTTGTTGAATCTACTGGGGGTCCTCTGTGCTTCCTGGATTTTGATGTGTCTTTCCCCAGGTTAGGAAAGTTTTCCACTATGATTTGCTCACATAACCCTTCTACCCCTATTTCTCTCTCTTCCTCTTCTGGGACCCCTATGATTTTGATGTTGTTCCTTTTTAATGAGTCACTGATTTCTCTAATTCTTAAGTCATACTCTTTTGCCTTCATCTCCCTCTTTTTTTCTGCTTCATTATTCTCTGTAAGTTTGTCCTCTATATTGCTGATTCTCTGTTCTGCCTCATCCATTCTTGCTGCTGCTGCAAGGATGGACGTCTCTGCATCCGTCCGTGATTGCAGTTCAGTTATAGCATTTTTTATTTCATCCTGGCTATGTTTTTACTGCTTTTATCTCTGTAGAAAGGACTCCAATCTATTTTCAACTCCAGCTACTATTCTTATTATTGTGATTCAAAATTGTGGTTCAGACATCTTGGTTGTAACTGTGTTGGTTAAATCCCTGGCTGTCGTTTCTTTGTGCTCTTTCTTTTGGGGTGAATTTCTTCATTTTGTCATTTTGAAGGGAAAAAAGGAATTAATTAGGTAGAAAAATTGAAATAAAAAATTAAAATTAAAAAAATATTAAAATAAAAAATTAAAAACACAAATTAAATAGATGATGCTAGATCCTAGGTGTGTTTTGGTCTGGGTGTTGAAAGTGGTTTGACAGATTAGAGAAAAAATAGGGGGGGAGGAAGAATAAAAAAAGAAAGAAAATCATTTGAGAATTTGAAAAATATGAATACACTGAAGTAGACTAAAGTGAGATGATGGGGGTAAAATAAAATTTGAAAAAATATACACAAAAGTAAAGAATATAGTGGAAAAAATTAAAGATAAATATTTTTAATAAAAATTAGAAATAAATATGAATTTTTTCTTTTTCTGTATTTAAGAAAAAAGAAAAGAAACAAAAAAGATTAAAAAAAGATAAAAAAGAAAAAAGAGAAAAAAAAGAAATCGTTTGAAAATTTGAAAAAGTGAATACACTGTAGTAGACTAAAATAAAATGATGGAAGTAAAATAGATTTTGAAAAAGTTTCCAAAAAGCAAAAAATATAGTAATAAAAATTAAAAATATTTTTAATAGAAATTGAAAGTAAAAATGAAGTTTTTCTCTTTCTGCATTCAAGAAAAAGAAAACAGAAAAAAGGAAAAAGAAAGAAAAAAAGGAAATTGAAAATTTGAAAAGGTGAATACACTGAAGTAGACTAAAATAAAATGATGGAAGTAAAATAGAATTTGAAAAAATTTACACAAAAGTAAAAAATATAGTAATGAAAATTAAAGAAAATATTTTTAAGAAAAATTGAAAATAAAAATGAATTTTTTCCCTTTCTGTATTCAAGAAAAAGAATTGTAAAAGAGAAAAAGAAAAAAAAAGAAAGAAAATTGAATAGATGAACCTGCTAACAGATTGAAGTAGGGCTGAAATTATTTCGTTTTCCCCTAGAAGTCAGTCTATGTAGTTCTTTATAGTCCATAAACTAAGCAGGTGGTGAGACTTGTGGAAGAGCAAGGTTGGCCCAGCTGGGCGGGGCTCAGTGTAACGGCTCCGTTCTCCACTAGATGGCACCGCAAGCCTACTGGGGTGGATTGTTGCAGCGCTTGTAGGTGCGTAAGCGCATGTGCGGGAGCGGTAAAAAATGGCACCACCTACCCAGTCTGTTCTCCCAGATCAGCAATCGCGCACCTGTCCTCTGTCTTCACTCTCGTTCACTCCCCGCTTTGTCACTCTCCGTGACCAGGCCCCAGGCAGTACCTCTCTCCTGAGTTTTGTCTTAGATGCGGCTGTTTTCCCTGGCCCCTTACTTCTGAAGGACTGCGGCTTTGACCCGTTCCGCCCCCCTGCAGGAGGGTCTCGCTGAGCAATGGCCGAATGCCGGCTGCACCCAGGAATGCCTGCTGGACCCTGCTACTGCCGGTGCCCCGAGACTGTGGCCAAGTGCCAGCCTGCCCCAGAAAAAGTTCGTGAGATAGTGTAGCAGCAGCGTTTCAGGGACCATGGAAAATCACAACACACATCTGGCACCAGGATTCACCCTCAAGGACCTTGCCCCAGCACCAGCGAATGTGGCCGCCTTCCGGGGTCTGCTGGGACCAGGTGGCTTCAACAATCTCTACCAAAGCCCCTCCAGCAGTGAAACCGCTTTTCCCCGTGTGGCCCGAGAATGTCCCGGACCCCAATCTGTTCCTGGGGATTCATCTTTCCCACCAGAGCACCACCAGGTATGGAGCTGCGGAGTTGCAGCCTTTGCACTTCCCTTGTTTACAGTCTTCATGGAATTTAAACCCTCTCTTTTCTCCTTTCTCCCTTTTTAGTTTAGTCCCTGCGGCTGTTTCCAATTTTCCACTTTCTCTCCAGCTGCTTTTGGGGAGAGGTGCTTTTCCTGTATTCTCTCCTCCTCCCCAGTCTCCATCCTCTCTCTTCCCACAAAAGCGGTTCCCTACCTTTTGCGGCTTCTTGCTCCTCAAGTTCAGTTGTCCGCGCCACGTACCTGCTGAATTCTGTGGTTCAGGTTGTGCAGATTGTTGTGTTAATCCTCCAGTTTTCTAGGTGTGTAGGATGGTTTAGTGTTGGTCTGGCTGTATTTCATGGATGCAAGACACACAAAAACCTTCCATGCTGTTCTGCCATCTTGGCTCCTCCCCTATACCTTAAAATGGTTATTTTTTGAAACAGGTTATCAAACAGCATTTTGTTAAGAGAGGGAACATGTGGCATGAGTGTGTTTACAGAGAAAATGGTAGAGAAGGATATCGATTAGAATATAAATACTCACAGGTGTGCAGTAGCTAAAGGTTAAAAGTGGGGTGAGAGGAGCGAGGGTCCAGATTACCTGATCCTTACCTGAAGTCCTTCTGTGACTCACTTTCCCTGCCCCCTCCCATGCAGGTCCTGCTCCGGAAGGCTGGTCCCTGTCCCTCTCCCAGGGCAGTCTACTCACCTGCCATGGCTTTGCTGCAAAGCTAGGATGGGAGAATTTGCTCACCCGGTTCTAGGTTTGTTTCTGGGTGGTGGGTTTAGGTGATCTTTATTTCTTTATTACACTTCTCTGTACATTTTGAATTTTTTTGCAACAACTTTTTTTGCTATTTTTGTAATAGGAAAAGCATGATGGTCTTTGGAAAAAAGAGATGGGTAGGTGTTTACCAGGCAGATGGCTGGGGACAGGTGGGGGAGGGCACTCCAGGCAAAGGGATTGGCAGAAGCACAGATGGACTGGAGGAACAGGGAGAGTAGGGTGACATTTTAAGTAAAGTGCAATTTGATCCAGGAGATTAAAGTCTAGGGGATTACAGTGGGGAAAGAGGGATGGGGTAATCAGGCAGAGGTAAGACCTGGGAGGCTTTGTTTGCCATGCAGAGTCTCCTTTTTACCTAGGCCATAGGGAAGAAGGATTTTAAACAGGAGAGAGAACTGATCAGATATTGCTTTAGGAATAAGTCTCAGGTGTATGGGTTGGCACAAGTGGATAGGGAGGGAGAGGAATGTGAGAATGGGGGAAAGTGGGGAGGCTACCGTAGTGGACCAGGCTGTGAGCGGGCTGGAGGCAGGGAGAAGTAAATGCATAAAAGAGGTAGTAAGAGGAGAAATCAACAGAATCAGGCAAATGCTAGTCTGGTGACGACGGGGGAGAGGAGGAGGTGGGGTTTGAGTGACTGAGTGGATGGTGTCAATCACTGAAGTAGAGAGTAGAGGAGGGGAGGGAGTAGATTAGGGGAGAAAGTCTCCAAGTTCACTTGGGATGTGTTGGGTTCTGGGTTCCTGGGAGCCATCCAAGAGAAGCAGTTAGGTAATCATCCATGCAGGTGGGGAGTTCATGAGGGAGCTCCAGGCTGAAGACACACAGGAGGCGTACAGGACATACAGGAGTGGCTGAGGCCATGGGAATTGACGGGTTGTCTGCGTGCAATGAGGAAAGACCTCAGGGCAAAATCCCAAAGTATCAATTAGAGTTCTTCAGCTGTAAGGAATAGAAAACCCAATCTAATAAATGTAAGCAATAGAAAACAAAAGAGCTCGTTGGATGCATGCTGAGTAGGTCATGGAACAAATAACTGAATAAGTAGCCCTCGAGGAGGACAAGAAAGAAGGGCATTTTGGGGTCCCAGGGTAGAATCTGAGGCCTGCTGGCTTTGTTAGGTCGGGCTGCTACACAGGAATATCAGAGACTGGTGGCTGAAATAAGAAACCTTTATTTCTCACGGTTCTGAAGGCTGAGAAGTCCAGGATCAGGGTTCTAGTGAGAGCTCTCTCCCTGCTTGCTCACACAGAGGAGAGAAAAAGAGGAAATAAGCGCTCTCCCTCTCTTGTATAAGGGAGATGTCTCTTCTTCTAAAAGTGCTCACCCACAGGGCAGCCTGGAACTCCCCTGCACAGGCTGAAACTGCTGTCCATATGCAGGATTTCTTCTTGTTGCAGGGGAGTCTCAGCCCAGAGTTTAAGGCTTTTCAACGGACTGAATCGGGCCCATTCAGATGCTGTAGGATTTTCTCTCTTCTTTAGAGTCAACTGATTGTAGTTTTAATCACATACAGAATACCTTCATTATAACACCTAGATGAGTGTTTGGTTGAATAACGGGCCGTAGCCTAACCAAGTTACTGCATCAAAAAGATCATCACACACATGTTCTAAATATTTAATATTTAATATTTAAAAATGTTTATTTTCGAGAGAAAGAGAGAGAGCATGAGCAGGGGAGGGGAAGGGAGAGAGGGAGAGACACAGAATCCAAAGCAGGCTGTGAGCTGTCAGCACTGAGCCCTGACACAGGCCTTGAACCCACAAACTGTGAGATCATGACCCGAGCTGAGGTCAGGTGCTCAGCCAACTGAGCCACCCAGGTGCCCCACGTGTTTTGAATATTTAACATACTCTAAACATTGTTCTAAATATTTTAGCTAGAAAGTTCTTTTGAAGTTCTATGGTGACCCCACTTTTGCAGATGAGAGAATTAAAACCGTGAAGGAATTAACAGCTTGCCTAACATTTTGCACCAGTAAAAGGTGGAACTGAAGTTGGACCCAGGTAATCAGACTGTACAACCAACCAGGTGAACCCCTTGCCCTGTTGTCTCCTTGGAACAGAAGAGAATTTAAGGCCTTGAGAGCAGAGACCAGCTGTACTCTCACCGTTGTATGCTTAGCGCCTCGCCTGGAAAATAATAGGGACCTAACTGTTGGATTAACTAGTTAAGGTATAAGATTTAAAATAGCCTGTGTATACTCAAGAGAATGTCAATAAAATCTATTTAATGCGTTCCTCAAACTGCAAACTCCTAAGACCAATTTTCTTAATTTCTATTTAAGTGTTCTTTGGTTATCTAAAGAAATTAAGCGGTTATTTAGCTCAGAGCTGAAGATTTTAAGTAAAATACTTCAAGCGAGATTTTTTTTCTAAATTGCTCCTTTAATTTTCTACAATGTGCTTTTATTCCTTTATGCATGATATGAAGCCAAACTCTATATTTAATTAAAATTCAACACCTTTATGAGAATACAGGAGGTATTTTCTTCATGACTTCTTTCTTTGGAAACTAAATAGAACATGTTTAAATTTACTTAGTGACAAAAATTAAATTTCTGTGTTCAATATTTAACTATTTTACTGACATTAGATCCAAACATAATTAAATTGCAAAACAGAATCTGTGTAGCCCATAAGATTTTTTTTTTTGATCAAGAAAAGTTAAAAAAAAAAAAACTACAATATTTCAAAATTTTGGGTAATCCAAGTAGAAAAACACTTCACAAAAGAAGTTAAAAAATGGAGCATGCAAATTATATTGTATTCGTGAGGCTTCTCTTAAAAATCAACAATAGCTGATGTTCTATGATAATATGAATCTGAAAGAAATGAAGCGGATTAGAGAGAATCCAAAACTTTAGCACTTTCAAACCAGAAAGGGACCTTAAGTCTGTTTGGTCCTTTCTAGGGCATTTGGCACATAAGACATAGAGACCCAGGAAGGTAAATTAAGTGCATTCCCCAGAGGCATGGAGCGAGAGCTATTTGAGGGGTATCAATGTATACCTTCCAGTCCTGCCCTGTGAGCCCTCTGGTCCACCTAGGATGGCTCCTTTGGGAGACAATGTTGTAGGCAGGTGTCCACAACTTCCCCACCAACCAGCCATTGGCTCTTAACTCATCTGTAGCTCCTCTTTCCTCCCTCCTTCAGATTCCTGGGCCTACCCCAGCCTTACAGAGACTCCCACACCTCCTCACTGTAGGACTCAGCTTACCTGTTTATGTTTTAGCTCTGTTTTCTCCCTTGGCATTTAGGGTTCCTAGATGCTTTGGATGTGAATTATCTGCTTCCTCCTCTGAACTTATGGACAGAATCAGACCTTACAGGGCATGGGGAATTAGAAGTTCAAACACAGTGCTGTAGCTCATATTTGAGATTAAACTTGGTGAGGAAATCTATTTGTGAGCTAATGCCCGAGGTAGTTTCCAAAGGGAATGGCTATATTTTCAGTGTCTTGTGCTTTATAGTTATCACAGAAACCCAGATTTAAATGGGCCTTTCAGTCTGTCTACACCTTGTGACACATGATTTATAGCATACAGGTTGAGGGGTCAGTCAGTAGTTGTTTGAACAAACCCAGTGTCCAGGAACATCAGCCGATTCACCTTCAGAAAATTCTGGCTCTTAGCAACTTAACCTTGAGCTAAAAACCTGTCCCTCTGAGGGACAGATGATGTTGAATTTTACCTGAGGCCTGTGCCCCTAGAAATCAGTTCCCTTCTCCCCTTTGCAACAATTCTTAGGAATAACCTCTGCTTTCTAAGTCTGGATTTGCTTTTCCTTGAGAGAGTGACTCTAATCACCTCAGCCTATCCCTACCTCTCAGTGGGGGTCATATGGCCTCCAAGGAGAGGAAAAGTAGTTCTTAGGGAGAGACAGCAAAAGAAGTCTTGTTCTTTTTATGTATCAAGCACAGAAATACATAGAGTACATAAACACATTCATCGTGTATATGTGGTACAAAGATTTCATGGTGAGGGTGAAGCAGTTAGTATAAAAATCTTTTAAAAGGCGGTTATGAAAAAAAGGGAGGTGGTTATGAAAAAAAGTTTGAAAAACACTGATCTGCTCTGACTCTTCCACATGAGAACCCTTCAAATGTTTTGGGACAGCTGTCCTATTCTCATAAAGGGAGGCTGGGAAAGTGTGTACCGGGTCAGTCTGCTTGGTCAGTTCCACTTTTATCTGTACTGATTTCTCTCTATTGGCTTTGAGTGTTTCATTCTTTCAAGAACTTACATTTGTTGGAATCCTGCATCGCTTAATGATTAGTTCTATCAACAATAACTATATATGTCCTTTAAGTCTTGCATATTTGAAAACACAGACTGTGACATATAAAATATCTAAAAAAGAAAGCAAGAAAAATGTTTTTCAATGAAACTACTAAACGAACGTGGAACTCCACTCTCTTAAGTAAGGACTATGCATTTCTTGTTGCTGTTCTAATTTATAGGCTATGAACCAACCTTATATGTTGTATATGTGAAGGCTAACTCTTTTTTTTTTTTTTTTGGTCGAAATGGCACCCAAAGATATAGAGACAAAGTCAGTGCCATCTCGGTTCAGAATGTAAAATTTCTTTTCTTAAATATCTTGACTTCAAAGGTGATCAATTCCTATTCTATCCCAGCACTGCTAGACTTGCTACCTGCTGATCCAAATCATTTGAAGGTGGAAAAACAAGTCTCTTCTGTAGCCACTCAGTGAAGAAGCCTCCATCTCCTCATCCTTGGCCACAGCATTTAATCTCCATCCGACACGATAATATGTGTTGGGATGCATTATTCTCTGAGAGAATAGACGCTGAGCTTTTCTCTATTCATAAACACCATCACACCACCACTGAATTATCTCTATTTTCTTGACTTCTTCTACATTCCCCGGGAAGGGACTTATTATTTGTTAATGTTTGGCACAATTCAATACATATGGTGCTTTTGATGATAAGAAACAGGACAGAGTTATAATTTACCTCAAGATTAATGTAATTAAAATTACTACATCATTTTTTTACATGTCTAATCTATGCCATGTGGGGTTTTGAAACAATCGATAATTCCAAGAAAATCTGAGATAGAAGTCTGAATTACTACAGCATTCATTTTCAGGGCTGCCAGAAATTACAATTTCAGGTCTTGGGTCCATGGGTGCAACACATTTATGAATAGAGAAACTTATTTAAGGCCCATCAGTCTACTTCCCAAAACATGATCCCGTGTCTCTCTTTGGACTGGTCCTGTCTACATGTCACTGTAGAGAAAAGCAAACCTCTGCGTGCAAACCTCTGAGGAGAGAAATGCCTTCCAGGGATTCCTATGCTTTACCTCAAGGGGCGCTGAGGAGCCAGTCATCCAGGTAGCCCGATCAAGAGGGAACCAGAAGACGTGGTTGAAGGCTGACGTACCTCACGTAAAATTTGCCAAGTAATTCTGCAAATAGCCAGAAATGTATGACGCTCTTAAAGCAAAACCCTGACAACTTAATTTTTCCAGAATGAAGTGCTTTTCTCATGGTTTTTTGTTGTTGGTTTTTTTTTTGTTTTTTTTTTTTTGCACAGAGCCCATGCACATGAAGGCTTAATACCTTTCTGGCATTTTAACAGACTTCCAAACATTTATCTATTTAAATGTCTATATCCTTTAAAGTAGCAAAAGAAAGAGTCACTAATTAGGTACGCTGAAGGAAAATTCAATTCATTACAAATTATCTAGTTGCTGTATGCGCCATTCCGGCTATGGAGAATCAATCCTTCTCAGGGAACTAATGAGCCCTGGCTTCTGCATTAAATTGGTGCCTGTCATTTAAAATTATACACGGATGTATACATACCTGAATGCAGGGTGAGTTATCTACATGCAAATAGCACATAGATCCAGTTTTTCTAAAAAGCAGTTCTTTGCTGCAGACTTTAAAATTTGTCTTCTTGTACTTTTAAAAATATCAGAGCCTGAATTTAAAGCTATTTTTTCGATAGCCTAGTGACAGTAGCATGCAAATCCTTGAAGTGACGTGTGATGCAAAAATAACACGACTTTCACATAATTGAATCATATCTGTGTTTTTGATCCCAAGCTTACATCTACCTCCAAATAGCAAGAGAACGCCACCCCACCCCTCCACCGAAGAGTATTAACGTGTTCTATTCTTTTTCCATTTTCCTTCATCAGCGCTGACACACAGCTTCCATCACGACTATTAGGGCCACTGAGCACAGCCACATGACAGAATTTGTAGACTCCCAATGACTCAGACGAAAACAAAAGCATAAATTTAAAAAGTAGACTGCAATTTCTTTGGTCGGGACGGGAAGGCTGGGTCCCTTCACGGGAAAATTGGAACAATTCGGCACGCTGACGTTAAGATCAGAGTCCCCCAAATCGAGATTGAAACCTCTCAGAAATGGATGTTTTTGTTTATTTGTTTGTCGGTTGGTTTCCATTCCCCTCTGCTTAAAAATGCATACAACTCCCTCTCCTCACCATATTTTTAAAACAATTTAAAAATGACTATAAATGGGAGTGGGGGGAAATGCTGGTCAGTGCTTCTTCCTCCAGGGAGGGAGCTAGCTAGCTATCATCTATCTATCTACAGAGAGAGAAATCTGTGCAGTTGCAATATCAATCATGTGCTTCCTTTATGGGCATTGCCACATGATTGGCCACATGATTGGATACAATGTGTATCCACCCAGATGTACAGGCAAATATTTATTCCCATAATTTACAATATCTTTGAAATGTGAAAGCCTAAAAGTGAGAGTGAATAGAAATATTTAATGTGATGCCTCTAATGAGAAAGCCTGGGTCAGGGTAGGGGGTGGAAATTAGAACAAAAATGTATAGGGCAATTTTAGGAACAACCTGAATTCTCAAAGATCTATATTCAGCTGACTCTGACTTCACAGTCTTCACTGTTATCATTTAAAAATATCCTTTGATAGTGGAGTGACAGGTTGGTGTCAATATACTAAACACTTCCGAAATATTTGGGTCTGCGTTACACAAAATTTTGTAGGAGTTAAGTTTACCTTTGGGGGCCCCAGCTTCTTCTTTTGGGGACTTTTTCTCTGTAGGTCTATAATGTCTTCTGTTTTCAAGTTTATTTATTGATAAATCTTAGAAAAGGAGCTGATAAATTCCATCACGGTAAGGTATAAACAACTGGAGATTTACCCCAACACTAAAAAAAAAATAATAATAATAATAATTCTGATAGTGGAATTTTAACCAAAATCATGATAACAACCAGAATTTAAATTTAAAAATATTAAAGAATGACAGTTTTGCCCCAAAGTATAAATAATGTACATGAATGAAATACCTTGGCTAAATTCTATAATGATAAATGAATGTCATCTAAAATTCATATTAGCTAGGACTGGTCATTTAAAATTCATATCAAAATTCCATAGTGAGCCAAAGCCATTTTAGAAAATTATCTCTATCCTCAGTCAGATGCATGTGGTAACATATAAACGTATGTTTAGATTCATTACAGCAGTATTTGTAACAGCAAAAACAAAACAAAAAAAAAAAAACAAACCTGCTAACAACATAAATGTCCATCCATAGAAGAATGGTAAAATGATCAAAATATAAAGAAATACCATGCAGAGCACCTGGGTGGGTCAGTTGGTTAAATTTTTTTTTTTTTTAACATTTATTTATTTTTGAGACAGAGAGAGACAGAGCATGAACAGGGGAGGGTCAGAGAGAGGGAGACACAGAATGTGAAACGGGCTCCAGGCTCTGAGCTGTCAGCACAGAGCCCGACGCGGGGCTCAAACTCACAGCCCTCACGGACCGCGAGATCATGACCTGAGCCGAAGCCGGCCGCTTAACCGACTGAGCCACCCAGGCGCCCCTTTTTTTGTTTTTTTTAATTTTTTTTTTTTTTAACATTTATTTATTTTTGAGACAGAGTGGGTCAGTTGGTTAAATGTCCAACTTTGGCTCAGGTCATGATCTCATGGTTTGTGGGTTTGAGCCCTGTGTCAGGCTCTGTGCTGACAGCTCAAAACCTGGAGCCTGCTTCAGATTCTGTGTCTCCCTCTCTCTCTCTTCCCCTCCCCCACTTGTGCACGTGCTCTCTCTCTCTCTCTCTCTCAAAAATAAATAAATATTAAAAAAAGAAAGAAATGCCATGAAACCATTTTTTTGTGATTTAAAAAATTGAGGTAAAATATACATAACATAAATTTCCCATTTTAATCATTTTTTTTTTTTTTTTGAGAGAGACAGAGAGACAGAGACAGAGCACAAGTCAGGGAGGGGCAGAGAGAGAGGGAGACACAGAACCCAAAGCAGTCCCCAGTTCTATCAGCATAGAACCCACCACAGGGCTCCAATCCACAAATTGCAAGATCATGACCTGAGCGGAAGTCAGATGCTTAACCAACTGAGCCACCCAGGCACTCCCTACTTTAATCATTCTTAAGTATATGGTCCAATGATATGCATATAGTTAAAACTCAGGTTGATTTATATATGCTAAAATGATTAAAACTCTCCAAGATATATGGTTAAATGGGGGGAAAAAAGTACAGTGCAGAGCAGAATGTATAGAATGAATCTACTTTGCTTTAAAATCTTTTTTGAAATGTATTTAAAAATAAGTAATGGCACCTGGGTGGCTCAGTTAAATGTCTGACTCTTGATTTTGGCTCAGTTATGATCTCACGGTTCATAAGATCAAGTCCCCATTAGACTCTGAGCAGACAGTGTGGAGCTTGCTTGGGCTTCTCTCTCATTCTCCCTCTCTCTCTACCCCACCTGTGCTTGTGTGCTTTCTCTCTCAAAATAAATAAACATTAAAAAAATAAGTAATGTACAAAGAATAAATTTCACCCATGAACATATCCCTGAAACTGGTAATTCGTAACATTGGTCATATTTCCTTCAATGTGTCTGTACGTAAAAAAATTCCAAATTCCCTTTGTCTTTCATCCTTTATCCCTTGAACCTTATTCATCTCTTGGGAATTACATGAATTTAGTGTGTATCTGGTTAATTTATTTTTATACTTTTTCATGCATACATAGGTAACATGAATTCAGTATTATTATTTTTTGTGACCTTTTAAATTTGCCTAAATGTTATGACCTCATCAACTTGCTTTCTTATTCCTCTATCACTCTGAAGATTGTTCTCTTCACTCAACATCACTTTTGAGTGTGAATTCCCCTTGTTTCTCTTGTTGAAAGGGTACATGCCTATGCTTGTTTTTGCAAGATAGCTTCCTAGAGATACACATGAGACAAAGAAAGGAACACTGGGAATCAACGGAGGGAAGTAGGATTTTTACTTTTCATTTTATGCCCTTTCAAAAGTGTTTGAAATTTTACTAAAGTTGTTATTTTGTAATGAATAAATAGTTTAGAGATGTAAAATTTATCCTGTTCATGTGGCAAGGGATACAAACATACCATGGCAGCTTGTGTGGGTTAAACGATTTTTCCCGTTTGACACACTATATTGCCCAGGTGAAATGGGACTGTACTGATGTCATGCATTATGATGAACTTTTATAAAAGTTACAGGTTTTAGGGGATAGGAGGCTGAGAGGTTACACAGAAGAAGACGTGTAGCTCAATGGGTTTAGGAAAAGTGAAGGAAATATGCCATCTGGAAATGCACTGAATAGGAACAGAGAAGATGACCTTAAGGACCACCAACACAATGGAATGAGAAGTCAGAGGAAACACATTGGAATCAAAATAAAGAAATCAGATTTCAAGTCCTGGTTCATTCACTAACAACCACATGTTTTAACAATTCACTCAAGACTCATTGTAATAGTTTCCCTCCATAAAATGAGAACATACAGATTTCTCATTCATTCATTCATTCAGTAAATACTGATAGAACTTCTAGTAGGTGCCAGGCACTGCTAGAAATTTCACTACTAGAAATACAAAGGTAAACAAGATGGAATTCTTAGCCTCACAAAAAAGGCTGCCTGACATTTTAAGAGTCTAGCCACTGAAGGCTAGAAATAGGCAGAGTGACGACCTACAGAGGCTGTCAGTTCTGGGTATTTCCCTGGACAGATTCACAGGTGCTAAGTCAGAGACCAGATGACCTATAAGAGAATAGTTACCCCAACGGCCTTAGCCGGAGCCCTAATGCCAAAACAGAAAAGGTCCCCATTTTTCTTGGGACTTGGGGAACTTGACTTCAGCTGAGGATCAGTATGATGAGTCAGAAGAATCACAATCTGGACTATACAGGGCATCTGGAAGAAGGATATAACCATGAGTGAGTAGAAGAGGATATTGGCTTCTTTTAACTGGGATCAAGTTGAAAGAAGATGTGAAACTTACTCTACCTCTTAATGGTTTATACTCTGAACTTTTTTAAGTTTATCAACTTTAAAATGGTTGACTACCTAAATGTCACAATGGATCATATGGGAGATCGTGGAACTTTTGGGGACAAAATCTCCCTTTTCATATGCCAATATGGTCACTGTAGCAATACCATCAGCCATGCTGAGGTTTCTGTGTGCTGGGGCTGAGGAGTATTCCAGGAGGTTGTCCTAAAGCTTCTCAGGGAGAGATCTATCCACCAGAAGTAAAGCCAAAGTTGTGGATGATCAGAAAAGCACTGACTGACCTAGGATAAGATTTTGAGGGATACCATATTAGGATAAAAGTAAGGATAATAATACCTACTTCAAAGGATTACTGTGAAGAGGAATAAATGTTAAGACATGAAAATATGATGTAAACTATGAAGGACTTTACAAGCACGAGACAATCATCATTATTTTATTTGCAGATCTAGAAGATATAGATAATATATTTCCTAGAAATTGTGTCATTCCCTAAACTTATGAAAAAGTGCCAAAAGCTCGATTGGCCCAATCTATCTTAAGTCTTATCCTGTAGACAGTCACCTTGTCTCTTATTTGTGAGAGGAGTCTCATTCCTAAAGAGCGTATTTTGTGATCTAGTTTTACAGAGGTCTGACCATTAGGGAAATATGATCCTTGACGGAATCCAGGAGGGGAACTCAGATGGGCATTTCAATTGAGAAATACATACACACCCAAGCCTTAAAAGCCCTTATGCCAAATGAGGAATGACAAACTCTGCCTTCCTTGGATCCTCCTCTATCATTCCTAATTGGAGCAAATACATTGTCATAAGTATCTAAAAAATAATTTTCAAAGTCTTCCAAACTAATAATGGCTGTGATAAAATTTGCCTAACATCTCTTTTAGAATAGCCTTACAATCTTTGCCACAAAAGATACAGTGCTCAACAGCTACACATTTAGAGAGAAATAAGCCCAAAGATAAAACACTTTGAAATAGCATAGTTCTTTTTTTTTTCTGTAAACACATACAAGAAAAACAACTTCTTAGCCCAATACAATCAATAGCCTCAAAAGATTTTCCAGTGCTCCAATGATGGAATACTTTATGCATACATAACTCAAATTTAACAATTTCTAGCCATTATTCAAATGAGAAACTTGAGTATGTTAACAATTTAGGAGATGTTCACATGAAAAGAACTCATTTAGACTTTATAATTATCCAGTTCACAAGAAAATTATGGGGCACTCCTCTGGGAAATACAGAGCAGAACAAATAAGAAAAAGAAACAGAATATAACAGAAATTTGGAAAACAAAAAGGGGAAATCATGTTATTTGAAGAAGGATGAATTGCCATGATTCATGCAATAGCTTTTGGCTACTTTTTGAGAGATTTTTGTGCCTGTTGGACCCGTGCACATATCTTTGGAAACAGCTCCTGAGCTAAATGGTTCTCCACTGGGATTCTTGAAACCTTAGGTGATGTGGGGATAAACTCAAAGCTTGAAAGTTAATGTCAAAGGGAGCAGAGCAAATCTCTGAAAGAGAGTCATGGGCCATGTCCTAGAAACAAAAGACAGTTAGAACAGGAACCCAGTCAGGAAAACATTCTCTAGGTTCGCACCAAGCAGTGGCAAAGGGACAGAAGTGTGTCAGCACAACAGAATATAATTGTTATTAAATGGCCCAGTGAGGAATCTTATCCAAGTACAAAAAATTTTTTCCCAAAAACTTCTACTGATTCAGCTCTATTGACATCTGGCTTGCATATACTTTTCCCAGTAGGTAATAGACTCCCTCAAAGACATCTTAGACTGATTCCATAACTTGTCAAGCATTCTTGGTTATTAAGACAGGGTCATTTTCTTTGTTAAAAGTTAATCCTTCCCCACTTAAAATTTCAATCTTCTGTTCAATTTAAAAGCCTCTTTCCACCCCTCCCCCTTCTCACCCCCATTACCTAGCATAGACCAGCTTGAGGCTCCAAAGGCTTAGATGGGAGGGCATGGGAAAGCTGTTCCATCCTTATGATGCTACATGAGCTAGTTGGTTTCCTTTTTTTGCTACAAGGGGGCAGCCCTTTGTCCATGGTAGTGAGGTTGCTCTTCCTATTCTTTTGCTAATATAGTTGCATTATCTAGACTTATTCCAAACAACTTCCCTAGACACCATAACCCAACTCTGAGGCCTCAGTCACAGGCACACACCTGAAAGTAAGGGGACAGTCCTGTCCTTTCTCCAGCAGGCATGCCACTATGGCAACTTTCTTTCTCGCATTTGGAAACATCAAAGCATGTTGGTCAAGCCAACACGCAAACAGGAAACAACAAACCAGTTCTGCCTTTTTAAGTAAGACTACAGGACTTTAAAATGATTCTCTTGGCTAGAGAATCATTAGAGACCAATGCTGTTCCAAGAATAAAATCGTGGGAGGGGTCACCTCCAGTGCAGGAAATAAAGAATACATTAACCATAGAGAATTTGAAAGCAATAATAAAACCAACTGTAAGTCAGTATGCTTTTTATTATCACCTCACACTGGCAATTCTAAATAATATCAATGATAAAATATTTCTCCTTGTAAATATCTCTTGTTTGTATAAATTCTAAACAATTGGTGTGTGTGTGTGTGTGTGTGTGCATGCACATGTATACTTCAAATTGATACATTTTTATTGCTTATCCTTTAATAAATATTTATTCTATATGGAAGTTAATTGGGAGAATTCTCCACTGGTCAGCTAGCTGCCAACACACAGGGATTTTGTAACGTGCATTCCTTTTGGGAATAAGGTTGTAATGGTTCAATTTAGAGACAACCACTATGGTACTCCACATTCCTACTTTTAACCAGTGACTCAAAGTTGAATAATGATAGCACAGAGACTGTAAAGGGAAGGAAATAGAATTGGAGAACTTCAACTCTGTTACTCCATGCTGCCACTTGGAGTTTTTGTTTTCTTAAAATGTAAAACAGTGAAACTGCAAAGTGTGAGGTGTGATGTAGCTGTTGGTATGTGCACATCTTAGTGGGTACGTGCAATAATTTACTGAGTTTGAATACTATCTTTACAGAATTGAAATAAATTCCCTTTTAAATTGTTAAGTAAAGAATGAATCAGGAAAACAAAGCATTCAATCAGTTGTACCTTTCAGTAGAAGCAGATATGTAAAAACCACAATACTTAGGAATTAATTTTGCTAGCAGTCCCCATGTTTCACACACTGATCAAATGTGTAAAGTGGTCAGATACATCCATACTGAAGATGATAAAGTTTAAATAAAGGAATAATTCTTGGGCTTCTTTGCTATTTCTGGAACACTGTTGCTGAGCCCACAGAAGCGTTGCTGAAACAACTAAATGGTGACAGATGGGCATCATCATGGTCAATCTGTCATAGTCGATGATACGACAAAGCTGAAACTATGACACATACTCACAGTGATGTCAGGCACCAATCAAAGAAATTACTCCCGATCCTTATGTATGTCTTGTGTAAAGCACTCCTTGAAACTCTTTAGAGTTCACTTCTTTTGAAATGAG
Source organism: Lynx canadensis (assembly GCF_007474595.2). Taxonomy (NCBI): domain Eukaryota; kingdom Metazoa; phylum Chordata; class Mammalia; order Carnivora; family Felidae; genus Lynx; species Lynx canadensis. Next base: position 72,229,984 of record NC_044307.1, on the reverse strand, counting down.
TGCTTTATGTGTGAATCTTTTGGAGCTTTGAAAAAAAAAAGTATTCATTCATTAAATTCTCACCTCACTGATGGAAAACAGAGCAGAATGTGTGTATAACAGTGAAAAGATATTCCAGATTAGATGGCATATTCATCATGGAGCTACACAATCAAAAGGAGTTTGAAAGTTCATTTCAATCCTCAAAGTACCATGTAACCAAAAAGAAAATGTGGACCCAAGAGGATTAGTTTAAAATATATTTGTGTTGCATGCCATTTTTCTTCCTTGAGTTATCTTTTTTCTGGTTGTGAAGTTTTAGATGAGGTTAATCGGACTCCAAAATATTTGTAAGCAGCCAAAATCAGCCTTGAACAATGTACAGGGAAATAGCAGGCTTTAAAATTGTTGCTTGAAGGTCAGCACACAGAAATTCTGAAGAAGGCTGTGTTATGCCACATAACACTGAAAGGACCAAAGACCTACCCAAATGTTACTGAAGTGAAAACATCTGAGCTACAGAGATGCAGAAAGAAATCTTATCTGAATTTCCCTTATCTGACTAAAGCAGAACTTTATGAGAATCATTTGTCACAGAGGCAACTCTCGTTTGGCACATTTGCTTTTGGAATTGTCCTTTGGAATAGTCCAAAACATTGTGTAAACAGCCCTCATCAGAACCTTCCACTCTTTAAAGCTCTCAGTCCCCCTCCCCTTATTAAGCTGGTAGGTAAATCTTTATCCCTAGATGTCTCTGTAGAGCACAATACATTTTTGTCCTATTCATCTGTCTATTGTCAATTAATTTGCAAACCCCTGACCATTCAGACCTAAGCTGGTAGAGAAAAAGGTTTTTCTCCCAATAACAAACACAAAAATATATGGATATTTACCTAGAAAAAAGTCAAATTTTAAAGAATATCAGGAGAAATAAGAAAACATGTTGATCTTACATTGCCAGGAGATATAAAGAGGCTGGGATTGAACCACTTCATTATTCTTTCCAAGACCTGGACATTTGCTGTAGAGCAAGGGATAAAATAATGTCCCTGATTTTTGCAGATGGAAAACTTCGTAAGTTTTTATGGAATATGATATAAATTCTTGTTGAATTTACCAGTAAAGACAAGTGAAATTTTTTTGATTGGAGACATTTAAAAGCTGCTAGAATAGATCCCAAAGAAACAATGACATGTTTATTTAGTATTGCAATTGCTGGAATTTTATTGTGAAATGGGATTTTTATGAATCTCTACTGAACTTATCCTTATGCTTAAGACCTTTCACTGCTATTTGTATATGTATTGTTTCATGTGAAAAAAGCTTTTGAAATTAAAATCAACAAAAAAGTAGTTCTTCATCCAACCATGAGGGAAGATAGGTCAACAATCATGAATATGTGAAGATCTGTTTCGACAAAATTAAGGTTTGAAAACAGAAACTGTAATGTTATTCTTTACTGTGCCAGATCAACATGAAGGAATAAATTTTTCCCTTTTTAAAAAAAATGCATTATTATAATTAAAAATATATTAACCCATTACTTTTCCCTTTTTTTGCAATATTTTTGTTAATTTTTTTATTATTTTTTACTGGCATGATTATATTTACAAAAATCAATAAAGCGTCTTTCATTGTTTACATCTCCTTTCTGTTATTATTACTAATTCCAGTTTATGATGATTACTGAAATAATTTTGTGATAGCGAGGAGCGGGGCGTGAACTATTCATTCTGGGTGTCAAATACCCTAGGTGGGCCTCCAGGTACACCACTGCTTGAGCCCCCTCCTCAGCCTCTCCTCACAAACTTGCCTTCCGCCCAGCCTCTCCCACTTCCCTCTGGGCCAACTCATCTCACCTCAATCCGGAGGCCAAGGTTAAATGGAGATTTTGTATCAGTAAAGTCAATCAGTGAACCCTTAGATACACCTCTAATTATTCCTTGAACTAGAATGTGGAGGTACTTAATAGCGTTTGTTCTCAGAATTGGCCTTTGTCTTCAATTCTGAAAAAGAAAAAGGATTTTGATCACCCCCTCACAATGGCCACACATTTTAGAACCAGTTCTTGAATCACTTCTATTAAACATGATCATACCAGATTGGCATTGCTTACTGTGAATACAAAATGACTTTTCCTAATAACATTTTTTAAAGTTTTCAGCTTTAACTTTAAATATTCTACATCCCTTAAACTTGTAGCTTCAAAATAGACTAGTAGAGAAATTTAAAATATGTGATAATATAACTTTATTGCACAGGAGAAAAAAATAAGATGGGGATTAACTTCTACACAGCTGTTGTAATACTGACAGGATTTGCCAGTAATGGGAAACTTTGTTTCCGTTTCCAGTTGGAAAAGATAAAAACGGTTCTGATATGCACAGTGTTATTTTGCAAAGAAGACGTATACTTATTAAATTAGGTTTAAAAACTTGAGAGTACATGACATAAATCCTCTCTGAAATTGTTCAGAGTTGCTCTCAGGCAAGTCATATTCCAATTTCTTCATCTGCTTCTGCTTCCCCAGGCTGGGAAGTATGAGAGTTTGAGGGTGAATGATTCTCTTTGTGGTTCCCTCCTGGGAAGAAGTCATCAATGCAAGACCGCAAATGAGCAGCCAAGGCTGTGTTTCTTGGTCGATGAGCCAGAAGGCTGGGCAAATGGAAGCCAGCTTTTGTTTTTCTTTCCCTCCTGATAAGGTTGGTAATTTAGGCACTTGCGATCAGCGTGTTTGTGGTCTACTCTGTGCAAGCTAACCCTTTCAGGTGGAGCCCTTGCAGTAATATTGCAGAATGGGAAAGAGAAAGATGAGATAACGAAGCTTATGTGTCTTGCTTTGGAAGAGGATTTATACCTTGTTTTATGATTTCTTTATAACATTCACTGCAAGAAAATAGAAAAATTAACACTTTTGAATATCTGTCTTCTATTTAAAGAGAATGGTTCTAATTCATTGACACAGGGGCAGGAAAATTAGTAAACTGAGTTCAATCATCATTAATTAATGATAAAGCTGATTAATGGCTTCCTGGGAAAATCTTTAAAATTAAACATCTTTTATCTTCTAACAAGAGAGGCTATCTAGATTTGATTTTTTAAAAAGAATTCCAAAATGTTTAAAGATTGGTACTTCAAAGGAAAAAAGCTTGATTACAAAGGTGATTCTATAGGGCTTGATTTACATAATAAGGTCTTTTAATTTGAGCTACACAAACAGCATTAGGCTATTTCTCTTTTATCGTTTTTTTGAAATATCAATACTTCAGTGAAATCCACTGGGACCTGAAATAAATATTTTCACACTTAATTAAGATAGGCTACCAGTCCTACAGACCTCATGGGTGAAGTGCCTCAAAACCTTGTTTTAATGCCTTTGACCTTCCTTTCAAATCCAAGTTTGCCTTGTGTAAGGAAACAGTTGTGAAAAGAGATGTTCGCTAGATATTGTGTTAATTTTATTAATAATCTTAATAATTGAATTAATGATTTATTAATTTATAGTTAAGCCTGCAACTGGATTTTGCCTGCCCAAAGAGCTTTCCAATCCCATTCTTCTCCAAACAGACCCTAGTCCTTTGACCACAGAGCTGGGGTTAGCTATCCTCGTGCTTCTTCCTTCTTGGCTACAGTGATTGATCAAGGTGTGAGCCTATGGCCACAAAGGTCATAGTCTTTCCCTGCAGTTGATAAATAAACACTTAGAGGGGGGAAAAAGTTCTCTCATTCTCTGAGTTACTAAATTGGGACTGCCAAGGGACAGGTTTCCTGCCACAAGGAGATCGATAGGAGAGAGAAACCAAGAATGTAAGACCCAAGAGCAAGGCAAGAGAAAGAATCCTGGCTGCAATGATCTGTGGGTCTCATCTCTCAGCTCTGGTTTCTGAAGGCCAGCCTCTGGGTTTGTCATTCACCAAAGTAGCTCTTCCAGCTGAGCAATGAATCATCTCTTTCCTTTTCTACTTAAAAATCATTTGAGTTCCTGCAACTTGTAGCCAAAAAATCCAGACTAATATATGTGCCATTTTTACAGCACTTATTTTTGCCTCTTTTTTTTTAAATTTAGTTTTTAGTTTACATACAGGAAAACTCGCTTTTTTTCTTTTTTTTGGATGTGCAGTTATATCAGTTACGTTTACTTTAGCAAATGCAGACAGTTGTGTAACAACTACCATAATAAGATACAGAATAGTTCCATCACATCCAAAAATGCTGACTTATTATATAGTCAATCCCTGTAACTGGGCCCAACCCCTGGGAATCAGTGATCTGTTCTCCAACCCAATAATTTTGACTTTTCCAGAACTTTGTATAAATGGAACCATATTACATGTAACCTTTTGGGTCTATCTTCCTTCACTTAGCACACGGATTGGTAAGCATTTTCTGTAAGGGCCAGATAGTAAATATTTTTTGCTTTGTGGGCCATATGGTCTTTGTTGCAACTATTCAAATCTGCCATAGTAACACAGAGAAACAATACACAAATGAATAAATGTGGCTGAATTTGACCTAGAGACCAAATAGTTTGTTGACTCTTAGCATAATATATTTGAGGTTCATCCATCTTACTGACTGTATTAATCGTATTAATAGTATCAACAGTTATCCATTCAACTGAAAGATATGTGTGTTGTTTCCAGTTGTTGGTGATTATGAATAAAACTATCAATGTTTGTGTACAGGTGTTTGTATGAACTTGTTTCATTTTCTTAGGTAAAAAATACTCAGCTGGGCTGAATGGCTCTTGCATGTGTAGTTTTATAAGAAATTGCCAAATTATTTTACAGAGTGGCCGTACCATTTTGCATGCCCACCATCAATATATGACAATTCCACTCTCTCCTTTTCTTTGCTAGTACTTGATACTGTTAGGGGTTCTTTTTGGTTTTGTTTTTTGCCACCTTAATAGAAGTATAATGGTATCTCTTCCAATTTGAATTCCCTAAAGAATAATGATGTTAAAGTATCTTTTCAGGTGCCTATCTATCCTTTGGTGAAGTGTCTACTCAAATCTTTTGCCAATTTTTTACTGGGTTATTTGTTTTCTTTTTGTCAAATTTTAAGATTTTTTTATATATTCTGGATACAAGTTATTTGTCATATGTGCACTTAATGAACATTTTCTATCAGTCTGTGGCTTGTATTTTCAGTTTCTTAACATTGTCTTTCAGAGGGCAAAAGTTTTTTAAGTTTTGATGAGATCTGATTAAAGATTTTTTCTTTTGTAGTCATGTTCTTGGGGGTGTATCTAAGATATCTTTCCCTGCTTCAAGGTCACAAAGATTTTCTCCTATGATTTCTTCTAAAAGTTTCATAGTGTCATATTGTACATTAGGTTTATAATCTATTTGGGGTTACTTTTTGTATTATGTGTATAATGTCCTGGTTCTTTTTTTTGCATATGGCTGAATGACTATTCTTGCTTTGTTGAATTGCCTTTGCATCATTGCCAAAAATCAGCTGACTATATTTCAGTGGGTCTATACCTGGCATCTCGATTCTGTTCCACGGATCTACAGGTCTATCCTCTTGCCAATATCATACTGTGTTGGTTATTGAAGCTTTATAGGAACCTTGAAATCAGGTAGTATGCATCTTCCAACTTTGTTCTTCTTTGACAAAATTGTTTTGGCTTTTCTAGTTTCTTTGCCATTCTATATAAATTTTAGAAATTTTTTTCTATCTTAAAAAACTCCTGTCAGAGTTTTGTTTAGGATTTTGTTAAATCTATATATCAGTTTGGAGAGAATTAACTTCTTTTAAAAAAAAAATTTTTAATGTTTATTTATTTTTATTTTATTTTTGGGACAGAGAGAGACAGAGCATGAACGGGGGAGGGGCAGAGAGAGAGGGAGACACAGAATCGGAAACAGGCTCCAGGCTCGGAGCCATCAGCCCAGAGCCTGACGCGGGCTCGAACTCACGGACTGCGAGATCGTGACCTGGCTGAAGTCGGACACTTAACCGACTGCGCCACCCAGGCGCCCCAATGTTTAATTTATTTTTGAGAGACAGAGTGGGAGTGGGAGAGAGGCAGAGAGAGAGAGCACAGAATCCGAAGCAGGCTCCAGGCTCAGAGCTGACAGCACAGAGCCCAACATAGGGCTTGAAATCTCGAACCACGAGAGCATGACTTCAGCCAAAGTTGGACGCGTAACTGACTAAACCACCCAGGAGCCCCATTAACTTCTTAACAATACTGAGTCTTCCATGAACATGACACCTCTCTCTATTTACTTAGGTCTACTCTAATTTTATTTATTAGTGTCTTATAGTTTTCAGCATAGAGAATCTGTGTATATTTTGTTCGATTTATACCTAGTGTTTTATTTTTTGGTAAAGGACAGTTTTCTGTAATTTTGACTTTCTATTGTTCATTACTAGTATATAGAAATACAATTGATTTTTCTATATTAACTTTGCATCCTATGACATTGTTAAACTTACTTGTTCATTCTAAAATATCTTTTGTAGATTCCTTGAAGTTTTGCACAAAACAATTGTTATCTTTGTATAGAGAGAGTTTTATTATTGCCTTTCCAATCTGTATGTCTTTTATGTTTCTTGCTTTATTACACTGTTTAAAACTTACAGGATGATACTAAGAGTAAATATGGTGAGAAAAAACATCCTTGCCTTGTTCCTGATCTTAGGGAGGAAGCGTCCAGTCTCATGTCATTAAGTATAATTTTGCTGTAGGGTTTTTTGTAGATGCTCTTTACCAGGTTGAAGTTCCTCCTTTACTCCCAGTTTTATGAGAATTTTTTTTATGAATCATTTGTTAATACAGTTAATTACATTGATTGATTTTCTGATGTTGAAACAGCTTTGTGTCATAATGAGTCATCCTTTTTATATAATGCTGGATCTTATTTGCTAATACTTTGTTGAAGATTTTTTACATCTTGGTTATGAGAGATATCATTCTGTAGTCTTATGTTCTTATAATGTCTTTGTCTGGTTTGGTATCAGGATAACACTGGCCTTGTAAAATGTGCTGGGAACTGTATCTTCTTCTATTTTCTGGAAGCAAATTGTAGAATTGGTATAATTTCCTCTTTAATATTTGGTAGAATTTTCCAGTGAAACAATTTGGACCTGGAATTTTCTTTGTTGGAAACTTTGCAAGACAAATCCAACTGTTCAAAAGATATGGTGCCATTCCAGCTACTTATTCTTCTTCAATAAGTTTGTGTAGCTTGTGTCTTTTGAGCCATTGGTCTGCTTCATTGAAGTTATAGAATTTATGGGAATAAAGTTGTTGACATAACTTTTATTATTTTGTTAATGTCTCCAGGGTCTGCAGAGATATATCCTTCTCTTTATACTGGCAATCTTTATATTAGAGGCTTATCAATTTTATTCATTTTTTCTAAAAACCTAGCTTTTCACTGCATTGATTTTTTTCTTTGTTTTATCTCTTTTCAATATCACAGATTTCTGCTCTTTATTATCCCTTCCTTATATATGCTTTGCATTTGTTCTTTTTAGTTTCTTCAGGAGAAATTATAGAGCATTGATTTGAAATTTCTCTTCTAATATAAGATTCAATGCTATAAATTTCTCTGTATGTGTTACTTTTTGTTGCAGTCAAAAAGTTTGACATGGTATCTTTGCATTCAGTTCAAAATATTATCTAACTTCCTTTGAGATTTCTTTTTTGATCCATGTGTTATTGAGAAGTGTTTTTTTCTTAATTTCCAAATATTTGGAGATTATCTGTGTCTTCTTATTAGTGATTTCTAGTTTAATTCCATTATGGTCAGAGTACATATTTAGTATGATTTCAATTATTTTCAATTTGTTATTTTTATGTATTTACTTATTTTTGGCCAAAGATATGGTCTATCTTGGTGAAGGTTTCACATGCACTTGAGAAGAAAGTGTATCATATTGTTGACTATAAAAATATTTCACAGGGTATAGAATTCTGGTTTGATAGTTGCATTTTTTTTGGCATTTTTCAATGAAAAATCTATAGTTCATTTGGATTATTCAAATAGTCCAAATGAACTATAAATGTTTCTCTATAAATGTGTAATTTTTTTCTGGCTCCTTTCAAGATTATTTTTCTTCATCTTTGGTTTTTAGCAATTTGATTATGATGTGTTAGGTGCAGTTTTCTGTGGTTTTATTTGGTTTGGAGTTCACTGAACTTCTTAAATATATAAATTTATGTCTTTCACCAGATTTGGGAAGTTTCCAGTCAATTTTTTTTCACATATATTTTCTGTACCCATCTCTTTTTCCTTTCCTTCTGTCACTCCATTGGCAATAAATTAGACCATTTGATATTGTCTCACACATTTCGTGAGGATTTGTTAAGTGTTTTAAAATCTTTTGTTTTTTCTCTCAGTTCTGTCCTTTAATAATTTTTTTACTTCAGATATTGTATTTTTCAGTTTTAAAATTTTCATCTTTTTTATTGTTTCTTTCTCTGCTGATAATTTACATTTTTCTATTTATTTCAAAAATGCTCACCTTTACTTCACAGTACACAGTGGCTATAGTAGCTGTTTTTAACTCTCTAATAATTCCCACCTTTTTATCTTTTTGGGGTTAGTGTCTGTTGATTATTATTTCCCTTAAGAATTATTCTGGTTTTCTTGGCTTTTTACATGTTGAATAATTTTCTAGGACATCTGTGTATCCTGGACATTTTGAATATTATGAGACTCTATCTAGGTCATGTTAAAATCCTTTGGATAGTGTTGATTTTGTTTCTTTGTTTTAGCAGGTAAACAACCCAGATAGGACCTGATGGCAAGTTTTGTCTCAGTCTGTGGATAGTAGGCCCAATATTTGTTTTTTAAAGCCTATGTGCATGAACACTGAAGAGTCAGTCTGAGACTAGGGCAGCAATTATAGATCATAGTTTAGCTCTCAAATATTCTGCTAAGCTTCTCTGAGTCTGGTCTACATGTGCACAGCTTGTGGAGGCAGCCTGTGACTTGTACACACAGAGAATTAAGGGGTCTCCTTCTCTCAGGGCCCAACTCTTGGTGTATTTGAAATATATATCTTAGCATGCTTTAGCTATTCATTGGACAACTCCTTTCTCCTATTATTTTTATCTGACTTGCATTTTTAATTTTTTCAACAAAAATTAGTAGATGCTGTCTATTGAATAACTATTTCAGAATTATCTTAATGCATTTGTATGGTAAATTTTCTTTCTTGTAACTCAGGCCTTATGAATTCATGTCTTTTTTGCATAGTATATCCTTTAATAATTCCCTAGTGAGGGTTTATGGGATGTACACATTCTTAGTTTGGGTCTGAAAATATCTTGACTTTTTATCTCAATGTTAATAATTTACCTAGGCTTAATAAAATTCTAGGTTGATACTTATTGCCTCTTTAGCACTTTAAGGATATTAGTATATTATTCTCTGTCACTCATTGCTGCCAGTGGCAAAAAAGCTGTCAACTAGTTGCCATTCCTTGTTAATAATAGCTACCATTTTTTTGCTGTGTGCCACTGGGCTAAATACAAATATGAACTCACTTTTACTTCACAACAAATTTACGAAGAAAATATTGTTAATATTTTGTGGTATATATAAGGAAACCAGAGCACCTAGAGTTGAAGTATCACTGTCCGTGTCCACAGCCAATTAGTGATACAGCTGGAAGTGTGTATTTTTATCTTTATCATGCTCAGTACTCTGAGTGTGCTCTTGGGTCAGTAAATCATGTCTTTCAACTCTGGAAAATGCTTGACTCAAACCTCTTCAAATACTGATTTTCCACTATTCTCTAATCCTTATCAAACCCCTGTGTTGGCAAAGGCACTAGTGTATGGTTGTATGGGTAACACACAGCACAAATCTAGCACCATTCACACCAGAGGCTTTGAGCTGTTTATTTTCAACTTACTTTCAGTCAATTCACCTAGAGAGATTTTTGTCAATTTTCAGTCAAAGAATTGATGTTTAAATACAGACATTTCTACCATATGTTTGTAAATTAGCTATTACTATCTGGTGCTCTAGGAAAGAAGATTGTTTCTGAACTAGTTGCCAAGTACTTAAGGTTTACCTCAGCTTTTAAATGATAATCATAATCATAATGTTAATGATAATACTTTTATGTGTCATGCTCCACTGTCTTAAAAATGATTTATATAACATTATTTAACCTAATTCTTACCACAGTTCCATAAGATGGTTTGGGAGTATAGTATCATTACCACATGGTAATGGACCCACGACCGGACCCATGACTAAAGTGTGTAGCAGAGGCACCACAGATAGACTTTCACATCTTGGCTCCTCCTCCCATTTCTCAAGTCACTTTTCTTATCTGCTCCAGGCAGTATAATTTTTCAACATTCCTAAATACCTCAAGCCATTTCAGAGCTGACATTTCTCTTCTCTCTGGTTTCTACCTCCTCTGCCCATCTGTGGAGCCCTGGGGGGAGACTACCCATGAGGCTACCAGAGAGAACCTCATCTATGACTTCTTTACCAAATCTGTCCTCTTCTGTGCCTGCTTCTTTCCCACTAAACTGTGGACTCCTGAAAGGGTGGTGGGGGCTGGGGGTGTTGTTCTTATTTGTCTGTGAATTCACACTTCTTACCACAGGGCTTGGGCTGTACACAGTGAATGCCTAACATTTTGTGAATGAATGAATAAATCGAAACACAAAAAGGACTTTCAGGTATAATATTTCTATGAAGATTTATAGTTTGAAAACACTTTTATATGTCAATGCTTAACTTTTTACTTTCAAGCACTCTGAAAAATACCAAATGCTGCATTAACATGTATCAAATGAATAGTGAACAAATTATTTAATGAGTGACTTAGTGTATCATAATAATAAAATAATATAATACCCCCATATATGTTTAATAATAACCACTCTCACTTTTAAATTTAATGCAGTCAGTTTCATGTGCAATTAACTCTTAACCTTTACTGACATTTAAATCTATAAACATTTGTGCAATGTAAAATGTTTTAAAATTTGTCAGGGAACCCAAATGAAAAGTATGAGCAAATATAAACTTGCCATGTTAGATATTGATTTCATCATTCCTGACCTGGGAAAATAAAATCAATATTTAATATAGCACCTGATGACAAATGTGGGGGGGGTTAAATGAGCTTCCTGTGTGCATTCGTTCAGATGATAAGTGAAACAAAAGGGATCCACTGTGAATTACGTGTGTGGCGAAGTTGATTAAACCTGCCTGTGCAGTCGCAGTGTGACTGAAATATCACTGGATCTGTGATGAGTTGCTCCTGCGGATGCTGTGTGCCTTGCGGGAGAAACAGGCAGGCAGATCTTCCTCAGTTCAGTGATTTTACTGCATATATACAATTTCAGCCAAGTGCAACAGAAAATAGTTAGAATAAGGGTAGCACCAGAAAGACAGCCAAGCCGTAAATGATAGAATGGCTGTTCCAGAGAGCCCTGATGCAAGGAACAAGGCAGCCTGATAAGCGTTAAGAAAGGAGCAATGGGCGTCAGGCATTTTATTACACTGTCAAAGCCAGACTAAGAAGATCATGTCTCTGCTGGTTTCGTAAGCATGCAAGGAAGGAAAACTACAAGCAAATATTCAAGAAGAGGAAAATGTAAAGGCACTCGTTCCACACCTGACCCACGTACATCATGCTAGATTAGAAGAGGAATCTAAGAGTAGTCGGGGGAGGCACTACTGCAGAGATAGAAAATTCCATCGTGTAGCTGTTTGTGCCGGTCTACTTCCCTTCTCCATTCAGCAGTTATTAATAAGGATCTTGCTGAGATATGTAAAGAATGCAAAGGGAATAGGTCACATCTGTGCTCAGGTAACCTTGTTCAGTTAAAAATGCCCTTTGCCATGATTATGTTGACTGTAGTTGGAGATTATGATGAAGAGCGTCTGGTTCTTGCATGAACACATTTCCCAACAGAATCAGAGAATTTTATATGACACTGGATTTCATTATTATTATGTTGTCATAAAAATATTTACTTTGGGAGGCATTTAGCATATTTTGGGCCATAGGAATGTTGTTTAAGAAATGATTTCTTCAAATGCCTGAGCATGAGTAGCTATTTCAGCAGAAGGTAAGAGTTAGGGGTGTTTTATTTATTTATACTGTGTGTTCAAATTCAGCAATTATTTCCTAAGGTAATCTGGTATTCTCCCAGGCTATTTTAGAAATCTTTTTTAGACATGTCCTTTAAAACTGAATTATACTTCTTCAGCAGGCAGATAAGTGACCAGGTGTCGCTTATTTATAAAGCTTTTTCAGCTTTGATTCTATCATAAGCATGAAAAGAAACATGGGTCCAGAAGATCATAGGCTAAAATATCTACCAAAAGGAAATGGGGGGGCAGTTGCCTCTTGTGGGGCTCTGTATTTGTCAAAGGTTTTCAGAGCAACTAGCTGCAAGCAGGTTAATATAATCACTTCACAAGTTGAACATGAGAACTGGGGGAGTTGTGGGGAGCATTAGCAAATGTAAGTATGATGCATTTTGGATAGCTTATGCTGTTTTAAATAATTCTCTGAAATGTTATTCTAAGCTTAATAATGACAAGCAGCCTCTGTCTTGACAATATTTGCTCAATTATTCGGCATTTGGAACAAATGCTCCATTTTACATTACATTTCACTTGTTTAATTCAATTCAATAAACATTTTAAAGCTTCTACTTAATACTCTTTTCAACTGAGAAAAGTGTATCCCAAGGGCCATGTGCTAGAAGGTCTAACTGGATAAAGCATAAACTGTGAGGTGGTTTCTGGAGTCTAAATTTTATGCGGGAGTCAATTTAAACATTTTTATATTAAAATTACCAATACTACATGATAGATTTGAATGTAACATTCACATGAATTTTTAAGAGAAATCACAGCTTCAAAGAAATTCCATCTTAAAGCAGTCTGAAGACATATACTCTTCTGCTATAAGTGGTACCTAGGGGGAAAAATGTGAAAACATTCTAGGCAGGACAAGTTATTAGGCACGTAGCAGTGGGATGTACACAGAGTCTAACCCTAGTCCTTTTACTCGGGGCTTATTGTTAGGAAGCAGAAAATGTGTTCACAATGAACACAAACAGAAGATGTAGAAAGACATGAAGGAAAGATCAATTCTAACTAGTAAAAGTGCCGTGTGAGTGTTAATTCTTGGAAAGGGCCTAGAAATCCAAGTAGAATTCCAACAGGTGGGATGTGTGTGAGAACTTTTCAGGTGAAGGGATCAGCCTGTGCAAAGGCACAGAGGCATGAACTGGCATGGTGCATTTAAAAACAAGAAACCATGTCATGTGGCTGGAACATAGTTACAGGGAAGAAGGAAGAAGATGTATCAGAAGTTGTGCTTATGTATGGTTTTTTCCGTGTTATTTTAGATAAACCAATGTCCAGCCTTTAAAGGAATCTTCCTGTGAAGAATTAACCTTATGAAAGTGAAAATAATTTCCCCATTTATCTGCAAAAAAGATTGGATTTTAAATTCTTTTAGATTGGGGCATAACTATATATGATCACCTTTTATAATAGATTGGGTGAGCATTTTTCCCCTCATTTACTCACAGAAGGATTTTGCTGATTTTCACATACGTGTCTACCACTGGCTGGAAACAACTGGTAAAGATTGCCTCCATACTCCAAAAATAAGATAGAAAACCTTCTCTGAAAAAAGGCACTAAGACCAGTTTTATCCAAACAGTCTTGCTTCTCTGAGCCTCAGGGGAAGGCTAAGGTCTGTCTCAGATGTTGGGATGATCTGAGAGAGAAGCTTCTGCCCTGGGTGAGGCCTGCTGTATTCCTTTTACTAACACATCGCAGCAAAGTTCCTGAACTTGAGTCACCAGAAAACCAGTCATCGTGATGCCACCAATTATAGATAAGAATTCCCAGTATTCTCACAAACTTGGAATAAAGCAAATAAATCTCATTGACTTAATACCAGCATTTCTTCCCCAGCAGTTGAAGGATTTCCATAGAGGTCTCTCCTTATTTCCACTTCCCCACACTCAGAAATGAATCCTTCCTTTCCTATAAATGCTATCTAGGAATTCTAAATTGTGAAAAATCTGGAATCATGACCACATTTAAAACTCTTCATTGGAGTGAAAACAGCTGTGGAGATGGGAAATTATGTCAGTGTCAAGAAGAATATTAACACTGACCCACATTAAGGTCATATGATGACAGATAGAAAAATAAATCGGGGCCTTGTCAGAAGAATTTTGTGGTGTGTGAGACAGGTCAAGAGGGATGAGGTAGGAAGACTGAGCAGGCCAAAGGGCAATGCATAATGTGGAGATTCCTTGTTATGGTCACCACAGCTAAGGTCTGTGCACCAGCTTGCCAGGGTCAGGAACTGAATTTTGCCAGTGCTCCCAGAGTTCTCAGGATTGAGTGATATAAAAGATAAAAAGGCACAATGTGCCTTATGTATTAGGCACAATGTCAATTCATTAATTGTGGGCTTAATAGTCAGGTCACATATTTCTGCTACCCAGAGCACCCCTTCTCACACCAGGATCCCAGGAATGCATTAGAAGCCTGCACAGCAAGCTTGGAATTAGAACAAAGGAAGGGGCAGTCATAAAGGTAAATCATGAGAGTCTCACTGAAGTCCCACAAAAATGCCCTTTGCTGCAAAAGAAGCAGCAGCATAGGGGGCACCTGGGTGGCTCAGTAGGTTGAGCATCCAACTTCTGCCTAGGTCATGATCTTTCAGTTCCTGAGTTCACATGGGGTTCACTGCTGTCAGTGCAGAGCCCGCTTTGGATTCTCTGTCCCCCTCTCTCTGCCCCTCCCCCAATTGCATTCTCTCAAAAATAAGTAAACATTAAAAAAAAAAAAAAAGAAGCAGCAGCATAGTGTTGAGTGTGTGGATTTGGGGGTCAATCAGATCTGGGTTTCAGCTCAGCCTGGTCAACCTCTGGTGGTCTCTCTTACAGCTTCAGTTTCTTTATCTGTAAAATGTTATGTAGATAAGAGCAACAGCTAACTTTTTTTTTTTCTTCAATGGATTTATAGAGACAAATTTCACATCCAAGTCCAGGGCAGAGGGGATGGGGCTTACAAACCTGGAAGAGAGCCCAAGAATTTAGGGTGACAACAACATGGGTGAAGGTGGGCTACATTAAAATCCTATTTATTTATACAGATTTATTCATAAAGAGCTATGGGGGACCCTTTTCCACCCTCCATGTCCTAGGAGGAGACAAGAGAAAGCCATCTCTCCCCATTGTTGGCCCCATGGGAGTTGCCCGTGGAGAAGTCCTGGGGGAGGTAGGGGTGAGCATCTCCTGTGAGGGCATCACCTGCTCCCTAGGCAGTTACTGGCCTAGAGGCATTGGGTAGTTTCTAGAAAGCTGTGTTGAGGGAACTTGAGGGGAGGGTTTTGGTCTGGGCAAGCTTCCTGGGTGGACCAGGCCTGGTATGCCCACTGAGTACAGTCCAGGATCCAACTGGCTTCATGGCATCTGGGGGGACCCAGAGCAGGGGTGCCTGGGGCTCCTCACAGTACAGCTCCCACCCAGGTCTGAGGAGATGGAAAAGAGGAGTTGGGGGTTAAAGAGAGAACCTGGCATCTTCTGGAATCTTGGAAAAGCTGACCCCCAAGGACACCCAGCCCCAATTGTGCTGTGCCCAAGAAGGCAGCTCAGATACCAGGACTGGGCACCAGGGCCCAGAGAGGAAACTCCCAGAGGCCATTCTGGAGGGTGATTCCCAAAGGAGGCCACTCCCCAGGATGCTTGGGGAAGGGTAGGCCATGGGGAATGGTCTCCTGGGGGAAGTACCACCAGGCTCTGAGGCAGGTGGGAAGAGGCTGGGCCTCTGGGCCTCCAGACTGAGGCTGGGAGTCATCTTAGTTCCACCTGCCTGGCCTGCTCCCCAGTCAGCATGGCAGTCAGGGCTGGGCCAGGTAGGCATTATACGAAGATCTTGGCCGGGGTGTCAGTGTCCACACTGTCAATGAAGGCCTTGTTGGGGTGGCTGGTGACAGACTGGATAGCCTCCTCATGCTTCTTGTGATAGGCCATGATCTCCTGCTCGCATGTTTTGTTGTCCAGGCTCCACAGCGATTGGTTATGACTTCCCAGCATCAGAAATATGCCATTAGGGGCGCCTGGGTGGCTCAGTCGGTTAAGCGGCCGACTTCGGCTCAGGTCATGATCTCGCGGTCCGTGAGTTCGAGCCCCGCATCGGGCTCTGTGCTGACAGCTCAGAGCCTGGAGCCTGTTTCAGATTCTGTGTCTCCCTCTCTCTGACCCTCCCCCGTTCATGCTCTGTCTCTCTCTGTCTCAAAAATAAATAAACATTAAAAAAAAATTAAAAAAAAAAAGAAATATGCCATTAGGGTCCATGGCTAGTGATCATGTCCAAGTGGGAGACCATGGAGTACACAGATTGCCCTGTCTGGTTGTCCAGAAAGCAGATGTCTCTGTTGTCATGGCAATGATGATGAGGGGTTGCTTTGAGTGACTCACCACCTGGTTGATCTGGGTTGGGCTGCTGCTTCTCCTCAACTCCAGTATGAGGAAGACACTACCAACCTCCAGGTCATAAAAGTGGTGTTTTGGGGTTCCACATCCTCTTAAAGACGTCTTTGCTGTCAGAGAGATCACAGCTGAGGTCATTGTCATTGGTGACGGTAAGATCCGCCAAGTTCCCCAAGCTACCTCCCTGCCCCTGATCCTATTCATGATGAAAACGTCTTCATGTGGCTGGGGACTGGGGTGTGCCAAGAGGCGAACCAGTTCCTTTGGGGGACACCCCATCCACATCCCAAAGGTTGGCCAAAATTCCCTGGAGCTGGGCTCCTTGGTTTTCCGACTCATGGTGGGTCCCTCTCCAGTGCATTGTTAAGGGTCTGGAGAGAGCTCCCAATCCTCTCCTGAGCCCGGAAAATCGAACTCATGGACGGCATCCTGGGAGTCATACTTCCTCTTCATCCTCATCCTCATCAGGCTTTGGAGGGCAGCTTCAGGTGCTGCTTCTTGTGCTGCACACTGTCCAGCTCACGGTTGTCCTCATGGCTGTGGTCCTCCTCATGGTCCTCATGGCCTCCTCCTCCTCACAATTCTACAGAAAGGGAATCTGCTCCAGCACCCAGCCACCCAAGCGCTCTTTGCCATCTTTGCCTGTCACATTCCTCTTGGTCTATTCGTGCTTCTCTTTCACCATCAGTAACTTGCCACCACGGAGCCCTCCAGGGGCCAGCGTGGCCCTGCAGCCCCCTTCGCTGGACTCCGTGGCCCTGCTGAGCTCCAACAAGTGGCCCAGTAGGGACTGCACTCGCCTGAACCACATGTCCAGGATGATGTCTGTGTAGCGCACCTATTCCAAATACTGTCGGAGAAGGTGCTGACCGTCCTACTGCACCAGCGGGCTATTCTCCAGTGCGACTGACTCCAAAGGGCCATTGGACACTTGTTCTGACAGTTCTGGTTTCTTCTCCCGTGGTTTAGGTCTGCACTGAACTTCATCATATTTGGCCTCTCCTGCTTCAGTGCACATTTAAAGTCTTGATCCACTGCACCGGGTCTGGACATTCCTTTGCCCTTTCCCTTCCTCCGGAGGAAGGTCACCTGAGTCTGCAAGGGGGCACTTTCCACGTGCGAGCGGGCCTTCTCCGCTCCAAGCGCGTGGACTCTTGCTGCATAAAGGGCGGGATCCAGCGCAAGCACAGGGGTCTCTGGCCGCCGCGGTGGGCCCGGGCTGCCTCCGCCTCCGCCTCCCTTACCAGCTGGGCCCCAGGACAGGGGCAGGAGGCCAGAGCCACCCCATCAGACCAGCCTGCGCCAGAGCCAAGCCAGTGGCAGGAGCTGGCAGCCGCCACAGTGGGACCAATCCCTGCTGAGTCACGGAGGCGTGGACCGCCCGCACGCCTGCTGTCGGCATTAGCTAACTCTTAATGAACAGCCACATGGACCAGGCTGTGTGCCCAGTGCTCTACAGACCTCTCTCAACTGACAATAGTCCTCCGAGCTGAGTGCTATTTCCATTACAATGCCGCAGATGAGGAAACGGAGGCACTGTTGCCCCTACAGAAACGGTGAAGGGTCGTCTCCGCCCTGATATCTTGTAGCCATCCAGTTTCACGGTGAAGGGTTTTACTTCTCCAGGTTTCTCTTGACTTGCAGAGAAGTGAGTAAGCTGTTCTCTGGATCCATTGATCCTTGAGGGGCAGTGGGGTCTGGTTCTGTGACACAGAGCAAGGAGGATCAGTGGAGTATTCCAATTTAGCTTGGGGCTCCTTGTCTCCTAAACTATATGTAAACTGAAACACATCACACTGTGAGATATAATTTATTCCTGCGCCATTCTCCAGATCTCCATCTGGCCCATGAATGTGATTCATATTCCTTGTATTTAAATATTGTTACCCTTATTATGTGCCAACTAATACTCCTGACTTCAATTTATTGAGTGCATTCACACCTTCCCTTCTCTGTGATGCATTCTTAAGCATTCTCTCATTGACTAGCAGTGAGGGGATCATGCCCAAATCATGGCCCACTTCTCCTTTTCTTTCTCTCATGGCTATAGAAGAGGCTTCGATACAATTCTGTTTCATCCATTTTACCCTATTACAGAAATTCCTTATCTAGTGGCCAGAATATTAATATTTGCATAAAAACATGTTTTTCTTCTAACAGTATGGGACAGTATGGACAGTATGGGAAAACACTTGTAAGTTCCTTTGTAATGTGCATCCCAACACAGATAAGAAGAAACCTGGCTAAGGTCTCTTCTTAAACATAATCACTGATCATTTTAAAATAAAGATTTTGTTATTATTCAGGTATGGCAAAACCAAAAGATCAGGGGAAAAGTGCCATAGAAAAAAGTTTGTATACTCACAGTTCCCAAGAGGAGGGGGCATACCATGCCATGGGGGGCCACGTAGGGAGGCACCAGATTTGGTCAGAAGGTGAAGGGGTCAAGGGGAAAATGTGGGGAGTAGACTTTGTCGTGATTTCCATGGAAAGGAAACAGGATAAATAGCTTTAGGGTTGACAAGTTTTAAAATTATCAGACTCTAGGGGGTGCATAGAGGGGTGTTCCTGGTTGTCTGTTATTTGACTGTGGGGTGATTAGGGCAGAGGATAGTGGCCCCGAGTGTGAGAGCCCAGTAAAAGGTATGGTTGAGGGCTGTGGGCACTAAATTGGCTGGTTTGCATGTGAAGTGTTTGCTCACAGGCAAGTTGTTTGCTATCTCTAGGAATTATCTCCCTCTGGGGTCAGCAAGGTCCCAAGATGTCAAACTATCAGAAAATAGACAGCATGGTTAATATGCCAACTGAGTGAGGTCAATCTGATACAGACATTAATACTCCTAGAGTATTAATTAGAGGAGTCCATTAATCCAACCCTTAATAAAGACCACAAAAGAAGTAACTGAGGGGAACCTGGGTGGTCCAGTTGGTTGAGCATCTGACTTCGGCTCAGATCATGATCTCGCAGTTTGTGAGTTCAAGCCCCACATCGGCTCGTTGCTGTCAGCCTGTCAGGGCAGAGCCCGCTTCATATCATCTGTCTCCCTCTATCTGCCCCTCCCCACCTTACGTTCTTCCTGCCAAAAAAGAAGAGATGGTAATGATCATTAAAGGCATTGTTAAAAAAAAAAAAAAAAAGAAATTGAGAATAACTTAATGAAGACCATATTAAATAAGAACTGTAAACAAATTACTCTAAATTAGCTTGGACATAGTTCTTCACTACAAACTATGAACACTATGTTCTGTGGTATTTATACTAATTTCCACTGTTATCTCACTGGGAATCCCTAGAACCCTTAGCAGCATGGCGAAAGGAAGCTTTTGGGTTTGGTCTTCTCTACTTCAGTCCTGATATCTCCTCATCTGCTGGCCCTCTCTTTTAGGATTCCTTTCAATCTGTTGGAATGGCCATTCCATTATATTTCTTATAACTAATTTCAAATTTTTTAATTCTCTTGATCTATAACCATTGGAAACTTAGATTTTAGGAAAACATGTGTTCTCCAATTGTACTTCTACACCTTTGTAGAAGGTAATCTATTAACTTTTTTTTAATTTCAAAAGTTTTTTTTTTTTTTTTTTGTGAAAAATCCCATTAACAATTTCCTACCTGAGAATCTTGCTGAAAGGCAGAGTGACAGAATCCCTCTGGTTTGTGTTCTAAGAATTTTTTTATCTAATACTTGGTCATGAAATAAATAACATTTTCTTTGATTAGCCTTCAAGTTTTACCTTTCATCTTTAGGATTAATCCCCTTGGAGTCTACCTTGTATGATCTGCTTCCCTATGATCCATGTAGACTCACTCCACCTGTGCTGAGCTGTGCTAGTAGTACGTGGAGGGTTGAGTGTGCTTTCACAGTGTGACAGGCTTTTGTTGGAACATTATTGTGTTCTCCCAAGTCAAACTCCATATTCCAATTCCATTTCTGCTATTTACCAAATGTCTGACATTCACCAAGTTAACTTAATCTCCGTAAGCCTGTTTATTCCTCCATAAAGTGAGTTCATAATAATACCTTATAAGGTTGTTGTGAGGATAAATGAAATAGTGCATATAATGCACTTACTACAACACCTGATACATCATAAATGGTCAATAATGGTTATAATTACTATCACAGATATCCTAACTTGTCTCTTCCTGGAAGCTTCCTGCATTTTAAGTAACTTCTATAAATTATTGTTCTCATTCACTGTGTTGATTTACTAGTTTAACTCTCAATTGTAACTTTATTTCTATGTGTCACCACTAAGTACCAACTACTGAACCTAGAATGAAAAGGCCCTTATAGACTTTCCTAAGTTTTACCTATTTGGAAGTATTATAAATTCCTATACATCAGAATCTATAATGGACAGGGCTGCATTACAACCATGAGCCCTTTCAATTCTTCTAAACAAAAAAATTAAAATTATATTTTATGACAGAATTGGTATGAAAACTATAATCCAAAAACAAATCAAACAAGTTATTATAATTCATCATTATTTTGTTCATGTTTTATTCTGATTTTAAAAGAAATTAAAGCTGAAACATTTTAGTTTTAAAACATTTTCATGAGCCCTGAAGGTGTTATGAACCCTAGTGTCTATTATGTGTAAGAGATGAGTCAGCCCTGATTTAACTGTGGACTCAGACCACAGTGAAAGTCAAGGAATCCCAGTGATACTGTTTCCTCAAATGCAGCTAAAGATAGGGCTACAGCTGTTTTGTTAATAGGGTTGATAAAGCTATTACTAAAACCATTCTTGTAGTGAAATATTATAGAATGACAAAGTGTCATACCACCTTGAGACCACCTGCTTAAAGACCCATTGTTCATAAATGAAAATTAAGACTCAGTGTCCAAGTCTTCAGTTTGGATCCAGAGTTGGAGCTAGAACCCAGTTCTCCTGATTACCAGGCAGTATTTTTTCTACCACACTATCCATTGCTCTTCAAGGCTTTATTTGAGCTTGGTTTTTAATTTAAGGTCATGTTTCCTAGAACCTTTCCTATAAGAATTTTTGTGTTCTGGGTTTATAATACTTGTGGTAGAGAGGAATACCATTTCCTATTGCTTGTGACCTTGTTTGAAACAGTTTGGTTAGAGCCATTTCTCATCTCTGTCCTGTCTCACAATCCCTCCAGGGCACCTCTACTCCAGGGAGGTGAAATTTCTGGTCACAGCAGCCTTGGGAGAGGGCTCCTTTAGATAATCACCTCCCTGGGAACTAAAGTCTCAAAGGCCAGGGAGCAAAGTAGGGGAAAGGGGAACTAAGATTTGTCAGGTGCTTATTATAAGACAACATCCTAACTGTGTATTGTATATCTACTCTATCTTTTAATGTGGAAAGTAGTTATCAATATCTTGTATCTTGAGCCCTACCAATTGCTAAGTGACTCAAACAACTAGGGAAGGCTAAATATAACTGGTCTCCTGAATATGCTAGCCCTCTTAGATTATGTCTTATTTTGAGCCATATTTTTAGAGTGAATTCCAATACTAACTCAGTCTTTGGGGCTGTAGATCCAAGCTTCTTCAAGATCTACATGTATCTGAATATTATACTCTCTGGCAGAATGTTGCAAGTGACCTCATAACTATGACTCCAGCTTTGCTATAATGCACAGGTTAATTATATCTTTGTGACCATGCCAAAAGTGTGGCTTCATTGCCCAAGGGATTGTTTATCTCTGGTGATTAAATTAAGTATCCATCTACATTTCTGAGAAATGCTCCAGTACTATTTTGAGCCTTCCTAATCTAGCTAGATTAATCCTCTTTTGTACAAACCATCAGTATTTCCATAGGATAGTTTCCATATGGATCGTTCCCATGTTAACATATTAAAACAGTATTTAGGATGAAATATTTAGCCTAAATGGAGAGGCATTAAAAACAAAGACCAGCTGTTGTGTCTATGTACTTGGTAAAAAAAAAAAAAAAAAAAAAAAAAAACAGCTGGAATCAATATAGCATTTGGACACATGGCTGAAGATGTGTTTTGTGTGAGGAATGTGCCCTTGAGGGAAATGAACCTTTGCATTTGTGTGCAACTGAAGTGGAAAATAGGGGAGAACCTTGAAAGCCAGGGACTATCTTCAGTGACATTACATGAGTGAAGAGCGAAAGCTTTAAACATTATTGATTATAAGACAGCTATGATAAAACATAGCATTTTAATTAAATCCTGCATGCTGGCAGTGAAGGCCCAGTCCCAACTATGTGCTAAATTTTAGGAACTGAGCATTAGTAGAACCTCTTAGGGTATCTAAGTGGCCTGCACATATTAGATCTGTGCTATCCAAGATGGTAGCACTAGCCATTCATGACTATTTAAATTTAAATTAATTTCAATAAAATACAGTTTCATATTCAGTTCCTGGTCTCACTAGGCACATTTCAAGAGCACAGTAGTCACGTGTGATTAGTTGCCACTGTATTGAATAGTGCAGATATAGAACATTTCCATTGTTGCAGAAAGTTTCTTTAGACAACACTGTAGTACACGTTCAATAAATACATGTTGAATGAATGAACGAATGAATGGCCAAAATTTGAAAGGGGAGAAAATATACTGCTCTTGTAAAAAGTTGAACCAGTCCTCTTTAAAGAAGACATGATATGGGGCGCCTAGGTGCCTCAGTCGATTAAGCATCCAGCTTGGGCTCAGGTCATGATCTCACTGTTCGTGAGTTCGAGCTCCACATCCAGCTCTCTTCTGTCAGCACTTTGGATCTTCTGTCTTCCCCTCTCCCTCCTCTTCTCCCTCCCCCTCCCTTATGCAGACTCTCTCTGTCTCTCAAAAATAAGTATTTTTTATAAAGCATAAGGCTTTAAGAAAAAAGACATAGTATTTATTTGGGGATAGTGGGGAGTGATAAAGGGATAGAATGACCTTTTAAGAATTGCAATGTCCAATTCCATTGGCATAACTTAGATTTCTGTGACAAACTCCTCCTCTAAAACCTTCAGTAAAGTCTATTTTGTTCATGAAGACTTGTGTGGGTGGAGATTTTTGAGGAGCTCAGCAAAGGGGCTTTATTTCCTAGGGAGGTCAGCATGGTATACAACAGAGACCAGACATAAGGAAGAAGGAACAAGAAGTAGAGGATATCATATGTCCATCAAGAACAGACAGGACCCGGGGCGCCTGGGTGGCGCAGTCGGTTAAGCGTCTGACTTCAGCCAGGTCACGATCTCGCGGTCCGGGAGTTCGAGCCCCGCGTCAGGCTCTGTGCTGACTGCTCAGAGCCTGGATCCTGTTTCCGATTCTGTGTCTCCCTCTCTCTCTGCCCCTCCCCCGTTCATGCTCTGTCTCTCTCTGTCCCAAAATAAATAAACGTTGAAAAAAAAAATTTTTTTAAAAAAAAGAACAGACAGGACCCTTAGGGACAGATCTGAAATTCCATAGGCCAGGAAACCAGGCTCAAGTCAATTTTACCTCTAATTAAAGTAACCTGGCTGATGATGTCTAGGTTGCACTTTAATATACTCTACCGATACTGTGTCAGGAGTTGGCAGGCCAACTCTGCCCTACCATCTGTATTTGTAAAGCCTACCAGCTAAGAATGGTTTGTATACTTTTCAGTGATTGTTAAAAAAAAAAATCAAAACAATAATACGAACACATGACACATGAAAATTGTATCTAATTCAAATTTCAGCATTCATGAAAAATTTTGTTAGAACACAGCCACCTCATTCATTTACGTATCGTCTATTGCTGATCTTGTGCTACAATGGCAGAGTTGAGTGTTTGCAACAGATACCAAATGGTCTGCAAAGCTAAAAATATTTATGCTCTGGCTTTTTATAGAAAAAGTTTGCCAATCCCTGTACTATATCATCAGTATAGTGAGAGAAGGGATCTACATATCAGATATTACAAAACATTCAGGCCAGGAATGGGTTTCACTGAAACATGGCTGCCTCATGGGGAACCATAACAAAAGAGGTTTTAGAAAATTAGGGATAATGAGAGGAGTAGAGAATTACTTAACAGGAAGAAAACCTCTACATCAAATATAAACCGCTACATTTTTATTGCTGATGATAGCAGGAAATTGGGCAGATAAAAAGAAAACTGTTCGACCTAAGGCAATCAGTCATCTAACCTTTCTGAGGATCAGTTCACCATCAGGCAAGTGTCCATCTGTGATACAGAATAGTCCAGCACCAGATGGTTCAACAAATGCCTATTTAGTGCCTCCTATAGGAAGACCCTGTGCTAAAGTAAATGTGGAGTAAGGATGGGAACCCTAAATTTTGGCCCTTATTCTCCAAAAAATACATAATATCCTAGGGGAGATAAGGAAAGATATTGGATCATTGGTTATAAATGTGGCAAATGAGAAATTTTGGAAATAAGTTTTAGAACCATTCAGAAAGAGATGAGCTAAAATCATCAGAAGTCAAGAAAGACATCCTAAGAAGGAAGGAAGGAATTGGGTTGGAGCTTGAAGGCTGAGGGGGAGGGGAGGGAAGAAAGGGATTTCCAGATAGGGAAATGGACAAGCCATGGCTGGGCATTAGGTGGGAGAAAGATGACCTCTTTTGATTTCTCCAAAAGAGAAGAGATCAGCTAGGCCGAAGCAGGTGAATATGATGAGAAGCTGGAGATAAAGAGAGTAGGGAAAGGACAGGGATCTGGGAGGTTTTTGAAAGCCAGGATAAGGGGTTTCCCAGATTGACAATGAGAAACACAGTGTGTTTGTATAAAGAAAAGGGGTAAGAATTTGGTATTTGTCAAAGCAACAGCACAGGAAAAAGTTATGTGAGCACAAAGAAATCAGACAAGTTGGATGACATTCCAGTAAGAAAGAGAAGAGCAGTAAGAAAAAGTGTACACCTTAGACCTTACAAGATAGGAAAGATATTATCCTAACAGACACATCATCTAGAGCTTCCAAGGACAAAATATAACAAGAGTCCAAGAATAAAGTTGGAAATTGTGCAACCAGCTCTGTGAATTTAGGCACATTATGGAGTAACTAACTGCTGGCCATACAGCTAATGGCTTTATTTGCACAAAGATCTGGTGAACTTGTTTGAAAAGATCTTTGAAAAGGCAATAAGCATTGGCACAGACAACTGGCTCCTTAAAAAGTGCCCTAAACAACTGAGGAAACACAGATGTCCCTTGCTTTTCTGAACAAAGAATCAGAATAAAAAAAAGAAAGTCGTTCAAGAGGTGAGAGATTCAGAGAACATTTGCTAACGCTATAAAGCCTGAATGGGGGAAGAGAGACATTTTGAGTAGAGCCCTGAGTAATGTTATTATCTCCTGACACAGCCTTTCCAGAACTTCTCTCCAAATTCCTGGAGAGAAGGCAGTAGAAAAAGTGTAATGATCCATAGTGAATCAAATAAAATGTCTTTACTATTGGTGACACTGCTGAAAATACACCACATAGTTACCATCTTTTTTTTTTCTTTTTTAATGTTTATTTCTTTTTGAGAGAGAGAGACAGAGACAGAGACAGAGCATGAGTGGAGGAGGGGCAGAGAGTGAGGGGGAAACACAGAATCCAAAGCAGGCTCCAGGCTGTGAGCTGTCAGCACAGAGCCCGATGTGGGGCTCAAACTCACTAACTATGAGATCATGACCTGAGCTGAAGTTGGATGCTTAACCGACTGAGCCACCCAGGTGCCCCCATCTTTTTTTTTCAAACTTCTTTCTTGACCATTTCAGTGTGGCAACAATGAGAGTGAACTAGTGGTCACAACAGTGACCTCTGCAGCTAATAGTGAGCATATCCCCCTTGATAATGCTGAGAAACAATGAACAGAGCCACCAGTCTTGGAGAATACCATCATAAGGGATGCTCAGTGCACATATGAAAGTCCATGACCCCTTGTCTGTGCTGATGATAAAAGGAACCAAAGGACTTCCATTGCAGAGACTGCACTAAAATGGCTACTGGCAGTTGCTACTATCTTTATATTGCCTGTAAGTACCAAGATTTTTATAATTTTGATTGGTGACCAACCCTAAAAATCTTGACTCTTACAATAAAATAAAATTATTTTTAATAAACTGAACAATAACAATTTTGTTAGTTTTACAGGTAGCTGTAGCATTGTGTATGTTTTTTTACTAGGAGTCACTGATTCCCAGTGGTGATGCATTGAAGAAGACTTTTACTGCCACATCAGTGAGCCCTGATCTGAGCAGATTAGATGGGCTTAGAATGAATAACTGAAAGGCAAGGTGTATCTAACCTGGAGGTTCTTGTCAACAGTGAACATAAACATACTTATTGTTTGCATGAGAATAAACTGACTGGAAAAAAATAAATAAGTAAAAACTATTGCATGATTAAGATGGCTTCTTGTAGATGTGAAATTGAACATATCTCATTACCAGATTGACCTTGCACACTTGAGAAAGGGTCTTGTTAAAAAACAAAAAGTTAAGGGGCGCCTGGGTGGCGCAGTCGGTTAAGCGTCCGACTTCAGCCAGGTCACGATCTCGCGGTCCGTGAGTTCGAGCCCCGCGTCAGGCTCTGGGCTGATGGCTCGGAGCCTGGAGCCTGTTTCAGATTCTGTGTCTCCCTCTCTCTCTGCCCCTCCCCCGTTCATGCTCTGTCTCTCTCTGTCCCAAAAATAAATAAACGTTGAAAAAAAAAAAATTTAAAAAAAAAAAACAAAAAGTTAACAAACACTTCAAACCACTATTTCTTGGTAAACAGAATTCATTGTTTCTATGTATAAGTGAATTTAGTGTGGACGGTGAGAAGACATAGACTACATGGTTTTATATTTACACATATCCAATATAGTATGGATATCCCAAAAATCTAAATCTGTTGTTAGTTAAGTCACAACTACATGAGTGACAAGAATAAACAGGAATTGATGGCACT
The DNA here is from genome assembly GCF_007474595.2 of Lynx canadensis. Classification (NCBI taxonomy): domain Eukaryota; kingdom Metazoa; phylum Chordata; class Mammalia; order Carnivora; family Felidae; genus Lynx; species Lynx canadensis. The sequence continues at coordinate 72,202,676 of NC_044307.1, read as the reverse complement.
GAAATTGAAACGTGTTCCTAGACTAACTTCTGTAGAATAGAGTGGTTGCACTACTAAATAAACTAAATTCTATAAAGAATAAGGGTATAATTATCTAATTTCACATGATTTATTTCTGCCAAAAGTGAGGGAAGGTGGATGGATAAACTTAAAAATAAAATGTAACCATGCAACTGGTTTCTTGTAAAAACTCTTCCATTTTCCATAAAAAAAATAACTTCTGGATTAAATTTTTCCCACTACATTTTGATGTAATTCTTAGGCAATTAGAATTAGATTATAAAAACTCTAGGAAACTCTCCCAAAAATAAATAAAAAACAAAACTTCAAAAGAAACCACAAATTGCTAGCTCAGAAAAAATTATCTGTGCATCTTTCTGATGAAAATAAAACACATTTAAATATCCAGTTTATTTAAAAGGTTATTTTAAAATCATGAAGTTCAAGGCAGTTCCTGCAGTGAATACTAATAAGTGGTGAATAGTTTTTCTGGTGTTTAATCCAACTCCATAAATTCAACAATGGTGCAATGTCAAAATAAAGGAATATTTTACTCGTCTACTGGGAGCACCACTTCCTGAACCTTAATTAGAGGGTGATGCATAAAACATTTTTTGTTAACTAACCTAACATATTTGGAGTTGAGATACTGTCCAGGGAATATACATTCAAGTGAAAAGAACTTATTTTGGGTAATGATTATTTTTGATAATTAAATGCCTCTCCCTTCTCTGCTTAAAATTGAATTACTCTGAGACAAATGCTCTTTTAAAGCAGAAAATCAGGAAAATGAAGGTAAAGACAGTAAAGTCCACTGTTTGTGGGGTGAAGATATACTTGTAGGTGGAATTTTAACCTAAAACGTATTTAATGCTCACTTTGGCCAGGAAAAACTAAAAAAGAAAAAAGGAGCACCATCTTTCCTTTCAAGTAACAAGTGTTTTGAACACATGTGGCACAATTGCCGAACACACTCTAGATCTGCATAGGACAATGTAGTGATCTGGCCAGCCAGTGTGATGGCCTTCTGCACAGCCTGGGAGCCTCCCCTCCTACGGCTCTGGGAGAGCTGTGTCTGTAAGCCCAGAAGGCGCAATCTTTGAGCATCAGTATGGCAGTTATACACCCTAACATAAAGCTTTGTTCTTTTGGGGGAACAAGTTATTTTTATTTAGTTGAACTAATTGAGATTTTCTTCTACTGTTCAGGGGCTGAATCAAATATTATGGAGCCAAGAGCTCATACCAAATTAGGTTTGAAAGTAAACATTGCTTCGAGTAAGGGAAAATACCACATAAAACACAAATTTTTAAAAATTAATACCAACATTCCCAAATCCAAAAGAAAAGCATATTTCTTATCATTAAATGTGTAACACTTACCTGTAATACCTTTTCCTACATTTTTGGTTGTATGTTCTTTGATCACTTCTTTATATGAAAATTATTTTTTTAATTCAACTTTCTGTAGAAAAATTAGAAATAATTCACTCTTTATTCTGGCATCATTCTTTGAACCTTTAAAAAAAATTATAGTTTAGAAAAGCTTTTTCTAACTATACAACCCATTGTTAACGGCCTATATATTTGTAGAAAATTTCTAGCAAATTTCTTCCATATATGTGCTGTGGGATTTCAGGGCATTTCAAATTTTTTTATGCAGTGAGTGACAATCTTAAATATTATTTGAACTGATAACACTCAGTTATTTGGGTCATTTTGTCTGGAACCACCAGACTATGTCAGGACAGCCTGTATCAAAATTGCTAAGACTACATCTGATATGTCAGGATGAGTAAAATATGTAATTCATGTACAGATATCCTCACTAATCTGCTTAGGTTTGTACTTTCGAACATAGGAATTCCATTACCTTTTATTTTGTATAATTCTCATCAAAAAAATGAAAAAAAGTGTGTGTTGCTTTTATAACTATATGTGCTATTTGTTGCCTACATTCCTGACCAGAAAGAACTTTTTTGGCAAGGTTATCAGTGAGAACTGAATCCTCTGTATGCCCTGTTACACAGTGATGATAGGAAAAATTTTCCACAGAGTAGCTTATGGCTCTGTATATCACAAACCTTGTTAATTTTTGATTCTGTGCCCATCTGATTCAATGGCATCTGCAGTAGGACATGTTTATAGCATGATTCCACCTCTGGTCCTGCATCATTGTGCTGTGATGCGGTGAATCAGCACAGTGGGAAGTAGGAGTGTTTTCGGGGCCCATCCCACACCAAGCCGGCTAGCAGTAACTTCCCCACACAAAGAAGTGACTGCCAACCACACAAATATTTCTCAAACTAAATGTATCCCCAATTCAGCTTCCCCTTAGCCATATTTTAGCCCCTCGCCCACCTGATAAATTTGACACAAGAGAAAGAGTGACAGTATGTCAGAAGAGAAAGAGACAGCAGTCTTGGCCAGCCATATGGTTATTTTTATACAAATATATGATATGGTAGCACATTGCTATGGCTCCTACCCATCGCCTTGAAAGAGGGGTGTGCAAATGAAAGGCCCTGAAGCTTAACCCTTGTGACTAAATTTGCCTCTGCAATTATTGGACGATCCAACCAGAGCCCTCTTGGTTCTCTAGAAAGAGACTTATTAGTCAGTCTCTCTTCAAGCCTGAGTGAAGTTGAGCCTAAATCTGAAGAGCTTTCTCCTAAGGTGTTCTAAGCTAACATCCACTTGTACTTCTATTCAGAGTTAGTGTGGGACCAACCCTGAAAGAGTAAACATCATTTTAGTAACCTGAAATTGAGAATGCCAACTGGGGGGAGGGCAGATAAAGTTAGAGCATTACTGTTCTTGACCAAAGTAGAAAAAGTTGTTGCACTCTATGCATTTTCTGACCAGTTATTTTAGTGTCTCTAGCCTTTCACATGACAGAGAAATAAACTTTCATGTTGTTTAAGCCACTGTAACTAGGGCTTCATCTAGTACTTGCAGCCCAAACTATTCTTATAAGTACCACACACTAACTGATTGTGCCACTGGAGCCGTGCTAGCTCAGACTATTCTTAACGGAGACAAGGTAGTATCAGGATTACCTAGAGAGATTTCCTGAGTTATTCCTTCCTCCGTTCTGCTGTCTTCCAGTGCAGGACAATTTGCTTAATAATTTAGTAATAAACAATTTATTATTTCCAGTGATTCTATGGGATGGATCGGCTCAGCTGGGAGGTTCTGTCCAACGGTGTCATTTGGGATTACAGGGGTGGCTGCATGAGCTGGGTACTCAGCTGGGGCTGGAACACCCAGGAACACCCAAGATGCCTTCACTAAGTGTCCCACATCTCAGCCGAGCGCTGGCTGGGTCTCACCAGGTGTTCTGTCATTATTCAGTACTGTAGCCTAAGTTTCTTTTATATAGTATCTAGATCCCATCAGAGCAAAGCAGAAATTTCCAGGCCTCATAGAGCCTATGCCTGGAGCCAGTCCAGCCTTGTTCCCCCCACATTGTGCTGGGCACAGGAAGTCACTAGGCCAGCGCAGATGTAAAGGCAGCGGAAACAGATTCTACCTCTTGACAGGACAAGTGGTCTGGAGGTAGAGGGATAGAAAATGTGTTGGTAGCCATTTTTGTAGACAGTCTACATGCAAAGAGATGGATAGAGAAGTAAGATGACTCCTAAAAGGACAAAAGAGTAGGATGGAGTAGGAACTCAGGCGTTTTCTCTTTTGGCACATAGAACGCAATGCCTCTGTCAGGTTTCAGCCAGTCTGTCTATTCAGTCCCTTCACCCATTTAATCACTTGACCCCATAGAAAACTGATACTGCTGGGAAGAGGGATGCTCCATGCTTTCTTAGACTGGGAACTCAGGATGGAGCAGCCTGTGGGGACCATGTTCTAAGATCTAGCTTTCATAGTACAAGTCCCCACACTAAAGTTTTTCAGCATATGCTGAGCCGAGCTGATTCACTGAAACAAACACATTACACACAAATACACGTACATGTGACAATCGGATTGTTAGTTTATTGACTTGAAATTGGAAATAGCTGCTAAGTATTACAGAATATTGTGTCTTCTGATCTGTACATTTTTTCCTAGAAGTTGGACAATGTCCTTGGAAAGCCAAATCATTTCTGGAGGTTGCATTCTGATTAGAATCAGAATGGAGGAGTTAGATTATCTCAATATACTGTCCTCTTCTATGAGGCTTGAAGGAAGTGCCTGCTAAGTGGGCAGTTAGCTAGAATGCTGGTCCCCTGGCTAAATCAAATCTGTAATCTGTTTATGCACAACCTTTGAGCTAAGAATGAAAGTGTCATAAAGAAAAACAAAGAAATACACAACAGAGACCATATGTGACCAGCAAAGCTTAAGATATTTACTATCTGGCCTTTTACAGAAAAAGCATACTGAGCCTTGAGCTAGATAGTGAATTACTTGGCAGAAGGTAGTCTCTATTTCTCCTAGAATAGTGTTTACAAAATGCATGACACAGTCCAATATGGGGCTGTGAAACTAAGTTACTGGGTAGAAATCTGTATGTTGTGGGCTGAATTGTGTACTCTAAAATTCATTTGCTAAAGTCCTAACCCCCAGTACCTCACAATGTGATTATATTTGGAGTCAGGACTTTTAAAGAGGTAATTAAGTTAGTATGAGACCAGTAGGGTTGGTCCCAACCCAATATGGTCAGGGTCCTTATAAGAGGAAATTTGGATACAGACACATACAGAGGAAAGACCGTGTGAAGACACAGGGAGAAGATAGTCATCTACAAGCCAGGAGAAAGGCCTCAGAGGAAATCAGCCCTGCTGATGCCTCCATCTGAGACTTTTAGCCTTCAGAGCTGTGAGAAAACAAATTTCTGCTGTTCTAGCCACCAAGTCTGTGATACTTTGTTATGGCAGCCCTGGCAAACTAATGCACAGGAATTTTAGAAATATGCAATAGACTGAATGGAAAGTGTCAGGGAGCACTGTATATTGAAAGAGTGAATATTGTTTAATATAGTTTTATTATAATTATATGGTGTGGGGGGTTGTGGGTTGATATGTATTTCTCAATGTAGCACATGGTCAAAAAGTTTGGGAGCTACTGCCTTAGAATATAGTTAGGTACTCAGTGTGTTTGCTAAGCAATAACTTGTATCATCCTACCAGGGTCCTATTTGGGACTCACTGATATTTCTGCTCTTTGTCTTTCTTTTTCTGTGAGGACTTCTCTTTCTTTTCTTCTGGTATCGTGTTGTGATCACTTAGGCTATGATCTTTCACGCTGTCACATCCCCTAAGTCTACCTTAAATCACTGCTCTTCACAAGGTGTTATTGCTTCTTGATTTGTGTGGCTTCTGATCTTTTTCAGAACATCTCCAAATGGCTAATTTCACTCATTATTTGGTGAATAATGAGTATATCAGACATCTGTTTTTTTCATCTGACCAGCATGGCTATTGACAAGTGGCAGTAGGCCCCCAACTTTTCTTTTGGGGAACCATCTCTCCATACTCCACGTGGTTCTGATGGGCTGTTCTGTAGGGTGGATATGTGACCCAGACTGGCCAAGGTCTTCCCTGATATTTGACATATGGTTTTTAGTTGTAAGGATTATGGGGACCCAGAGTTGTTTCTCCTTCAGGAGGGAAGACACTCTGTGAAATGAAGCCAGACACAGACTCAAGCAGAGAGTTGGAGAGAAAGAGCCCTACCATCATGGCTGGAGTCCCAAGACCCAGCCATGCCTAACATGTTAACTTCAGTTCTTCAATCAGTATTCTGTTATCACTGCTTGACTTTAGCAAGATGGGCTGGTCCTATTTGCTTCACATCCAGGTTATCCTTGGGCTATAGTTGGCTACAAGCACTGGTTACATGCGCTGATAATAAACACCAGGTTACCCAACGAGGAGCACTGGTGTGACGATAAACATAGGTTTAAGGAAAGATGATGGAATCTGGATTCAGTACTGAGTGAATTCAATTATGTACACTATGCAAGTGGAAAGGAGACATGTAAACTGGGGAAGATGACCATAAACAAATAGTGTTAAACGAATGAAGACCATGTATGGGAGGTCCTCCTGCACAGCTAACAACTGGACCGAACCAACTGAAACGAACCGGCACATTAAAAATCTTTCAGATTTATGATGTTTTGGTTATAGGAGGAAATTGTTGTAATAATTGAGTAAAAATAAAGACTCCTTTAATAACTCTCATTTTTAGATTTAATTACTTCTAAAAAAAAACCCCACGAAAATTATGGAAACAAAAGTGTAGTTTCAAAATCAAGTTTTAGTGAGCTATTCTTGAATAGAAGGTAAAATTACATATAGTAGTCACCCATGTGTCTGTAAGGATCTGCCATTCACCTACGTACATGTCTTCCTGTGGGCTTTGATTCCTGAATAGAACAGATCCCCAGAAGCATATATTTTTTGACAACACTAAATAAATTACCATGATAAAAAACATCTCTGTAGCTCATGGACTTTGAAACAGTAAGAAAGTACAATAACTTGATGAAACCCACCCCACTTCTAGTGCACTAAAAAATTATCCCTAGAGTGAAATACAGAAGAGGAATAGGGGGCCTCACGTATGGAGAGCTTCCAGAATGTTGTATAGCATACCTGGCCAGCTGAGAAGTTATTAGTGATGCAAGACAATAAACAGGCTTAACTCCATACACTTAATGAGAGAGCACAAAATTGCACACGCTTTCATTGACCACAGTTTAAAATAGTCACCCCTGTCTCCATCACTTATTTCCAACTTTCTTCTCTGTTTTCCTTCTGTAAAAATCTCCATAGAGCCTCTAACACCTCTGATCTCCATTTTCTCAATTTTATTTCTTCTTTTTGGGCTCCCTGTGCTTCAATTGGTTTTTATAAGATTTCTGCTGAAGTATTCTCCTTTTCAAGTGGCTTGCCTGCTCCCGTAAGAGTCCTTAAAATCATACCTACTGCTACAAGTCCACTTGCCCCAACTTACGATTTTTTTCTTTAGTAACTCTCTATACTCATTCACTGGTCCTATTCCATTTCTACTATCTCTCAATTTCAGCTATTTTTGCCCACATTTTTTTGGCATATAGATTACTTAAAGAGCTCACCCCAAACTTCCAGAATGTCAGAGCCAAAGGATGTGTTTTAGTGTTTGTTTGACCTTTCTTTGAGACTACTCTCCCTCTCAGCTTTCCATATAATGTTTTCCACTGTTGTTCCTATTTCTTCGGGTGGTCATTCATTTTCTGTTCTCCAGGACTTCCTGAGCCATCTCATCCCAGCCACTGTGCTGTCCAATGGTGAATTTAATCACCTGGGTGTTTCACCACCTCAAACCCAGTGTCCAAAAGCAGCCTCATTATTTCCCCTATTTCAGTTAATTGCATCCACCAACAAAACCAGAAAATGTGGGTGTTACCCTTCGCTTCCTCTCCTCAACAGCTAATGAGGCCTCTCCATGGCCATGACCCTGGTTCTAGCCCTTATCAACCCTGAATTAACTTTCTAATTGGTCTCCGCCTCTACTCCCCAGATCACCCTTCCCCACAGCCCGTCTCACTGCCAACTCTGTGATTTTAAAAATGCAAACACGACTCTTTGACATTCTTGCTTTAAATCTGTCAGTGCCTTCTAGTATCTACAGCAGTGCTTCTCCAACCGCAGTGTAGCTCTGAATCAGGCAGGAGTTTGTTCAAATGGGATTTGGACTGGGGTTGGGGTGCGGCAGGCTCCATGTGTTGCTGCTGCTCCTTGGATCACACTTTGAGTAGCAAGAGTTCTACATTCGTGTCCAAATCCCATAGCCCCTGATAGTCTGGTCCCTGTTTACCATCACACCTATAATTCCTGACATTGCCAGGAAACACCCATGATGCTACAGTCACTCCAAACCTTCATTCCACCTTGATCCACTGACCCTCACGGTTTTCTAGCCACATTTCTCATTTCTTTTGTAGGCCAATGAAATAAGCACCAGCTGGGGATTAGTCAATATTCAAAAGATAAAAATCAAATAAAATTTCCATAATAGCAGGGAAATACATGTTTTACAAGCTCTTTAGTGTGAAATGGTTCAATAACATCACATTTGTTTCACATTTCTTAACAATTCACCTTTGGGTCTTTACCATGGTAATCTTTTTTTCTTAATGAAAATCTCACTAAAATTTTCATGAAGCCAGCTGTGAGAGAACAGAACTATATTAAGAGTCTTATGAAAAATATATTATACATCTTACTCTAGATATTGTCTTTTAATATTTTCATCAGATTATCAATTGCTTATCTTCATTCTAGCTTTATAGCTTTTTCTTTTATCATTAGTAGTGGCTAATAAAAAGGTAGATTAAAATACATTTGGCTATTTGATCAGGGTTGAACATAATTTCCTACACCACAGACACGGGGAAGTAATGTTTGTGTGAGAGAAGATCAACCTCCTCTTTCTTAGAGCCCAGAAAAGGTATTATCGTAGGAAGAAGAATCTCTCATAATGTGGTTGAGCCATTAGGTTCAGCCTCATCTCCTGCCACTTCCAGCAGCACAGACCGACATCTTATTAATCATGGAAACTGCTGAGCTATTTCGTTTCTGTACTTTTGCATATGCTATTTGCTTCGCTTAAAACTCCCTTTCTCACTCCCATAGCTAAGTCTCCCTTTCAGAATTAGGTCAAATGGCACCTGGATTAGGAAGCCTGAACTGATTACCTCAGCTGAGCTAGCTTCTCATTGAGTTACTTACAATAACCACTTGTTTGTCCTGCTGAAAACTCTGATTTATTTGTGCAACCCCCATCCCCACCCCATTAGAGATGGGGTCCTTATATCTCCTGTACCTGGCTGGCACGTGTTCACCTAGAAGATGCTTGTGGTAGGCAGAATAATGCCCTCCTCCTCTCAAAGATGTCCACGTCCCAATCCCCTGAACCTGTGAATGCGTTGCTTTATATTGGCAAAGGGGAATTTGCAAATGAAATTATTGATCATTAAATGGAGAATTTGTTTTAGATTATTATGAGTGGGCCCAATGTAATCACATGGATCCTTTTAAGAAGGAAGAAGGGTCAGAATCAAAGGAGATATCAAGTGAAAGCAGAGGCCAAGTGATGTAGCCCTGAGCTAAGGCATGCAGGCAGCTTCTAGAAGCTGGAAAAGGCAAGGAAATGGATTTTCGCCTACAGCCAACAACAGAAAGGAATGCACTCCTACCAACAGCTTGATTTTAGCCTATGATAACCCATTTTGGACTTCCGACCTCCTAAACCCCAAGGTACATTTGTCCTGTTTTAAGACACTAAGTTTGGGTAATTTGCAGTAACAGCAGCAGTAGGAAACTAATACGGTGCTCTATTAATGTTCTTTTACAGAATGCATGAATTAAAAAGTGCCTCAGGGTCTTCTTCTCTGTCCTTGCATTCTTTCCATCTGCTCTTTCTCCCTGAGAAGGCTGCAGGTAATGGCCCCTAGGAACTAACCAAGGGTCCTTTTTACACCCAGGACTTGTGCTGGCCCAGCTGGGTCAGGGGCTCCCTGCTATATCACTCCACCAAAATGCGAAGTCATGCTTAATTACTTTCTACCACCTATTGGTGCAAGATCCTGTGGTTGGTGCTATGCAAAATCTTACTTGGTCTATAGCTTACTTACTTTTAAATTCCCTAGAACCCTTGGACAATGAATACTGCTATAAGGTAAATTCAAACACAACACCTCTGGTTATCCGCTTCTGCCCTTCCCCAGGTCTCCCCATGCTCCCTGCCTGCCCTGAAGGTGCAGGAATGCCTACCTCCTTTGAGATAGCATGTTTCCTGACCCACTTAGGTAACTTTCCAAAATATTGCAGTTTCCCCTTCCCCAGGCCTTCATTTCCAATTTAACATATGTAAACATATGCTGAAAAAGGCTTTTTAAAAGGTAAATTTCCTTTTCACCATTATCCTCACAGGTCTTTTTTTTTTTTTTTTTTTTTTTACAGCCAAGTTAGTTAGCATATAGTACAACAATGATTTCAGGAGCAGATTCCAGTGATTCATCCCCTATGTATAACACCCAGCTCACAGGTCTTTGTAAACCACTATGGTGACTACTCTCACTATGGTAAAATTCAAGTCTACTCTGTAACTTGTACTCAGCTGTCAGGCCTCTAGGTGTCGCCACCACCCAAGTCCTGCTGAAAGGTGCCTGGCCCTGTATATATACATACTAAGCATGTAGTAGTTTTTCAAGATGATCTAGGGAAAAAACCCCACAAAACATGTGTGTATGTGTGTGTGTATGTGTGTGTGTGTGTGTGTGTGTCTGTGTGTGTGTCTGTGTCTATGTATGTATATTTCATTCTAGCTCTAGTTTTCTGTGCAGAATTCAAACTAAGAGAATAAATGATACATGTGGCTACTTTTTAATTTTATTCTTTTGCTCTATTTGCCACAGCAGCACTGGAACATGCTGGATTTTGTCTGAATCTCAGGATATTTATTACAGGTGCACCCAGTTCCATAAACATACAAAGAAATTGTTTTTCTTGTACAACATTGTTTTAATGTTTTCCCTTCCTTTAGATTTGCATACAGTTTTGGAGACTCCTGTGACTTGATTTGACTTTCAAAGTGAGTGGAAGGCAGAAAGCACATGGAAGAGTGGATGCATTTAGAGTTCTGGAAATACTCTGAAAGTTCACTAGTCACTAATACTCGGTTCTTCCCCATTCTGAAATTTTGCAACTTATAAATGTAAATGTATGGTATTTTAAATTTGAAATAACAATTCTGGGAAGGAGAATTTAGAAGGGTTCAGAAAGATTGAAACCCTGCCCTCCAGTACTGTTTCTTTCTGATTTTATAGTTTTTTTTCCCCCATATTGCCAGAATCCAGATTTATCTGTCTTGACAGACTTTTACAGAAATTGTCCGTTCAGTTCTGTGTTTTCTTTTTTTTTAATTTTATTTATTTTTGAGAGAGACAGAATGTGAGCAGGGGAGAGGCAGAGAGAGGGGGAGACACAGAATCTGAAGCAGGCTCCAGGCTCTCAGCTGTCAGCACAGAGCCCAATGTGGGGCTCGAACCCATGGACCGCGACACCATTACATGAGCTGAAGTCAGACGGTTAACCGACTGAGCCACCCAGAGGCCCCCCACATTTCCTCCTTATGCCAGAATCACCTCCTCTGTTCATGTGCCCTTATTTGTGCCATGGGACTGCCACCACTTCTGCTATTCTATTTGTGGCTCTCTCCCTACAATTCTTGTTCCTGACTTTGTAATGACTGCAGCTTACTTTTGATGCCTGCTAGAGGTCACAGTTCATAGGCTAGGCCAAGACTTAAATCGAATCACTGGAAAGAACATTCTGTCTAAAGATACTTCTTGCCTCTTGTTTCTTTAGGCTAAGATTTAGTAGGACTAAAATTTGAGACAAGTCTGCACTGAGATATATATGGATGGATGTGTATACATATAAAAAAACCACACACACACACACACACACACACACACACACACACACACAAAGAAAAGGAGAGGTTTCCAAATCTTGCATTTAATATTTATATAGGCATTTTCTGAAAGATTTGAATCTAACCGAAGCTACCGGTTAGGCAAAGAACTTTGACTATAATGAACGTTATTGTAAGACAAGAGAACATGCTGTTTTTATCATCCACCCACTTGCTCTCCCCAAGAAAAATACTGAACAGCAGTTAGCTCATTTCAAGGGCTATATCTAGTTACTGCTAAACTGGCAGACTTCTGCCAGGCTTCTAAAAGCAATTCGTATTGATTTCTGACTTTAGGGCTAAAATTAATAAGGAGCCCAGGAAGGCCAGGGTTTTTTCTTGAACAGAGAAACAACCCAAAGGTTATGTTAGTGACTGAATTTGCTGTGCTAGTTAGGGATTTAAAAAAAAAAAAAAGTATGTATATAAAAGAACATCAATCACATTGGAAAAATGGGTAGTTATAATAAAAGTGTGTTTTTGGTATGTTTTTATTGCAAGCCAGCAGTGACCCTTCCATTTGCCTATTAGAGAGATTAGAATGTTTTGTTAACTAATGCTTTTGTAAAATAATAGTCCCAAACCTCTCTGGCATATGTATTCATGAATGACAACATCGGGATTGTGGGGTGAGTGTAATTACTTCCTAGAACTAAGACCAATGTTACTAATGATTTACAGACATTTGTAAATTCTGTACCATACAACCCAATAATTAAAAGGGTTTAGAGTCTCTCTAGTGTGGCTCCTGATCGCTGCAGAAATTCTTTCTACAGGTGGGCTTGGTGGCAATACAATGACATCAACACTGTAAGCTCCTAATATGACAGAGCCACACTGGAAGCTGCTTTTATATTCCCAGCCAAGTCCAGAACGGTGTTGGTACTCTGAATACCTATTCATTATTCTTGATTTAGTATATATGTCTCGACACACAAATCCCTCAAATACTGATGAGAAAATCAACACAGAAAACAGGGGCCAGCCAACATTCCAGTAGCAAGACTGGAGATGCAGGTGAGGAACAGTGTCCTGGACCAGCTGTCTTTTGAAGCCAATTACTTTCTCAGAAAAATTAATTTTTCTTTCACTTCCAGCTCACGTAAAAGTTAATAAAGGAAGGATATCTGGCAGGATCATCTATCTCTCCATCTACCCACCCGCTTAATCACTAGCCACCATGAAATGAGTCTGGGAATGTACATAACCATTGGATTTAATTGGACCTGGCATGTACTATTTCCTAATAACCTTCTGCCTTGTCTCCCATTAGAAGTGAGATCTTTTAGGGTGAGTGAATAGGTCAGACCTTCCAGAAAAGTTTTTCAATTTTCTGTTTGCCACAGGAGTAAATTAAAAGCAAAAAGAGAAAGAGCCAATAGCTAGCTATGTGCTTTAGGGGAGTACTGGGTTCTGGGTATTTATTGTTGAGGAATTAAAGAGAAATTCTACTTCGAGGCTAAGACCAATGTTCTAAACACAGATTGGTGCATATCCTCTGATAACTGCTTACATCAAGTCCTTTCTAGAACGTTTAAGCACATATTTCAGCTTTATGCTTTTTTTCTTTAAATAATATTTCATTTTCAGCACCTTTATAAAACAGAGAGCCACAAAGTAAGGATGACTAGAAGTCATGGTTACATCCTGAGATCTGCATCTTCCTGTAACATTTATATTTGTGACATGACAGCACCTTACTTAACAACTGAGTAGCCAACTTCCCACAATGAAGTTTTGGATACTTGACAGCAAGCCATCAGTATTGCTTGTAATGCAAATTTTCACTTAAACTGCCTAAACTTCACAAAACACTGATAATCCTTTTGCTCTTACTGAACATGGCTAATTCCAGATGGGGAGGCACTACGAGAATTCTTCTATGATACGTGCCAGGTATCAGCTTATCATGCCTTACCTCCAAATTCACCCTCCACCACATGCTAATAGTGGATAGAATTCCTTTAAGCAGGTGTCGCTCACCAGTAGGACGTGAAGCTTTCTCAGTTGGAGGGTGAGGGAGGGACACCACAGGAGGAAGGCGGCTCTCCTGTGCGGTTGCTGCATAGTGGGTCACTGGTGTGGGTCTGATAGTGCTGCCTTAACTCAAGGCACGTGGCCCCAGAGCACATGGCCCCACATCGACCCTGAGCTCTGGCCTGGCAATAACCTCCCTGCAGCTCCCTGACATGGACACACTCCAGGTCTTCTGTCTGCAGTGGCATCTCCACTCCCTCTGCAAGCACACATGCCTGGCCATAACTCGAGGTAGCTTCCTGTTGCGTGGGGACTGTAGACTTGGGGAAACCAGTGAACCTCTGTGCCCTCTAGTGAGCTGCAAATATAACTTCTCCAAGGAGCTCTGAGGCCCAGCTTCTCTTCCGAGTTTGTCCTTCCTTGGGTATTCTCCCTAAGCCACAGGGTACGATATGCTTTCCTTGTATCTGATAGTCACTCCTTTATCACTGTTTGGTGATTCTTTATATTTAACTTACTGTTTAAATAACCATGTGGTGTTTATCTCCTGGTTGGTAACGGACTGATAAAACACATTTTACTTAGCAACTGGTAACTGTCAGCAGAAAGGACACAAGGAATAGAAGTTACTAGTGATACAATAAGAAAACTAGACTTTTCAGTTCATGGCCATGTTTTTAATTACCAAATAGACTAAACACATACTAAAATAGACTAAAACACATACTAATAAGCCATGTATTTTATTTGACTGAAAGGACAGGTTTTATATAACAAATTTATTTATACAAGTTAAAAAGGACATACACTAATTCCTCTCTTTTTATAATTCCTCTCTCTTAATAAACCTGACCCAAATCAAATGGTATACAGTAAAAAAACACTGGGGCGTCTGGATAGCTCAGTGGGTTAAGCGTCCGACTTCAGCTCAGGTCACGATCTCACAGTTTGTGAGTTCCAGCCCAGCATCAGACTCTGCTTGTCAGTGCAGAGCCTGCTTTGGATCCTCTGTCTCCTCTCTCTGCCCCTCCCCCACTCGTGCTCTCTTTCTCTCTCTCTGAAAAATAAACATTAAAAAAATAAATATAAAAATAAAAATAAATAAAAACACCAAGAAAAGCAACTTCCGAGATACTAAACAGTGAACATTTACAAAGAGTTACAAAGAGTACCACACTTTCATCATCATGCAAACGTAAACACTGAGTCTCATCAAACTCACACACTGGTCTTAATACAGGATCTGGTTTTTATAACATCGTATTTGGGCTTAACTGGTGACTGGTGGTTATATCAGTGAGATACACTCACTGAAACAGGAAAGTGCTATTCTCTCCTAACTCAGATGTTTACCAGGCAGAAGATACAAGCTGACATACCAATTAAAACAACAACAACAAAAAAATGACTTCCTAGCACACAGAATTCTTGGGCTTTGGCTGGACAGCTTATTTGGTGACTCTTAGTTCAACACAAATCATGCAAAGGATACTCTTCCAATCAGCAAAAAATTAGAATGTAAATTAGAACTGTACCGAAAATATTACCCAATAAAAGGTTATTTGCAATGAGAATGCAATAAACAGTTTTCAGCAGTGGTGAAAACATTGGGGAAAAACAGACCTTCACCAACATTTGAAATCTATTTTCTGCTAAAATTACCCATTTTCAGGAAGACAGCCAATTCTTTAGGTAGATACCACTTCCACCCAAATTCCGCTATCACAACTTGTCATTTTGCCTGCATATCCATCTAATTCCAGTAGTACCTCTGTCCACCCTCCCTGTAGATGTTTACGTTTTGGGGTTCTAGAGGACTGAGTCCTTATGGAATCATCTCAGAGGTACCCTGGTCCCCAAATGAGTTAATGATAGGGAACAAGTTTCCAGTTGTCATTCAGCAACCACCCACAAGTCTGGATGCTGTAGTCATTTCACCTGCCAAATATGTAACTGTTAAATTTCTGTTTGCCCAGTCACCTCATGACGAGGCTGGGAAATCTGTCAATATTCAGTTTATCATTTATGATTGCCATAGTGTAATAATAAACGCTTACTAGGCGTGTAGCATAGTACAGTGAGGGAAGCTGCAGCTGGAGTCCCTCCTGGGGAGTAAAAATATTGCTGTCGTCATCACTTCTGCTACCCATACCAGTTGGCCATATCTGTGGCCAGGAGCAGATTGTTTAAGAGTGGTTTACCACTAAAGATAGGCAGGGAGAGAAAAAACGGTAAGTCTGGTCTAGGATAACAGAATCAATGCCAAATTACTGGTCTTTTTGCCCCAGCTATTGATCTCAGAGTCATCTTTGAATCTAGTTATAGGCTGTCCCAGAGCCCAGAATCTGTATTTCAACCTAGTGATGTGATCAGTACATGGAATGAAATGGACTGATAATGGAGAAAAATACTATCCCAATTTAACAGACTTGGGATAATAACATCAATAAGCTAAGTCAAATTAACATGAAAAATGTTCATCTATAATGCATCTCAGACAAATTACGGAGTTACTCCATCCATCCTCAAAGGATAAATCCTACATAGGTATAGTAGTTCAGGAGAATGACAAATAATGAGCCCCAAGGCAACACACAAAGCAGCTACATGAAACACAGTTGGCATCTCTTGACTTGCAAATTCTCCTACTTAACAACTGTCACCATCAATTATTTCAATAACAAATAATACAGGTTTTCTCCAAAAATTATCTTGCTAAGAGTAGAAACAAGAAAATGGTTTCAAACCCTGGGCAAAGAAAGGCAGATCTTTTTCCTTAATACTCCCATTCTGTTTTAACATTTGGCAATGAGCCCAGAAAGAAACTTTCAAAAAGCAGATTATCCATATATTCTTATGAGCTCAAATGAGTTTTACAGATACAGACAGTTAACATTTTAGGTAAACTAGGATAAAATCCTACTGATATTCATCACTGTTTTGCAGATTATAGATGCATCTGTATGGTTCATTAAATTCCCTCTTAAGAAAAAGAAAACACACACACACACAAACCACCATGCCTTTGTTCACAGATGTGAACCAATTCAATATGAGACACCAACTTTGTAAGACAATAAACGAACAAGAGGTTGGATACACAGAGAGATGCCCCCATATTACAACACACACAGATTACTCCTCTTCACTACAAAAGTGCTTTAAGCTAGAAGGGCAAAAAAGCAAAATGAGAAAAACATTTCTCTTGGCAGAAGGATTAGAAAATTCTATTCCAAAAGATGTTCACATTTTCTTTCATTTTACAAACGAAGGAAGGAGATATTTTGCAGATTTTGTAAATTCTATTGTAAATTCAGGTAAAGAGGCTGGTACAGAACAGTACTGTCCAATAGAACTATGACGCAAGCCATACATGTAATTGAACATTTTATAGTGGCCACCTTAAGAAAAAGTGAAATTAATTTTAATATTTAATTTAACCCAAAATATCCAAAATATTATCATTTAAAAATGTAATCAATCTAAAAATATGATAGTTTACATTCTTTTTTTCATACTAAGTCTTCTAGTATGCCCAGGTCCTTAGTCTATTAAAAATGCTATCTACTGGTCAGCAGAAGCCTCAGAAGACAAGACTACATTGTAATTTCTTGTTCTTAATACCCACCAGTTTATACACACAAAAACAAGATATACAGACAACACACTGGGTTATATTCACAGGATACAGATCTATCTCATTCAGCTTAAGGATTATTTAATTATGAGTACAGGTTCGAAAACAATCTCCTGTGACTTAAATAAACCTTTCTAATGTCCTTTTAAGTATAACATCGTTTTGGCCTAGTGTTAAGTCTCTATATGTTGGTATACCAAGGAACTGTGCATATATAAATATGCAGTCTATATAAAGATTTCCTTTTGATAAAATCTTGTAGCAGAAAACCAAATATGACATTAATTTCCTACCAAATAACTAGAATTGATGAGCCTTAAAATAGCTTCAGAGGGGCACCTGGGTGGCGCAGTCGGTTGGGCATCCGACTTCAGCCAGGTCACGATCTCGCTCGCCATGAGTTCGAGCCCCGCGTCGGGCTCTGGGCTGATGGCTCGGAGCCTGGAGCCTGTTTCCGATTCTGTGTCTCCCTCTCTCTCTGCCCCTCCCCCATTCATGCTCTGTCTCTCTCTGTCCCAAAAATAAATTTAAAAAAAAAAAATAGCTTCAGAGAAAGAACCCTGCTAGAGCATAATAGTGGTTTCCAAGGTATGTCTTCTCTTGGCTAATATGTTGACAAGCTGAAAATTAGCACACAATCAGAACACACAATATATACATTTAGCTTTATTTTTTCCAAATAGAATAAAATTTCACATGCTTTTCATACTTCTGTAAATAGCTTCAGAAGATTTTTCTACTCTAAATATAGTTTCTCTTCACTTTAATAGTTAAGTAAGTGTTAACTGATAAAAGGTAAGTATAAAGAACTTTTAAAAACAATTAAAAACAGAACACAATAGGAAAAAGGGTAAGAGACATGAAGAAGAATTTCCAAATTCCTACTTAGGAATTACCATAATAAAACATGTTCAGCTTATTAGTAATCAAATATGTGCAAAATGAAACCACAATGAGATACCATTTTACACTTTTCGGCTTGTCAAAAATTTGATTCTGATGATCCCAAACACTGGCAATAATCTCGAATACTGAAAATTCTAGGATACCAGTGAAAGTGTAAGTTGGTACCATGACCTTGGCAAACAATTTGGCCTTATCTATTAGAGTTGATAATGTGCTTTATTGTACGACACAGCAATTCTACTCAAGGTAATACATTCACTCTTGGGTATGTGCACCAGAAGTCATAAAAAAGAATAATCCACTGCCTTTTTCTTTTTCAAAGAAAGACGTAGTTCAATATCCAGCAACAGGAGAAGGGAAAAATTTTGATATAGTCATACAATGAAGTAATACATAGCAGTGAAAATAAACAGGATACTTGTTACAAAATGATAATGCCCAATTGCAATGAACATACAAATGACAGAATATAGTTTAATGCCATTTATTATTATTTAAAGGTATATACATGTAGGTAAAATGATAAAGGACAGAAAGGCTATGATCAACAGAGCTCAGGACAGGGGACCCACTCTCAAAACAGGGATGGGATAGGGCCAGAGAAGAGCACACAGTGCCTCAAAGGAGAGGCAATGAGCTGGTGGCAGGCACACATGGGTTTTTTTATTACTCTTTATGTGTGTGTGTGTGTGTGTGTGTGTGTGTGTGTGTGTATTCTATCGCAGGAAACAATTTTTAAACCGGAAAGCATTCTAACAAACAAAAAAAATTGCACGTAATGTTTCAGAAGACAAACTGTCATCTGGAGCGCCATAAACTGTCCTTGACTCTATCATTCACCACTTGTAGTAACTGCTGCTCTTGCTTCTCTGTTTCTCTCCTCCTTCAGGATGGAGACAGATAGTGCCACCCAGATAGTGCCCATTACATTCCAGGGGCTCAGCAAATGCTGACTGAAAGAATGACCAAACTAACCTGACCTGCATTTCTAGAAAGACCAGGGAAACTGAAATGTGGGCTACAAGTGGGCAGTGATTACTTTGGCTTGTTTTCACAATTTAGCACATTTCCTGCAAACTGACAGCCTGTTCTCTTTTATCTTCTCCTTCACCCTCCTTCTGTCTTGGTGTTTAAGGTTTGAAATAGCTCAGAGATGAGATCAGCCTCAGACTCTGCCTTCAGAATGCTTTCTTCTGCTTTCAGAGAGGGCTGTATCAGAAGGGGCCGTGCTATTTAAGGGTTGCAGCAACACTGTACTTGGTTTTTTGCACCCAATTAAGGGAACAAATCCACCAATCCAGCTTCAGTGTATTAAGGAAACCACAGTCATCTGTTGGAACCAACCAAGGGAGCAAGAGATTTAATGCTGTCCTGGGTCACTGTCGGAGATGATTCTGTGATCACCTCCCAACACAAACACACAGAGGACCACAAACATGAATGTCTCCTCGAATGGTCAGATGATCCATCTGCATTTTCCCAAGTAACCCACAGCATTCAGGTATGAGATTCACAAATGGGGGTAGAAATATAGCATCCCAACTAAACAGGAAGTCTTCAACCAAATACAGAACTAAAATTAGAAAAGGTATAAGAAATGGTAGGGAAGGGGTGCCTGGGTGGCTCAGTCGGTGGAGCGTCCAACTTTGGCTCAGGTCATGAACTCGTGGTTCATGAGTTCAAGCTCTGCATCATGTCAGGCTCTGTGCTGACAGCTCAGAGCCTGGAGCCTGCTTCTGTGTCTCCCTCTCTCTCTGCCCTTCCCCCACTCGCACTCTCTCTCTCTCTCTCTCTCAAAAAATGAATAAACATTAAAAAAATGGTAGGGAATAAACACTCCATTTTCAGAATACATGTTTCCTGGAATTTATTCCTTTTTAATGCTGAATAGAAAATCTGAGATTTCACCAATGCCTTTAGAGACAAACATATACACATTGAAATCTAAAAACAATAATTATGCAGATCAAAGTAGGCCCTGACACTTAAGAAAAGCTGTTAAATGAAAAGCATTTCTAGAAAAAGCAAAATGCTATGTAGCAAAATCAAATTAAAATAAAAAAACAGAAAGAGGCTTTGGTACCTTTAAATAACAGAGGACAAAAATAAGTTTAGTTCATTATTAAATTCATGTAATATAAAAACATCTAGGTGTTTGAAGGAATCTATAAAACAGAAACAAATCTAAAGTGTATCAGAGCCTGAGAGACAAAAAAAAAAAAAAATCTTCCTTTTATCCTCTTTGATTTTAATAGAACACCAGAATTTGGAAGAATTTATTTTCCCAACTAAATTTTCTTTTGGTCTGCATATACCTAGCAGGATGGCACTTTGTATTTGATCTAATTTTAAAATGGCATTTTATTTTTAGCAGCACATTTCCTTTGTCCCAATAAGCCTACTACAGGAAATAAAAATTGTCTTGAAATGCCTTTGATACTACATCTATGTCTCCAATATTCCCACCTAGTTCTTTCCTAGGTTTTCAAGACTGTGAATATTCAAATCTAAAGGCAGTTAGTTAAAGAAGGGAACAAGAATCATTACATGTTTGGAATTTAGCTGGTAAAACAGTACAAGTAAAGAAACAATATTCTCTGAATACAATGTGGTCCCAGAGGACAATACGTCATTACTCTGCAGAGCCCAAGTATTGCGGTAAATGCCATACCGTGTGCTTTTACCTCACTCATAACAAGTACAATACCAGCCAGGACTGGTCTCTCCTAGTTCTGTGCTGATTAAAAAAAAAAAAAAAAAAAAAAAGGTGGGGTGAGCGTTAGACGATGTGTAACTGGTAGCAATTTAGCACTACTATCCATCTAGTCCGTTCAGGAGAGCCATTCTGGTCCTACTGTGACCACAGTAATTCAAAAGTTTTAAGATGAACAAACGTGAGTAGCTGTCTTAGTCTAGCAAATATCATGTTGACCCCACAACCCCAGAATTTCCCTCAATCTTACCAAGTTGGTTCTTAGCACTCACTGGGAAGAGAAGACTAATGTAAGTTAGCTCACTGTAGCATTAAACTTTGAAAATTGTTGATATCTGAAAATGAAAGTCTAGGTCTTATCAGAAGACTCATTTACTCAAACACAGTATCCAGTTGAAAAAAAAGTTTCCTGGATAGTCCCTGGGATTTAGCAAACGGAATATGACCTGGAACTTATTTAATAATGCCAACTAAACAGTAATACCCATAATTTCACAACAGCTTTCCTTGGAGAGAAAATCGTGGATCGTGTATTTGTTCTAGTCAAGTAGAAATCTGTGGCATGCTTTTCTTCTGGTTGTAGTCCTGGGCTGCAAATCTCAGGCTGGGATTTCAGCTTTAGCATTCAACAAGTCCTTTAGAGTAGTCCACATTTAGTTAGTTGGAGGATGAAACAACACATGTGACAGGGCTTTCTTCTATTCTTTCAATTTCTTACATCCTGCTCAGAATCTGACCAACAAGTCCTGCATTGGGATGCTTAGAACAGCAGGATATTTTAGGCAGCCCTCTTGGAATTTATCGTATTTAAGACTGCTCATGTTTGGCAATTAAAAACTCTAAAGACTGTAAGCAGGGATAAGGATGGAGAAAAGCAGCCTCTGCCCTAACGGAGTAGACATGTTCAGCATCCACTCCAAAGGGAGTAGAGATTTTACATGCCAAGTACAATTCAGAGCTACTCTCTGACAGCCTCCTTCTCATACACACTGCTCTGAAAGCCCACTGGAAGCCATATATGGAATGAGAACATGTATCTACATTACTCTGAAAAATCTGGGACCGTACATTGGTCAGATATGTGAGCAAAGCTAGAGGTTCAATGAAAAGCAACACAGGAAAGAAATTAAATTGTACCACAATATTAGTATCTTTTAGTAACCTCATCAAGGGTTCACAAAATATATCCAACCAAGATCTTCCTTTTCTCAAAAAAATATAATCCATTCACAAAATAGAATAAGCAGCTATTAGTTAGGGAAGCTGCATTTAAAAATATGCTATTTATGCATAAATAAGTTGCTAGAGCTGAAAATCCCTTCAGATAGGAGTCAGGTAATTTCCCTATAAATTTACTATCTAATTAATTTGTACACCTTCTAAAATATACCTTTTAAGCTGTCTTATATATTTAAATGAAATTTTTCTCTTGCAAGAGATAAAGAAGCCTATCTTTTTACAAAATAGCAACTATTTTTATCCCTGTAACTTGGTCCCGATCACACATAGTTACAGCAGTGATTTTTGGAAACATCTGTAGGAATTTGGAGGATTTATGGAAGTAAGAGTGTCCATCACCAAAGGCGGCCAGAACATCTAACTTTCTATAGGTGCTATTACAAAGCACCAGAATAGTGACATTTGTGATTTTGCAGCAAATTTTTCAGCTCTTTGTCAACCAGCAAATCTTTCTTTCTGATCAAAAGATTTCTAATAGCCTGGCAAACTAATTTCGAGGATACAATCCAGGCAGCTTAAAGAGAGGCCAGTCTGAACAATACTGGCATCAAATACAGCCCGGGGCAGATCCAACATTTTCTCTCCAGTGGTCCCACCCACTTATTTTTCAGTCATTAAGGAAGCACACCTGTAACAGGTAAAATCTAGTACCTCCAGGTGAATGAGGCAGCTGCAGGCAATTCTGAAAATAACAAAAAACCCACCACAGTCCTGATTTGGTTTTAAGCAATCATGCAATCCCCCATTATACCCATGTCTTCCTAAAACACCTCTCCATGGCAAGCAAAGTTACTGATGATGCATGTGGCTTTAGTCACAGTGATGCATTAGGTAAGCAGGTGTGTGCTGAGTACCAGGGGGTGCTCCAAAATGCATCTCCGTCATCTTCCACTTGTCTTCTCTAAGATTCTGTCTATTTATTAAAAAAAAGAAAGAAAAAAGTCAGTTATTGCATTGGGTTGACAAGAAAATTAACTCTGGCAATGACATTTTAAATGTCAGGAATGGCGATGTTGGAAATCATAATAATCACCCCCATGTGATTGAGGAATGCAAATCCTAGGATTCAGGATCAGCAAAGATTTATGATATCCCACCGACCTCCCACATATAAAAGTGGAAAGAAGCCACATGTTTCCAGAGACTGCCGAGACTGCTCTCAGAGGCACTGTTCCACTCGTACCCAGGTGAGTGGGGCGTGCATGGGTCCTCCACTCAGGGGGCCTGCAGAGGGCGACCATAGCTGAAGAACAGCACCAGCATGGCCAAAATATGCTGCCGCCCAACTCCCCAAGTGCCACCGCTGGCCCTCCCCCCGTGACAGCTCCATGTTTCAACCACAACACAGACACCTGGCATAAGGCGGCTTCTGAGACCTGCTCTAGGGAGCTGGGGCTGCTCAGTGCCCAGGATTTAGTAGTTATGACATATTTTGAGGATCACCCCTGAATAGCAGGGATCCCAAAGCAGAAACTTCTCCAGGCCCTGCCTTGAGTCTATTTAAACAAGAAACCTGATGGTGTTCTACCTGAAAATTATTGGTGAAATGGCCTCCTTTTCTCCTAGGTACCATCTTAAGAAGTTGTGACGTTCTTTTCCTATCATCCCTCTTCTCTGTCACTGTGTAAGAGCAATCACAGATGCTAACGGTGTTTTTATACGTTCCTTGGTAGGCTTTCTAGCCCTATTGTTTATGTACATATACTGCAGAGAGGGTAGGGAAGGAAATGAGAAAAGAGGGCTTCCACCTTTTAGTACATTCTACCTGTGAATGCTCTGTCTAGGCCTTTGAGTGTAGATTGTGGACTGAGTGTGTACTACTATCAAGGAAAAAAAAAAAAGGGGGCACTTGGGTGGCTTAAGTGTCAGACTTAGGCTCATATCATGATTCTGCAGCTCGTGAGTTCGAGCCCCACGTCGGGCTCTGTGCTGACAGCTCAGAGCCTGGAGCCTGCTTCGGATTCTGTGTCTCCCTCTCTCTCTGCCCCTCCCCTACTCACACTCTGTCTCTGTCTCTGTCTCTCTCTGTCAAAAATAAATAAACATTAAAAAAATTTTTTTTAAATAAGTAGGAAGGGGGAAAAGGTTGAATTACTCTTAAAGATATTTTTCTTTCTCCCCTCTGCAGATAAAGTGTGAGTTGCTATTAACCATTAAGGCCCTGAACGATTCACAAGACAGGGTGGTACAAACAATGCACCATGGACTTGTACTCTACTTCCATGTGCTCCTGCTCATAGGACTGATTCGGGGGCCTGAATAGGTGGGCTGAATGGGTGGAGTTGCCCAGGGCCTTTGTAATGGTCTACTGAAATCAAGTAAATGTCAATGGCATCAAGACCAAGTTTAATACTATGACCACAAGTCATGTGAAAACGCATGTTTTATAGATCATGGGCTTTCTGAGAAATTCATGAGGGAATAAATATTTTTAAAGAGTAAAAAAGTCAGCCCTCAAGTCTCCAAGGAATTTACATCTTCAGGAAAAATGAGAACAAAGATGGCAAGCACACAGTATTTTTTTTAAAGGTTTTTGCATAGATAATAATGTCCACTAGATTTATGTGTCCATTAGATTACTCCCACCCCAGTTTTTTCCAGTTCTTTGAAGATAAATCTGGATTGTTTAATATCTTTGGATGAGATATGTTATAAAAATACTATAATTTTCCTAACAAGTATTCCAATGTTCCATCTTTATAAAAATAGTTTTAAGAACCTTTAAATATTACATGTGTGGGTTTTGCCACTGTTTAAAACATATGCATGGAAACCACCCACAACCATCTGTGGACTTACTAATGTAAAAACAAAGCAAGATTTCACATTGGCTCTGAACTGCAGGTGCTGGTGTATAATTTATATTATTCATGGTCTTTGCTTTCCTTCCATAGGTGTTCTAGAAAGGGTACAAATCCTGGGTAGCCTCAAAAGACCTATTACTTACAGACATCAAAGTACCCAGTAATGCACTCTCATTTCAATTCTGTGTTAAAAATAGACATTTTAGAATTCAGTCTCACTTGAAATACAGTCAAAACCTCAACTTCTTTGTATATAAAGATTGCAAGGAAAAACACACACAAAAAGTTAACATGCTGATCTCTGGGTGACGGAATAATGGGTGATTTTTATTTTCTACTCTAGACTTGTATATTTTCCTAATCTTTCTAAATGAACCTAGGCTACTTTCATGATCAGAAAAAAAACCAGTATTTTTTAAAGGGGGGAATAATCAAAATATTATCTTATTTCATAAAGAAATGCTATTTCTTATTTTGAAAGTGAATCTCTGTGCTTCACAAAGTTGTAATAATACATATAAGTAACTTCTGGTCTAAACATTAGAAAAGCTTGAGCCTTTTATGTTCCATAAAAGACACAGGACATAATAAAGTAGCTTTAAAAAACATGTTGATTAGTTTAGGAACGGTAGCGTTTTTTTTTCAAGTTGACCATTTGTTATTACAGACCATCTCCTTTCCAGTGTAAATGAGTTAAATGTGCAGAAAACCTTAAAAATATAGCTTTGATTCTGTTGTTTCAAAAAATGTAAATCTGCACTTTGAAACAGAAAGCACTTACTCCCTTAAATTCTTCTTGGAAAAAAGGGGTATAGATTATAAATAAAATAAATTATAAACAAAAATAAACTCTAATGTACAACAACAGTTGAAAATTGGAGGAAAAAAACAAAAAACCTGGGCTTCTTTGTGCGTGTTTACACTGGGCAGTCCCTAATGTGCATTTGAGAAAGTGAAACCTACAACTTTAGGAGACTACACGTGCATTCCC
This sequence comes from Lynx canadensis, assembly GCF_007474595.2. Classification (NCBI taxonomy): domain Eukaryota; kingdom Metazoa; phylum Chordata; class Mammalia; order Carnivora; family Felidae; genus Lynx; species Lynx canadensis. Next base: position 72,176,947 of record NC_044307.1, on the reverse strand, counting down.
CTAACACCTTCAGTCTCAACCCCTAAGGACAATTCAAGAGAGATGAATTTTAAAACAAGAGAAGATTTTACCTACCTTTGATGCCAATCGTGATTTCAGGCCTAAGAACGAATAGACTGTGTTGCTTTCCTTTGATTCAAAAAAACTGTCATAATCCTAGAAAAAAGAGGAAGAGACAACAAACAAAAGCAAATAATTATTGGGACGTGGTGCTTTTGAAAAATTCTTTATGGAAACAAAAAAAATGTACCAGTGCTTCATCCAGGCCAGGGAAGAGCTACATAAATCTACTGGATTTGCTCTGCTTGAGCATAAAAATTTCTCTGAGTATGATGATGAGGTAAGCATGTTGTTAATGCAAGGCCTGTGATAGGACTGAAATGTAAAACACTGACAACACAAGGGAAACCGGAACATGTTCCCTTTCTCTCATGTGCCAAACTAACATTTGTGTAAAATCACTCTAAGATTTTACTCTAGTGCATCAATAGGAAAGGCTGACTCCCAATTCCATTCTTGATATTTTGTTATCTAGAGCTTTAAAAAAAATCACTGGGTAAACACAAAGCCATAAAGGTCTCCATGTGTCAATGCAAGTGCTTCTATTCTGCTTTTGAAGTCTGCCACATTCTTTCAGACTATGTCTTCAGAGAGAATAAAAAGATCAAATAAAAACTAAAGGAAAGCAGATTCTCTGTAACATTTATCTTTGCCTCAGACCTGGAATCATTTTTATCTTTCTATTTTCACAAGAGAAGCCATCAAGAAATTCTGACCAATATGTTCATGAATTGTTTCTTTTCAAAAGTTTGCATATGTGTTATTGTATGGTTTCTGAATTAGTGTAAAGCAGTCTTAAAATCTGTAAAAGTCCCTTTGATAACTTGACCCTAAGGATAAATATTGCAAGCAGACAATGATCAGAATCATTTTTAGCCATCTGCTGTATAACAGGTGCCTTACAATCAATACTTCATTTAATCCCACCACAGACCACCAGGTTGGAGGCTGGCTCAAAGCAAAGAAATATTGTACCCAAGTTTGATAGGCAATCTGTGAAAAAGCTGAGATTTGGAGCCAATTCTCCCTGACACTGAAATCGATGCTTTTTGTCTTCTGTGATGCTTCTTGGCCAAGAGGAAGCCAGCTATGGGGCACCCTGTATACCAGAGTCACTAAGCCCTAATGAATCCACTGCTGAGCCAAGCCAATGGCATCACAAGTACTCCTGAAATCTGTCTAGCAATCTAAACGAGAGACCATGACTTACAGAATAAAGATTTGCTTCTTGCAAAGGATGCCTCAGTGGTGAACAATCTTTTAATTATTTCACTCTGTATAGAGGCTCTCTTGTTCAAATGCTTTAGCAGGTTGAGTCTCATGTGGTTTTGAAGGTAGCTTCATTTTCATTCATGATCATCTCAACCTCGGGCCTTACACTAGATGTTCCTTCTGAAGATCTTCAGGTGGTAGCTCCCTCTGCCATTTAGGATCTGGCCCAATACAGTTCACCTCTAAAGACAGGCCTTCCTTGACATGCTAAGAAGGAGCAATCCATCTGAAGAGGGAGGCTCAGCAAAAACCTACTTCAAAAATGGCATTTTAAGTTGAATCTGAAGGATACGTAGAGGTGACCAAGTAAAGCACTGGAACAGGGGATTCAGGACAGGGAACAGCACTGATGAAGAGCAAAGCTGGCAGGTCTGACAGGAATAAGCACAGGTCAGACTATGTAAAACCAAGAAAAAGATTTTGAATTTTATCTTAAGTATAAAAGGAAATCACGTGTGGGTTCCAAGTAAGGGAGCAGAATGATCTAGTTTCCTTTAAGAAAATAGAGAATTTAGGGGCGCATGGGTGGCTCAGTCAGTTGAGCGTCTGACTTCAGCTCAGGTCATGATCTCACGGTTTGTGAGTTCAAGCCCCGCGTTGGGGTCTGTGCTGACAGCTCAGAGCCTGAAGCCTGCTTCGGACTCTGTGTCTCCCTCTGTCTTTGCCCCTCCCATGCTCATGCTCTGTCTCTCTCTGTCTCTCAATAATAAATAAACATTAGAAAGAAAGAAAGAAAGAAAGAAAGAAAGAAAGAAAGAAAGAAAGAAAGAAAGAAAGAAATGAAGAAAGGAAGAAAGAAAATAGAGAATTTGGGGTGCCTAGGTGGCTCAGTCGGTTAAGCATCCAACTTTGGCTCAGGCATGATCTCACAGTTCATGAGTGTGAGCCCCACATTAGGCTCTGTGCTGACAGCTCAGAGCCTGGAGCCTGCTTTGGATTCTGTGTCTCCCTCTCTCTTTGCCCCTCCCCTGCTCTCACCCTGTCTCTCTCTCTCAAAAATAAATAAATATTAAAAAAAAATTAAGAAAATAGCGATTTTAACTGTGTGGAGAATGGCTCAGACAGGCCAGCAAGAAGGAAAACGGGGAAAAGTCAGAAGAGTACTGTGGTAATCCAGGTAAGATGGTGGCAGCCTGAACCAGACCAATGATGGTGAAGAGAGAGAGAAAGAGAAATGCAGACAGACTGGAGACATATTCTATATTCTGGAGGAAGAATGTTTCGTTTATGTGCTGCTGAAGCGAGCAGAAGGAGGAAGAATTGATCATACTCGACTCTGGAATTGGGGGACAGAGCTAGGGAGAATTAAGACTTGGAGCAGCTCTGAGTTTTGTAACTTGATGGGAAAGACCAGAGAGAAACCAGATGTAAGAGTAAGGTTGAAGTGGAGTTTCAAAATGTTAAGTTTGAGAAACTATATGAGACAGACAATCAAGTAAAGAAGACACCAACGGGGCAGTTGGAGGTTATGAGAGTTTCTAGTGGCTCTAGGATATTACAGATTTCATAGAATTTTACAGAAAATTTTACAATTTTTTGTAAGAAAAACCACGTCACAGTTAATACAGGTCTAGCAGAACTTCTGCAAAATCCTATGAACCAAAAATGTTATAAGCATTCTTTGCAACAATGGTATTTTTCGAACAGTTGAGTACCATTTCACTGATCGGGGTTTAAGAAATTATCCTGTTTGGTGCATCCTTTCTCTGCCTTTAACATCACGATGACAAGCAGGTTTCTTACCTGAATATTGAATTGGATCCTCCCAACAGTTACAAATTGTCATTAAGGTAATTAACTCCTTCCAAAGACACAAATATAAGATTTGGTAATTAACTTTAAAAGCAGAAAAACTGAGGGGTGCCTGGGTAGCTCAGTCAGTTAAGCATCTATTTGTCTCAGCTCAGGTCATGATCTCTTGGTTTGTGAGTTCAAGCCCCACATTGGGCTCCATGCTGACAGTGTGGAGCCTGCCTGGGATTCCCTCTCTCTCCCTGCCCCTCTCTCTGCCCCTCCCCTGCTCACTCTGTCTCTCTCTCAAAAATAAATAAACTTAAAATTTTTTTAAAAAAATAAAATAAAAGCAGAATAATTGAAAGGAAGTAATTTTTCTTTATTTAAAAAAAAATTTTTTATTAACATTTATTTATTATTAAGAGACAGAGCCAGAGCATGAGCAGGGGAGGGGCAGAGAGAGGAGGAGACACAGACTCTGAAGCATAGAGCCTGACCCGGGGCTTGAACTCACAAACTGCGAGATCATGACCTGAGCTGAAGACGGACGCTTAACCGACTGAGCCACCCAGGCTCCCCGAAAGGAAGTAATTTTTAGAGTGAATGTTGGGACAGTGCCTGACACACACCAGGTTAAGCAGATGAATGAGTTGTGTTTGCTAATTAATGACTGATGTTACATGTTTTAGGTAATCTCATATGAGTAACATAATTTGAGTAAACCCTATTTCTACTCTATTATGGGTTTTTAAAAATTATGTAAATTTGTTTTCTGATATTTAAAAGTCTGATGAATCTCAAAGTGTGAAAGGTTTAATAAATTATTTTTTTGTCATATTTAGGCAGAGTAGGTGATGGATAATTTAAAATCTAGTATTTTTTAATTGTTAATACCTCCTTTCAGAGACAATACATTAAACAGTATGACTGAAATAATTTAAGAGTAAAATAGTATTAGAAATTTTAAAATCATGTCCTATTAAAGTTGTAAGTTCTTATACCCTTAGGCATTCCCCAATATAAGAGAAAGATCCACTTTCTTATCAAATCCATTTCACTTATCAGGCTTCTATTTTTAAAAAATATATTAAGACTCTGTACTGCAAAGTTAAAAGCATTGTATTTTAAAAACCCAATATAAAGTTTCTAAATAGGCTTGCTGAATTCCTTATAGTTAAAGATGCTTTCTCTAAAGTGTTTGTAAATACACCTGCAAATTACACAATCAACCTTCTATAACTATAAAATATAATGATCAGTTAAAATCATCTTTGGAAAAGGGTACAAACATACAAAGCATATTCAAGATAAAATCGCCCAGTTTTAGAAGCTGGAACATTTTTATCACACATAAGACAAAAGATGAAAAACTCACGTTGTTTTTAGTGCTAACTGCCTATGAAAAGAGAAATTTCTGGCCTCTATAGGTATGTTATCAACATAACTGAGCACTGGTACTAACAGACCATCTATCTAAATGCTGCAATTTTAGGGGCGCCTGGGTGGCGCAGTCGGTTGGGCGTCCGACTTCAGCCAGGTCACGATCTCGCGGTCCGTGAGTTCGAGCCCCGCGTCGGGCTCTGGGCTGATGGCTCAGAGCCTGGAGCCTGTTTCCGATTCTGTGTCTCCCTCTCTCTCTGCCCCTCCCCCGTTCATACTCTGTCTCTCTCTGTCCCAAAAATAAATAAACATTGAAAAAAAATTTTTTTTTTAAAATAAATGCTGCAATTTTAAGAAAAATACGGCAAGCTAAACAGCTGTTAAGAAGTGGAAGGCGGGGGGAGTTTCTGTTACCTATACTTCTGTTTGCATTCCAGGAAAGACCAATGTTAAGAGAATTTATGAGCTCATGATAAAATTTACAACAGGTAAAATGCACAATGGTCTCATTCTTCCACAGAGCTTACTTAAGTACATTACCCGTACACCATGATTAGACTATTATGGACTAGACAAGCATTTGAGACAAAGACCTTAAAGTTCTTTGCCCTTTTAGTGTTCCCTAAGAGAACAGTGAGGAAACCCACAGCGGCCACGCTGTAAAGCTGTACTGCTTCCCACGCTTAGTCAATGACAAGTGACAGACTCATATTATTTCCACATGCCAAGGGCATATCCAAACAGGAGGCTGTGGGGAATAAAAACAATACAAGGCCTACAAGGAAACGGCAGCAATCAGTTCTAAATGAGCGAAAGCAAATCTGGTTTACCCAAAAGAAGAAAAAAAAAATTAATTTTTTTTTAAGACTACAAGAATTACTGCTGATGCTGCTAAAAATGGGCAGAGGGGCTCATTCTTCCTAAAATTTGTTTCAAGCCTGAGGGTAGCCTCTGAGCAGAATGTCTTGATTTAGTGGGTAAGGACTATTAATGCTATGTTCTATTTTATAAAATCTTGACATAGAAGGAAAAAATAGTTGACAGTTGCAATCCTGGTACAGTATGTAAGATGTATTGTCTGAAACAGCTTCATTCAGCAATTTCTGTGCCAAACACCAAATATGGGTAAGCCCAAAGCAGAGGATTTTAAATTTCTTTTTTTTTTTTTAATGTTTATTTATTTTTGAGAGAGACAGAGACAGAATGTGCGTGGGTTAGGGGCAGAGAGACAGGGAGACGCAGAAGCAGGCTCCAGGCTCTGAGCTGTCAGCACAGAGCCCAACACGGGGCTTGAACTCACGAGCTGTGAGATCATGACCTGAGCCGAAGTCAGACGCTCAACTGACTGAGCCACCCAGGCGCCCCAAGGATTTTAAATTTCTAATTCATGTTTAACATTTCTTTTATTTCCTTTTTAATTTTTTTTAACGTTTATTTATTTTTGAGAGAGACAGAGTGCAAGCAGGGAAGGTACAGAAAAAGAGGGAGACACAGAATCCAAAGCAGGCTCCAGGCTCTGAGCTGTCAGCACAGAGCCTGACAAGGGGCTCAAACCCACGAACTGAGAGATCACGGCCTGAGCAGAAGTCAGACGCCCAACCGACTGAGCCACCAGGTGCCCCCGATGTTTAACATTTCTGACCATACTAGTACAAGATAGCAGGGCAAGAGGATACACCTACCCAGGCACCAACTGAAACTGGATGGGGAAAAAACTTTGTACTAAACATAGGAAAAGGAACCAGCAATAACATTTAAAAAAATACCCAGAGGAGTTAAGTGAAAAGGCTAAAATTAATTAAGAGAATCTCTTGGCTATTGACATTTATGTCATTCTCCTTTAAGCCACAGGGATTTGGTAAAGTAGATACATACCCTCCTCTATGCTCACACAACTAAACAGCTCAATAGAGATACTAATATCTTTAAAACAAAATAAATATTAAATATGTTTATATATTTTATAATAGTTATTACGGTCACAGAGGAGAATGTGGCTGCTATAATCTTTGCATGGGGGAGAAATGAAGAAGCTGTAAGAATGCAAATTTCTCCTCATCTTTCAAGGAAACAAATGCAGTCTAATTTTTACATCAAGGAATATAGGTACAATGTGTATTCACACAGAGTGGTGGTAACTCAGAACTACAAAGAAGAACCTCACAAGAGAGGCTATATCTCATGGGAATCACGGGAGGGCGCATATAAAGAAAGGGCAGAGGAAAAAGTGTCTTTGCACTTTTGACCCTCTTTACTGTTGTAACACTGAGAGTATTAACATGCCCTTGGTGTCTTAATAGTTTTGTTTTCTTTTCATTAAGTCTAACTGCATACACTCAGAAAGAGAAACATTTTAACAGAGAGAAAACCGCCCATGTGGACACTATTTAAGATCTCCTATTAAACATGCAACTGGGGCAGCCTCAACCTGTCTGGATGAAGGTCTTCAATATTCACAGCACAAGCCATCGTTTTCATGAAAGACGTGTCCCAGGGATTCATCACTGTAGAATACTGCGGCAAACATCTCAGTGAAGTGAAAATGGGAGATTAAACATTTATAGACAGAAGAATAAAAACTACAGCTATATAAAAGAGATAAAACCGCAAAGAATATCTAATTAAATTGTTATGCTTCTGGGCATACAGCTGATCAGCAAGTGATAAAGAGGAATTTATATCACCCCTTTCCCCACCACCCAACCTTCTTCCTTTCCTAGTATCTGTGAGGATGTCATAAAAGATTATTTACAGTAAAACATTTGAAGATTCTCCTTGATTAGATAAGTTATCTTTTAGAAAGAAGGCTTCGAATAGAGATCTTCAAATTCAGATTAAATTTCTTTTTTTTTTTTTTTTTTTTTTTACTGTTTATTTTTGAGAGAGAGAGAGAGAGAGAGACAGACAGAGAGAGAGAGAGAGAGAAATAGCAGGGGAGAGGCAGAGAAAGAGGGGAACAGAGGATCAGAAGCAGGCTCTGCACTGACAGCACAGAGCCCCACATGGGGCTCAAACTCACGAACTGTGAGATCATGACCTTACACTTAACTGACTGAGCCACCCAGGCACCCCTCAGATTAAGTTCCTAAGAAAATTCTACCTGTGAGATAGGTGAGTTTCTAATTGAGGTGATTTTCCAAATAGATTTCATTGTAAAATTTAGAAGAAGGTTCAATAAGCTTCCCTTTGAGACATTTGCCTTTGACTTTTATTAATAAAATGGGAATGCAAATGCTCAGAACTGACAAGGCGGGGCTGAACAGAACAGGTTAGCTACCTGCTCCGCTGAAAACATCTGTGCAGCCATTCACCCATTCACATGACTAATTCTGGTAAGTATGTTCTGGGTTCCTAACACTATGAAGATACTAAGATAGACATGCCTGCTGAGGTGAGCACAAGGAAGCTTGGAGACTGGCTGAGGGGAAAGACATGAAAAAAAAAATTTATGACATAAAGGTCATAATAGGAATGAGGCACAGGTTTGCTGGACCTGGGGGAGGAGCAGTGATAACCAGAGCCCTAGTTAATTAGAGAAATCTCAATAAGAAGGCCCATTTGAATTGAGTTCTGAGAGAGAAATAGGGCAGAATTAGATAGGAAATAAAAGTCACAGGATTTAGTAACCAAGTGGGTATTGAGGCAAAGAAAAGTGAGTTTGGGGTAACTTTCAGGGCCTTCCCTTAAATATCATGTAGATGATGTAGTCATTAAGCCTACATAAATAGCATTCACATTTTAAATGTTTATTTTTGAGAGAGAAAGAGACAGAGAGTGTGGGGAAGAGACAGAGACAGGGAGACAGAGGATCTGAAGCGGGCTCTGTGCTAACAGCAGACAGCCCAATGGGGGCTTGAACTCACAAACTGCAAGATCATGACCTGAGCCAAAGTTGGACGTTTAACTGACTGAGCCACCCAGGCACCCCAAAACATCCATATTTTAGAAACAGAGCACAATCTCCTGTGAATAACAATGAAAATTTTAAACTTTAGCTTTTTTTTTTTTTTTTTTTTTTCTTTTCCTTATTAATTCCAAGCAGAGTTCTAGTAACACAAGTCACTGCCAGTCAGGCTTCCACATAGGCCAAAATTCTCACTATGTTCCACTCCATATATCCATCCTGCCAGATAATATACTTGATTTTCACGGAGGAGATTTGGAAAACAGCTAATCCTGTGTTTCTCAAATGTGACCACTAAAGAACCCCAGGAGGTGGAGGAACTATGAAGGGACCATCTAGAACAGGGGTAAACTATGGAGGGGCTTCTGTGCTGAGTGTGGTTTGACATTTTTTAAATGGTTAGAAAATAAAACAAAGACAACCAAACCAAAAAAGAGGATGCAGCATAGAACTGGTGGCCTGAAAAGCCTAACGTATTTACCAGGGGGCCAATCCCTGATCTAGAATATTGGAGAATATATTTTGAGGCAGCTTCTATGAAAGCGAAATTCTTTGAAGTCTTGTTCCATCTTAAAATTCATGGAAACCCAGCATCCTGTCCCATAATATATCAGTGTTTCTTCTATTAAAAAATATGCTTTTGGGAAGTTCCCGGGTGGCTCAGTAGGTTATACATCTGACTCTTGATTTCCGCTCAGGTCAATCTCATAGTTTGTGAGTTCGAGCCACTGACAGTGTAGAGCCTGCTTGGGATTCTCTCTCTCACTCTCTCTCTCTCTGCACCTCCCCTGCTCATGCTCGCTCACACACACACTCTCTCTCAAAATAAATAAACATTCTTTAAAAAATATGCTTTGGCAAAGTACTCAAAATCTTCAAGCCAAATGTTGCTCTGGGCAGATAGGCAATCTTTATTCTAGAACCTTGGGCACCCCTAAGAAACTTAACTTTGGTTTTACTAGCAATACATATAATAATCATCTCGTTTTGACTTTTACTAGTTTTCATTTCACCAAGTGACTTTTTCTTTACTTTGAACCCAGCTTCTGGGTTCAATAATAACCCTTTACATCTTGATAATAGTATACCCCCATATATTTTTGCTATTTGATGACTCTAAGGGAAGAGACAAAAGTGACTCTAAGGAAAGGAAAAAGAGTAGAATAGCTTAAATGAGAATGTACTTTATAAAATAACATTCTTCAGAACAGCTTGCCAGTTGCAAACAATTATTTCAAGTGACTGGAAACAACTAAATAGTCCACAGTGAGGGAATGATTAAGTTAATTATAATTATCCAACCCAGAGAATAATATGTAACCTCTAAATATATGCTTACAATGACAGGGAAACTATTTTTTTTAGAGAACAAAGCAGGGCACAAAATGGTATATATAGTATGATCAAAAATAGGATTTTAAAAATTTTAATCAATTTGTAAGAAAAGAAAAGTTGCATTGACCAAATGTTTGCAGTTGTATTCAAAAGGCAGTATTCATTGTCCCCCCTTCCTTATTCTCATTTTCCCAATTTTCTCTACTTCCATACTCATTTTAGTGCTAAGAAAAAAAGAAAAAACAATAACGTTGGATAACCAACTCAATATGAAAATCTCTTTAAATATCTCTTTCCAACAACTTCTTAGGAGACTTTTGCTGAAAGTCATTTCTTATATTTATGTGTGGAGATGTGTGTGTGTGTGTGCATGTGTTCAAAATCAATATATTCAGATATAGACATATATGTGTGTTCAAATTCAATATATTCAAATTCAAATATTTAAAAAAATATAATCATATGTATGAATCAGGGATTTGAAAACTGACAATTAAGGGACTTGGTTCTGCATGCTTCAAAAAGATGTCCAAACACACTTAAAATATGTTATCCCAAGACAATCTTCTCAGAAGTCTTACATAACATTGCATTTGGAAACAATACAACTACATACATTTAGGTGCTCTGTGGTTCTTTTAAGCTTCCACCAATGGTAAGAAGCCACTAACACATCTCCTTGTCTCCTTTCACGGGAAAGAAAAAGATGCCACAAGGAACCACTGCTGGTCATTTAGCCTTTCTGAAACTCCTTAAGAGTAATCTAACCCATCTCTAGTCTACTTTCAGGCTCCAATTAACCAAGGTAATATGAGGAAAGGCAGTCAGAGTTGGCCTGTAAATCATTACTTAACCAAACTAGTCAACAGCTTTAATGTAAACGTTATTTGATTAGCAGTAGACCCAATGCTTAGGTACAAATTTAACATCTTACAAGTATCATCTAAAAGTACTAAAAGAGTAATTCAATAGTTTTAAAATATAAACAATCTTATAAGTTGCCCCATGGAAAATGATCAAAATGGTTATTTTTCTATAAAAATATTCTTCCACTGGGGTGCCTGGGTGGCTCAATCAGTTAAGCATCCAACTCTGGATTTCGGCGCAGGTCAGGATGTCACATTTCGTGCTGTAACATGGAGACTGCTTGGTATTCTGTCTCTTCTCTCTGCCCCTCCACTGTGAGTGCATATGCATTTTCATATGCTCTCTCAAGATAAATAAACATTTAAAAAAAAAAACCCTCAACAACAAAAAATCAAATAGCCTAATTAAAAAATGGGCAAAGAACCTGAATAGATATTTCTTCAAAAATGATATACAAGTGGGCAATAAGTGTATGAAATGCTCAACATCACTAATCATCAGAGAAATGCAAACCAAAATCACAATGAGGTATCACCTCACACCTAAAACATGATGAAACAAACAAAATAACAAGTATTGGTGGGGATATAGAGAAGTCAGAATCCTTGTGCACTGCTGACGGGACTGTAAAATGGCACAACCACTAGGGAAAACAGTATGATGGTTCTTCAAAAAATTAAAAGTAGAACTACCATATGATGCATATATATACACGTATATATTGTGTATGTGTACACACATATATATTGGGATATAGATTGTGTATATCTACACACATATACATTGGGATTGTTGCATTTTATACACACACACACACACCTGAAAGCAGAATGTCAAGGAGTTATTTCCAAACCTATGTTCAAAGCAGTACTACTCACAATAGCCAGGAGACAGAAGCAACCCAATTCATCAACAAATGAATGGACAAAAAAATATGGAATATACACACAATGGAAGACTTAAAAAGAATTGAAATCTTCTCACATGCTTCAATGCTATAGGAGAAATGTTTGTATCTTCCCCCAAAATTCACATGTTGAAATCTTCATGCCCAAAGGCCTTTAGGAGGTGATCAGGTCATGAGGGTGGAGCCTTCAAGGATAGGAGTAATGCCCTATAAAAGAGCTCCCTTGTCCCCTTTCACCATGGAAGGAAGTTGGCAGGAAGTTGGCAGTCTACAATCCAGAAGAGTGTCTTTGCCAGAACCCAACCCTTCTGTCACCCTGATCTTAGACTTGCAGCTTCCAGAACCATGAGAACTACATTTCTTATTTGCAAGATACCCAATCTGTATATATAACCCAATTTTTGTTAGAGCAGCCTTAATGGACTAAGACATACAACATGGATGAACCTTGAAGACATTATGCTAAGTGAAGTGACTAGTCACAAAAGGACAAATATTACATGATTTCACTTCTTTTTTATTATAAAAAAAAATTTTTTTTAATGTTTATTTTTGAGAAAGAGACAAAGCATAAGTGGAGGATGGTCAGAGAGAGAGGGAGACACAGAATCAAAAGCAGGCTCCAGTCTCTGAGCTGTCAGCACAGAGCCCAACATGGGGCTTGAGGTCATGAATCTCGAGATCATGACCTGAGCCAAAGTCGGATGCTTAACCTACTGAGCCATCCTGGCACCCCTGTATGATTTCACTTCTGTGAGGTACCTAATGTAGTCAAATTCACAGATAGAAAGCAGAATGATTGTTATCAAGGTCTTGGGGGGAGGGGACAAACAGGAGTTATTTAATGGGTATAGAGTTTCAGTTCTGACAGATGAAAAAGTTCTGGATATCTGTTTTACAACAATGAATATATTTAACACTACTAAACTGGACACTTAAAAGTAAGACACTAAGTATTACAATATATGTTTTTCCACAATAAACGTTATTAATAAAAAATAAAATAAAAATATATTTTAAAAATCCAAAACTTTTTTTTTTTTCCTGAATAGGAAGGAAGAAAAGAAATGAACGGGTAGTAAACATTTTCCTTCCGTGCAGATGTGTGTATTTCATTTCTGGTGCACTCCACACAGGCAAGTTCCACAGAGAGAGAACAAAGTTTAAACCCTAGACATGAGGACCTGAGCTTTCCAAAATCCAAATCAGACACTAAAGCCCATCAGAAAAGTCTAGGTGCTAGGATGTTTACCTTTAGGTTACCCATTTCCAGAGAAGACTCTTGCTCATGGTACGGCTACTCCCAGAAAATAGCAAGAACAACCAGTCTGTGCAATTTGGATTCCTGACCACAAACAACCGAAATGGACATTAGCAACTTAACAGGAAAAGAATTTATGGCAGTACAGTGGGAAGTTCTAAACCCACATTAAAGCTGGAGAACCAGTTTATAAGAAGAATTTCTATGTCTGGGTAGCCAAGAACACACCCAGGCCACACCCCAGGGTCGGCCCCATTAGCACACCAGCCATGGCTATCCCTGACCCCAAGACCCCTGTCCAACTGATCCTGTGTTTCTACATTATACCCTCAATGTTCAAATTCTGGGGTAGGAAGAACTGACTGGGCATGCCCACGAGCTTCCATTCAGTGGGGAATTCTTACAACAGACAGATATTCAAATACTAAAGGGCAGAGAAAAGGAAATTACCTACACTGATTACCAAGTAGCTTAGCAAATGTTTATGTCTCATATGCCTAGCTCACCCAGTTTAATATACTACAAAGTAGTAAATTTCCAGCCAATTCCAGGAAATAGGAGAATCTTCATGCTCACTGGATCCTGTCACTTGCAATGCGGCAGGTTTCCACGAGTTATCCAACCAGATCAGACCACTCATAAACTATCACTGGGTAAAGCAAGGTGCACAGGGGTGGGTAGGATGAATGTGACCATGGTTAGTTGCTCTCTAATGCTTTTGCTTTTGTCAAAGTCGAATTTACTTGACCGTGATAAGAGCAGACACTGTCTTCAAAACTCCTGCTAGAACAGACTATAAAGACAGAGCGTGGACTGGCGTTGCTGTCACTGTCACCATAGGACTAACATTGCTCAAGCAGAGAAGATGCCATTTATCCAGCACAGTTTAATCAATGTGTAAGCCTCTAGCCGGCTCCCAGACAGTCTATCTGAAAAAATTTCCATAGACTCTGTAGAGCAAAGATACAGAGATTTAGAAAGTCGTAGAGAAGTGAAAGCAAGGTTAAGCAATTAACTTTACTTCACACTACAGTCTTTATTCATTCATACATTCCTCTATCCAAAGGGCTCTCAAGACTTCTACTTTCACAATGATAGAGCAAAGATGTCTCTTCCTTTATCTTGAAAAATCAACAAGAGTTTTTTTAAAAACCAGAAACACAATTTTTAAAAAATAAAACAGGAGACATCTTATAGCTCTGAACCACAACATACACAGGAAGTGGGGAGAGAGACAGTGAGGGGCATCAGAGAGCAGAAGACGGGTCAAACCTCAGTGTTTGCAAAGCAGCATCAACAAGACACAAGCTGCAGGGCCCCAAAGACATCAGGAGCTGGAGGCATCAGCTACTGTGAGGGTGGGGTGAGTGGGCAAAGACAAGGAAACAGGGAGATGGTTTGAAAGTCTACATAAGCAGCAGTTAGATTCCAGGGTGCCTCACTCTCCCCCAAAGGAGCTAGAAGGTGCACCCTTAATAAACATGGCTTCTGGAAGCAACAAACTTAGAAACGCCAGAATGGAAGACAGTGGGGTTTCAACAGGGATATGAAGAGAAACTGTGCATGGCAGAGAGGGAGAGCCTCCAGTGTCTCACCTACAGGTCCAGAACTCCAGTAGCCAGGCTGATATCCCCAAAGCAAGAGACTGAAGGGCCATTCTCTGGAAAAGCTAATCTATCATCTGAGAAAAGACCCACAGATTTTATTATCAGTATCTGCAATGAGAATGCTAACAGGCTACCCAGTCATCCCTACAGGGAAGTGGGGGAAGGGAGAAACAAGCCCACATGGATATATAAGGACACCTGCAGCTTCTAACTAGCTTTCTAGTGCCTCACCTCTTAAATAAACAAAAGAGCAAGATCACCAGAGATCTGAGGAAAGCCTACCACACTTGAGAGAAAAGACCAAAATAAAGTGAAAACAAGGGAATTAGTAGGACAGGGACAGTACTGGTAAGAGAAGACCGCAAAGAAATCATATTTAATATCTCACTGAGCTAAGATCTGGTATTCATCTCATAAAGGTGCATTATTAAAAAGAGAAAACCAGAATGTAAGGAAGGGAAAAAAAAAGATGACATAAAAATTCAATGAAAAAATTCAGAGGTAAGCTAAAGAAATCTCCCAGAAGTAGAAACAAAGAGGACAATAAAATATATATATATATATATTAGAAATTCACTGTAAGAAGTCCACTATTTAAATTCATGTGTATTCCAGATAAAGAGAACAAGGAGAAAAAGCAGGGGAAATTTTTTCAAAAAAAATGCTACAAAAACATTTAATAACCATGTAGTTCTTGGAGAAGGACCTACTGAGCACTCAGCACTGTGAATGAAAAATAGATAATAAAATTTTAGGATACACATATGATAAGAGATTAAAAATCTGCATAGAAGAAACTGGCAAAAACATACAAATGATCAAGAAAAATGTCACCAGACTTCTCGACTGCAGCACTAGAAACCAGATGATAATGATGCAAAACCACCAAAATTCTTTCCAACCTAAAATTCTATAATGAGCCAAATTACCACTCACCTACAAGACCACAATAAAGGAATTCTCACACCTGCGAAGGCTGAGGAAAATAAAGCTGTGAGATTTTTGTTTTAAGCCTTCTAGCCCTATTTGACTCACAGTTTTGTGTTGTTTTGAACTGTACAGTTCACACACATTCTCAACTATGCCTCATTCTGGTTTGCAGGTACAAGAGTACATTTTCTAGGCCTTGTAATCATGAATGGGATGCACCCTAAGTTACCACATACTTCCCCTAATAAAATATGAGATCACAATACTAAAAAATTCCATAAAAATAGTAATCTTTATTCTTATATAATGTACTTAAAAAGTATTTTATAGCCACAAATATCATGTGAAGTAAAATAGATATTATCATCCTTTGCTTCAAGATGAGAAAACTGAGGGACTCCTGGGTGGCTCAGTCAGTTGGGCATCCAACTCTTAATTTTGGCTCAGGTCATGATCTCACGGTTCGTGGGATCGAGCCCCACGTGGGATCGAGCGCTGACAGCATGGATTCTCTCTCTCCCTCTCTCTCTGCCCCCTCACCTACTCAGTCTCTCTCTCTCAAATTAAAATTTCAAAAAAAAAAAAAGATGAGAAAATTGATTCTTTAAGAGAAAAATGACTTTTCAAAGGTGTCAAAGCCAACATAAAGCACTAGAACTCAAATCTAAGTCTAGTGCCATGTTTGGGATTCTCCTCTGACATGAATGTAGGAACTCTGTGCACAATCTTTATCTCCTTCTCTCTTATGTACACGGGAATGGTTTCATCTCAAGGTATGATAAGCACTATTGTCCCTTTTCTCCACTCTTCTACAACCCAGCTATTTATTTCACCGTAAGCACCTCAGCACTGTTGGCCCTTCCCCTTCTCCAGGCCATCCTTAAAGAACTGGAGCACAGGTCCCAAAGTAAATACTTACGTATATACTGAGAGTATAACAAAAGGCAAACCTTAACTACTCATTAGAAAGAGATTTCTCAACTTTTTTGCTTAACCCAGTGAGAAGGAAAAGAGATAATCAGACAAAAGTGACTTCATCTTCTCATATGCTACATACAGGAAAAAGGCACCTAATAATGTAGTTTTGATGTTCATAATGATCCATCTGGCCTCATTATCATAAAAAAAAAGAAACTCCGGTTTATAATCAGTCATTAACAGTTTTTTATACCATAGAGGGATAAAGATTCAAGGATAATTATCCCATCCACTCTGCTCCCAAAATGTATTAATCAAGAAATATGCTTCAAGGGGCACCTGGGTGGCTCAGTCAGTTAAGCGTGCGACTCTTGATTTTGGCTCAAGTCATGATCTCACGGTTTAAGAGTTCGAGCCCTGCATATGGCTCTGCATTGACAGTGCAAAGCCTGCTTGGGATCCTCTCTCTCCCTCTCTCTTTGCCCCTTCCCTGCCACTCTGTCTCTCTCTTTCAAAAATAAACCTAAAAAATCTACATGCTTTAAAATTTAGAGCACAATAAACACACACACACACACACACACACACACACACCCCTTCCCTTCTCACCACTTTACCACTTTCCCCAAACAGACAGGAACACTAAGACATGTATGTATTCACATTCACACACAGTCTGCAACCTTGGACTCATATACCCTTCTATTAGACTGTGGGCCTGAATGGCCCAGGGTGAAGAAAGCACAGTCCTCACTGAGAAAACCCAACTTCACTCTGGTTAACTGTGTTTTCAATCAAGCAAAGAAATAGTGTGGTAACAATCCAGCTACTTACTCCACAGTATCGGTCACCATTAAATATCTGAGGTGGCAGAGGATTGCCCTGAGCAGGCTTCTTTTCTGGGGGGATGTTTTTGTACATCCATTGTCTTTGTTCTTCTGACATTGTGATATCCACCTCCTCAAACTCTATCTTGTTGGCTTCCAGAAATCTAACCACATCTTGCTGTTTCTTCTTTATCTAAAGAGAGAAGACAGACAAATGAGAAATGCTTATCTGAAACAATATGCAGATATTTCCAAATTGAACTAGACTTGATTTCTCATGGTCAGAGGTCACCAATGCAAAACCAAGAGGCAATTTTCACAGGCACCAGGCACCGTCCACTCACTGGGTATCCAGAAGAAGTCTAGACAAGTCCTGACACGATGATTTCTTCACCTAGACTCCCCAGAACACTGGGGCACAGCCCTGATCACCTGGAAGGATCAGATTATGCATGAGGTGAGGGACTTCGTTCTCAGAGGGACACAACCACTGCCCCTCCCAGTTACAGAAGCTGACATTTACAGTCATGAAAACTCCCTCTGCAGAAACCATTTGAAAACCAGGGAGAGCCTATATGAGATGTCGACATTTCACTGATTCCCGGGAGCAGCAACATTTCTATTCCCCTCAGCAGTCTCTTTCAGGTATTCCACAGCGGTAGCCACTGTCATGAAAGCATCCTTTCATCAATTCAAAAGAGAAAAATGTTCTCCACTTCTAAGGTGAGAGTAAACAACAAGCATCAGCTGACTTTGAACTCTGTATTCCTTAACTCTCTTTGTTCCTCTCACCCTCATGTTTCCTTCTTCAGTCACTAGGGGTCAGGTGTGCTCCTGAAGAGCTGCAAACACATCTGTAGGTTTTCAAAATCTTATCGGTTTTATTTCAGGGTACATATTAAATAATTCAGATGGGGCAACAATATTCAATATCTTAAACACAGCATGTAAAACAGGAGACCACACGCCTGCTTTTTCTAAATGATTCTAGGAAATGTACACAGAGACTTAACACAACCTAAGTGGTGAAGTAAATTTTATAAGGGCCAAAGAAAAGAATCATTTTGAGAGGGCAAGCCGCCGGAAAGACCTCTCATCTAGAAAATGAAATGCTTGAAGAACAAACTTTCACATACTGATTGCCTCCACCAATTTCCTCCAACTTCCTCTCAAAAGCCTCAATGACATGTGCTTCTGAGATGGAAATTTGTTGTAGGTCATGAGCAAAGAGATTCTGATCACTGGGTTGAAGTCTATGAATGAGTAACAAGATTATACAGTTAGCATGGACAGAAATACAAAGCTAGCAAAATAGAGTATCTTTACCCTCGATGATATGAAAAACAAGAGACCTAGCGTATGGTTATAAATCAAAATGGATACATTATCTTGTTTCTTGAACCAAGCTATTTCTCATTTCTGAAAAAGTTAACTTTTTTCCCTGATACACAATTTTCAGAAATGTAGTTATGTTATTTCGAAACTTTGGCTTGCAGAAAAAGTATTATCCATACTACTTAGTTTCCCCTTACAACCGTACAAGGCAGATAAACAAGGTTGATGCTGAGGTCAAAACTGGTCACCTATTTTGATGGAGGTCTTAGTACGTATTCTTGTCAAGATAATCATGTCATTCTCCTATTTAAAATCCTTCTTTAATGAGTCTGCATTGCCCTTGGAAGAATACATACATTTCTTAGCATAGCACAATGTCCTTCATGATCCACCTCCTTTGATTATAAGAGCAAATGTATTTGCATTTTTAAAAGTCTAGAAATTGTAAAACAAGCAAACTGTCAACATTTAATTAGAGGAAAGGATCAAAAATGAATTAGAGGAAAGGGTTTGGATTTAATGTCCATAGGTAGAGCTTTACATATCCAACATATTTCAAATGTTCATGAGTGATCAAAAGTGAACCTGACACAGTCAAACCTTAGTTTTCCATATGATGTATGTACACATAATATCCACCCCACCTCCACGTCTACCTCGAAAGGTGAATACCCTAAAATTCACATACTCTTAATACTAGGCTATATCAAAGACACACAGTTTCTCTACATCCCAGCCCCCTAGCCCTACACACACACACACACACACACACACACACACACACACACACAGCATTTATTGCTTAACTATAATCCCCTACTGCTCACTGGTCATTCCTTTCATAGGATCACACTCGATAAAAAGAGCTGGGTCTTGCCCCTTTCATTCAAGAATGTACCCTGTGTACTGTCGTGTCATTACAAATTTTTCAAGGGCACTTAGGTGGCTCAGTCAGTTAAGCCTCCAACTCTTGATTTCAGCTCATGTCATGTCTCACGGTTCCTGGGATTGAGCCCCTGAGCACACTCTCTGTCCCTCTTTCTACCCCTCCCCAGCTCACATACACACTCACTGTCAAAATGAACATTGTTTTTTTTTCAAAAGCATGAATTTTTATATCTGCCTAGCAACCTATCATGTAGATGTTTTCAGTCAACTACTATTCAATTATTGGTATTTAGCATATTTGTAACTTTCAGCACCAGAAATATCATGTAGTGAACATCTTTACTTAAAAATCTTTGACAGTATCTCTCAATACTATTTTAGGACAAAACCCTATGAATGAAACTCAGATCAAAGGGCAGAGACGTTTTTCAGGCTCCTGGTGGACCCATGCTAACCTGCTTTTCAACAAGTCCTTGTCAATATGTTCCCATTAGCAATGTATGAAAGTGTCCATCTCTCAACACCCCTCCCTCCTTACAGCCAATATCTGAAAGATGTATCACAGAATATTAAAATCCAAACAATGGGAGGTGACGGATGTGTTAATTAAACTGTGGTAATCATTTCACAATATATACAAATATCGAATCATTATGTTATATACCTTATACTTATAGAGTATTATATGTCAATTATATCTCCAAAAAATTGAGGTGGCAGAAAACAAATTGGTTGCTGTTAAAAAAAAAAAATTCAAGGGGCTCCTGTGCAGCTCAGTCAGTGGAGCGTCGTCGTGCTCTTGATTTCAGCTCAGGGCAGGATCACAGGGTCACGGGATTGAGCCCCATGTCGGGCTCTGCACTGCACATGGAGCCTCCTTAGGATTCTCTCTCTCTCTCTGTCTCTCTCTCTCTCTTTCTGCCCCTCCCTGACTCATACATGGGCTCCTGAACTTTCTCTCTCTCTAAAGTAAAAAAAAAAAAAAAAAAAAAAAAAAAAAAAAAAATGCATCATTACACACTAACACTGCTCAAGAAGCAAAGGACAGTTACTAACAAAGGTGAGAATTGACAGCAGCATATGGAGTAAAATGTAAATAATTATATCTCTGTTTTAAAAGAGGAAAGCAGGGGAGGCACCACCAGGTTTGGGCTTCAAAGAGATCACTTTAATACTATGCAACTTAAAAAGAAAAAAGGAGGAGTTCTGTACATACTCTTAACACTGCTATGAAAAGATCTCCAAGACAGATTAGTAAGTGAAAACACAAGGAACAGAACTGTGCATAGACTAGGAACATTTTTTAAAAATAGAGAAAATAAAAGAACACATTTGTACTTACGTTAAAATAAGCTCTGGAAGGTTATATAAAAAACCAACAGAAATAGTTGTCTGGGAGCTAGGAAAGTAGGGACTGGGGGGGACGGAGAAAAAATGGGAGCAAAAGTCTTAGCTCTCTACGTGTGTAAACTAAACTTTTTTGCACAGTGTGAATATGTTAGTATTCAAAAGATTAAATACAAGAAAATTATGTAGAGAAAGAGAGCTTCACATAGAAGGGAACAGGAGTATGTAGCCATAGAGATGTAGTATTTTATATAAATTGGGTTTTCCAACAGGACATGGAAGCCCCACAACTCAGAGCACATTGTTACTCGTGGGCCTTCATGTTTACTCACACTTCTTCTAAGAAAGGCCAGATGATGAAAAATCATTTTTTTTTTTTAAAAAGAGCTAAGGCCACAGAAAACTAACCAATACTACAGCAAATCACTGAAATAAACAAAGGACAAAATTTAACCCAGGGAAGGAAGTTTTCAAGTGGATATCTGTGGCATTAGCATGAGGAAGGAAGAAGAGTCATGAGCAGATACCACGAGCTATTTTGAGATCTGCGGAGGTGAACGTGGCCTGGAACTGTGGGAGCCCAGGCGTCCGTGGCAGGGGGACAGGCCACCTCAGGTGGCAGGGACTTGGGTGAAGAGATGGGACTGCTGAGTGGGACCCCAGGTAATAGGCTTCCCATGTGGCAGGGATGCTGCATGTGCTGGCATAAACCCAGAGTTCAAGTAGCAATAACATATACCATCATTTCCTTGACTCCAAGGGCTTTTCCTCCCCACATTTCAAGTATCCTGAAACAAAATGTACCTTAAATCAATATCAAAAGCCATCTAAGGAGCAAATGGGAAAGAAGTTAATTGTGGGGCAACAGTAGCTGCCTTCACCCATGTCAATTTAGCTATGAGTGCAAAGTACCTATAACTCAGGGGGTGTTTGTTGTTGTTTCTTTCTTTTTCTTTTTTTTTTTAAACACACTTAGAAGCCATGGAAGATAATGCTAGGTTTTTACCCAGTAGCCAATTTCCCTTTCTTTTTTTTTTTTTAACGTTTTTATTTATTTTTTGAGAGACAGAGATAGAGCACGAGTGTGGGAGGGGCAAAGAAAGAGGGAGACACAGAATCTGAAGCAGGCTCCAGGCCCTGAGCTGTCAGCACAGAGCCCAGTGCGGGGCTCGAACCCACAAACTGTGAGATCGTGACCTGAGCAGAAGTAGGCGCTTAACCAACTGAGCCACCCAGGCGCCCCAATCTCCCTTTCGTTGTTAATAATAGAAGGCTGGTATTGTTTAGGAAAGCAATGTGCTCTCCTACAAAAACTTGTTTTACCCAGACTCCTCTGCAGCCAGGGGTCATGACACAGAATGAGACAGAAGGCAGATGTTCTCGGGAAGGCTCTACTTGATGAATAAAACCACAAAGCCCAATTTGTCCTCTCTCCTCTTGCAGAAATGCAGAAGTAGTGCCTGGAGGTGCAGAAACCATTGTGCAAATGTGAAAACAAACGCCATATGCTAAGGATGGTCAAGCAGAAAGACAGGAGCTTGGGTCCTTGATATTTTATAGCTGCCACACCAGTCTTGCGCAGCCCACTCTAAACCTTTCTGTATTAGACAAATAAACATTTAATTGTTTAAGCCACTCGATCAAAGTTTTTCTATAGCCTGCACTCAAACACAATGCTACCTGAAGAAATTCTTAACTGCTACTTAAAATGTCTTCAGAAATACTATAGTATGATGGATTGAAAATAAAAGCTATTACTGCCTAGCAGAGCCTAGAAATAAATGCTAAGACATAAATTTAAGTGAAATGAATATTTGTCACTGAATAAACATGAATTTTCATTATTTTCTTCATAAAACAACCACAGGGGAAAAAAAAGAAAAAAGAAAAGAAGTCGTTGGACCCAAAACAGGAAGATATCTACAAAAGCATTAGAGTTAGATTTATTATGTTATTCACACACACACACCATTACACATCATCCAAAGCAACTAAAGGGAACAAGTGCTTCAAAATCTCTTAGGCTAGATCATGGGAAGGCAAACTATGGCCCACGGGCTAAATCTAGCTCACAACAGGTTTTGTATGGACCATGGCCCCAAATGGGATACTTTTAAATGTGGCTGAAAAGAAAATAAAAATAATAGTATCACATGACATGTAAAAAATACATTAAATGCAAATTTCAGTGTCCATAGATAAAGCTGTATCGGAAGATAGCCACACCCACTCATTTCCATACTAACTGTGGCTGCTTTGGCCCTGACAATGGCAGGGTTGAGTGCTGCGACAGAGGCCTCATGGTTCCCAAAGCCTAAAGAAAAAGTCTGTCCTTTACAAAGTGTGCCAACCCTGGGCTAGACCACAGATCTCCATTTCCGGCTCAAAGTTTAATTCCTTAGTGAGGCCTTCCCCGACAACCAGATTTTACATTTTTACCAGTGGCACTCCATACACACACACCCCCTCTCCAACTCCCTACTTCCCTTCAAGGCTTCATTTTTCACCATAGCACTTAGTATCTGGTATACTAGTGGTGTTTTCAGTGTTTTCTTTCTTTTCAGTATTTCCTTCTCTACCTGCCCTAATAGAATATAAATTCCATAGGGTGAGGGATGTTGTCTGCTGTTTTGTTCATTGCTGTACCTCCAGGGCCTAGGATGGTGTCTAGCATATAGCAAACACTCACCAAACAGTTGTTAATACACAGGAACTTCACACATGGAAGGGCTGGCGTGACAGGAAGGCTTCATCCTGACTCAGCAATGTTGGTTCTCTCATCGTTTACCTTACATATCACCTCCTTGGAGAGTCCTCTCCAACCACCTTACCTGAAGTTTTATTGTCTAAATCTATTACAATTTTATTTACTTATCTGTGTACTTGATTTTATGCTCATCTCTCTCCCCACAATGTCACTTCTGTAAGCAAGAGACTGGCAACGCAAGAGGCGTTCAGTAAATATTAACTGAATGGATGATTAAAGAATTATCACCCCAGCCCTGACATCAAAGATTTCCAGGTGATGTTCAAGAGATCAAACTGAGTTGGTAATTTAATTTAGGAACAAATGTAACTGAAGTTTAGCCAAAAAGGAATGTAGATCAAATGCCAGTATTTCTCAATTAATGCTAAAGCTGTATGATTTTAAAAAGCAGTGTCTCTAGGACGCTACATGTAACTGTAAATTGCCTAAATAATTCAGAACAATCTGTAGACCCTGAATGTGAAAAAGCTTTCCTTTAACATTGACAATGATATTGAAGAAGAAAGTTGTATGGACTATACGTTTAAATAAATGCTGTTGTCAGTTCATTTCAAAAATTGCAAGTGCATAATGTAGTGTTTTGTTTGGCCCAAATGTTTTAATTAAACTGCTGATATATTTGCAAATTGACGGCAATTGCGAACTAAGCAAATAGGTCAGTATTTCCCTGACTCTGCTTCCAACTGCCACGACAGGATTCTATCACCCCCACCCACTTCCCCCCCGTATCTCCAGCAGCTCTGAAGCAAGCTTCGAGGCAGCCATCTTGGTCCAGCTGCTTCAATAAATGGTCTGAATGTGTTCCCCTCAAAATTTGTATGTTGAAACCTAACCTCCAAGGTGATAGTATTACAAGGTGGGGGCTATGGAAGGTGATTAGTTTACTAGGACAGGACCCTCATGAATGGGGTTAGTGTCCTTATAAAAGAGACCCGAGAACATCCCTGCCACTTTCTGCCATTGAGGACACAGCAAGGAATCCGCAGTCTGCAACCCGAAGAGGGCTTTCACCAGAACCCAACTGTGCTGGCAACCTGATCTCGGACTTCCAGCCTCCAGAACCGTAAGAAATAAGTTTATGTTGCTTGTAAGCTACCCAATCAATTTTGTTACAGCAGCCCAAACAAAGACAATGAACCTTTACCCTTTCAACTCCAAATCCTGGGCCTGCTGAGGACCCCAAAGCCTGCACCCACGCCTTGGTAACCTACCCCCACAGGCGCCTGGGTGATAAACTGTCTGGGCTGGTGCTGCTGAATTGGCTGACCTGGCATGAACACTCAGTGACCCGTGAAAATCTTAGTGAAGATGTTTGTAGCTCTTTCACTGACAACCTCCTGGCTCCAGGAATCCCTAGGGACTGGATCTGCGGCCAGGCTAAATAAATTACATTGTACTTCAGTTAGATTTACCCCTACTCTGTGGCACTTTTAAGTAAACTTGCACTCCTTCACTCTCTCTTCTTGTCGGATTAGTTCTTTCCCAGACGGCTGACAATTTATGTAATTAAGTAGCCCTTCCAGAAGAATCCTTCCATATGCTTCTAGGCATGCCTGGTCATGTTTGAATTCTGGGGTATACACAGCTGTTGCTGCACCTTGGGACCTTGAGAGTCACTAGAAAATAACGAGAAATAATCAATTTGAATAAGATAGTTGTTTTAATTGAGATTTAATGTGCACAATTGTGGGAAATCAAGTTTAAAGACAACTAATTGTGGGAAATCAAGTTTAAAGACAACTGAAGTACAGGCGGATGACAGCAAGGAAAACTGGGGGCGAGGGGGGAGTGTGTATTTTTGAGTTAGACTGTCTGGGTTTTAATCCTGGCCCTATCTGTTGGGTAGCCTTGGAGAAATTACAAAGGTTCTCTCAGCATTAGTTGCCAAATCTGTGAAATGGACCCAGTATCTTTTTGCATAGGTTCATTGGGAGGATCAGATACAAAAAGAGCTAAGCAATCGCAGGCACTTGCTCAATTGTTCCATTCATTCAGACACACGAGCTTTTCTTTCGTGGCCCTAGATGGGGCCCTCTGCCAAAAACATGAAATGACTTCTGGGTACTTTCAAAGGTTTTAGGTATTCAATGTAACAGTTCTTTATTTCACTTACTTTCACACTTCAAATACACATTTTTCTTTTTTCTGACTTACAGCAGATGTAGGACTCATTAGGACCTTTTATGTATCTCACATGGAAAAAGTCGAAGGCAGAGGAAGAAAACCAAAAAGTAAAAATTTTCTTAGAACAACACAACTTACAATGGAGAGACTGGACTAAGGGGAAGTAAAGGGAGGGCTCTAAGACAACCCCTTTCCACTATGGAGGGAGAAAAGGACTGATGACCTTTCCCTTGTAAGAAGACCCTTGCTACTTCTAGCAATTAAGCAGAGTATCTCAAAGATACATAATTTCATGGCAAATTCTTTAACAATTCACTGTTGGACTCACTAGGCATTCTACTGTCATAAAGAGGATGCAAATGGCAGAAAGTATTATGGCAGACACTGGACCAGTTACCCCTTTTCTGTGAAGGCCAAATTCCAGAGGGAGACACAGAATCTGAAACAGGCTCCAAGCTCTGAGCTGTCAGCACAGAGCCCGACGCGGGGCTCGAACTCATGGACCGCGAGATCATGACCTGAGCCGAAGTTGGACGCTCAACCGACTGAGCCACCAAGGTGCCCCCCCAGCCACTCTTGTAGCTGGGCAGCTCTGTGACCCAGATCTAGCCCCTGAGGTGTGAGCCAAAGTCTGCTGGGTAAAGCTTCTGGTCAAGGCTTTGCTCTCCTGCTCAAGCATATGGATTCAGGTGTTAGGCCCTTTGTCCCTGCCCTTCCACCTCCTTTCTGCTTGGAACCTCAGTGTGAGGGCTAGAGACGTGCAGGCAGCTTTTCCGCCATGAGCCAGTAAGCATCAGGAAAAGGCCAAGAGAATGCTAGAAACACAAGCCCTGAACAAATCAGCCTCCAGAATTACAAAGAGAGAAAACTTCCGTTCTTTTGAGATCTCATTGGCCATGTTCTCCCTTACCTGCAGGTGAACACATTCCTAACGAGAACGCTCACCGCTAAGGTTTCATTGTTGGGGAGTAGGGCAGGATGTAGAATAAACCCCAATAAGCCATCTGCTAACCGTCAACATTCTAACACTGTTTAACTAAACAGGAAGTTACACATAAAGTACTGTGTGTCTGGTGTCTATTGCAGTTTATCTTACTAGAAAGCAAATACCAGGTTACCAAGCCAAAGATAGCAGTGCGAGAGGCTGTCTAGCAAGAGATTGAAACCGGAGTTTTAAGGAATCAGAGTGTCAGAAAGAGATGGATTATGCAACACAGGACAATTTTTGAAACAACCAGTATTATATGTTGTATTTTAAGGCAATAAAATTTTAATGATGGAAAAACTTGTACTTTTTCACCTATGTACCATTAGCACAATCCATGCTACTCAACAGGCACTCAGTGTGTTTATATTAAACACAGAAACATTACTGAGTTTGAATAAATACCTTTAACATATTTGCTTTTGAATCAGTCAACATTTTCCGTGCTGTTTTCTTAACCAATTTGCATTAGTTTCTTTTTCCTGTTTTTGTAAGTCATCTTTGCAATATAAGTATTTTTTTATTTAAAAAAAAAAAAACCACCATAATCTCATCATCCTGAAGTAATTATTTCTTATAGTACCTTCCAAGGACACAACATTTAGAAATATACTTCATAGGGGCGCCCGGGTGGCTCAGTCGGTTGAGCGTCCAACTTCGGCTCAGGTCGTGATCTCACAGCTCATGAGTTCGAGCCCCACGTGGGGCCCTGTGCTGACAGCTCAGAGCCTGGAGCCTGCTTCGGATTCTGTGTCTCCCTCTCTCTCTGCCCTTCCTCCACTCATGCCCTCTTTCTCTCTCAAAACTAAACATTAAAAAAAAAAAAAGAAATATACTTTATATAGTTGCCATAATAACATACACATTTGGGGTAGGATGTTTCAGTTTTATTACAAATATTTTGTTTTTATAATCTCCATAGTTATCTTATTGCGTGCATACATTCTATTAAGTACTTTAATGTTTAGAACATTATCCTACCATTGGAAATTTAAGTGTGTTCCAAGGATTTTTTTTTTAATTAAAGAAGAAAACTTGGGGCACCTGGGTGGCTCTGTCGGTTACACATCTGACTCTTAGTTTCAGATCAGGTCACAATCTCATGGTTCATGGGTTCAAGCCCTGCATCAGCACAGAGCCTGCTGGGGATCCTCTCTCCCTCTCTCTTTCTGCCCCTCCCCTGTTTGTGCTCTCTCTCTCTCTCTCTCTCTCAAAATAAATAAATAAACTTAAAAACAATTAACAACTTTTGCATGACCGATGAATGGAATCAGAAAAATGATTACCGCTGTTCTTTAATTATAATGGTGCTCGTCCTCCATCTGCATCTATGTATTTTTGGGTAGTTACCTTTTCAACAATGACAACTGTTACAGCAGACCTGCAAATTGTAGTATTGATTGTTAGCTCACATTGTTCTCAGTAAGAAAAACTGTTTCTGATAGGAGAAAAATAATTTTTTATCATTAAAAAATAAAATTAATAATATTGTTTGAACTGTGCCCATGACATTTATTGCTATTTTGTGGACATTTTATGATTTACATCTTTTATTGGCATAGGAGCATATACACAGCATGCATTTAAAATACACACATATGGGGATATGTACTCAAAGAATTTTTAAATTTTTTTTAATGTTTACTTTTGAGAGGGAGAGAGCAAGAGGGAGCGAGCACAAGTGGGGGAGGGACAGAGAAACACACAGATTCCGAAGCAGGCTCCAGGCTCTGAGCTGTCAGCACACAGCCCAACGTGGGTCTTGAACTCACGAACCGTAAGATCGTGACCTGAGCCAAAGTCAGACACTCAACTGACTGAGCCACGTAGGTGCCCCTCAAAGAATTTTTAAATTATTATTGGGGTATGTGATCAAAAACCTTTACGGACTACTTCACTTAAAAAAAAACGTTGGCGGGGGAGGCGCCTGGGTGGCTCAGTCGGTTAAGCGTCTGACTCTTGAAAGTTACCAGACTGATAAAGAAATTGTAAAAATCTAACCTGAGCTTCACTGTAAATATGGCAGCACACTATACTGCTAATATATTTTCTATGGGTTAACATAAATAAGACATGGTGCTAAATCTAGACTCAGAAAAGACAGGAATATAAGCATATACAATTGAATCAGGCAAGGGAGAGAAATCTTAACATCTGGGCAATATCCTTTATAATCTGTTTTTTCTTCATACTAGTCCTTTTGCCCTTAAAGACATCACATACTTCCATGACTTCAAATCACCTGTAAGACTTAGAAATATAGATCTAAACTATATCTAAAACTTGCATTTCAAAATTGGCATCTTTCACAAGGGTCAATCCCCCAGTTCCAGAGCCTTTCTGGAAATGTATGCTTAAATGTCCCACCATCACCTCAAACTTGATGGCTAAAACAGAACAAAAACAATGTTGTCACAAAGTCAACCCACCAATCCACCCTTTTCCCTGAACTTTCCTGTTTCTATCAACAAAACAACACTTTGTTGATGACTCATCCTGACAGAACTGCCTATACAAGTCCACAACTTAACGTCATTACAAAAATAACCTACCTAAATGAAAACCACACACTCTGTTATTAAACGAGATGAAGGGAGTCTCTCTTGTGCTCAGTTGGGTAGCACTAAAAATGGGACAGTGTAAAGAATAAAGAAGGTGGGTGGTAAGTACGGCCAAAGCAAGCTTGGCTCTGAGGTCTGTGAGGGGCCCTGGTCCATCTGGGACTTTGCTCATGATTCTTAGAACACTGTGATAAAGATGCCAAGGGCAGTGGCCTAATCCTCATTTGGGCCACTTAACTGAGTCATGAGCTAGTCCTGGACAGACAGAAATGGATGGATCGGTATCACCTTGGACAAGTTCCTTATTCTATCAAAGCCTTAGTTTCCTCATCTGTGAAATGCAGATCGTAATTCAGCTCAGAGGATAGCGATGAAAATTAAATGGCATAATGCTCACAGAGTTGTACACGACCCACTGAAAGAACTCAGTACATGTTTTAGTTATTATTATAACTTTTATTCTAGGGCCACAAACCTCATTCTCTATTCTGTTCTTTAGCAAGTATATTCTGCTAGTCAACTGGGGATACCTGGACCCAGTACAACTCCACAGCCACCTGGCTTCTCTTTCTCCATTCGTTCCTTGATTCACTTGTGTTCATTCCTCAGGGATATTTTGAAGGTCTAGGAGGTGTCAGGCCTGTACCAGGCCTGCCTCTGCCTTACTTCAGCTCATTTGCAAGTGAGCTGTGAGTTACAGGAAGTCAATATCCAGACTATAAAACTTGATTCAAATGGACGATCCACTCTTTAGGATTGTACATTTTAGTAAGAATGGGTTTCCCTTTAAATATGAACATGCTTTCTCACCAGTAGAACATGCTCTTTGAGGGTTTATTTTCCACACAGGTTCATGTTCATGCACATGCGCCCATCCTTGCCTGGGCAGCAGGCTACAGCGGACTGAGAGGGATGAGCACAGAGGAGACCCTTGCACAGGGGCTTGTGGTGAGCAGAAAAGAGTTCCACAAATAGATGCTATTCATTGTTGTGTGCTCACAAGAGTAACCTTTTTGATTTTCCCATCTCTGCTGCATACAGGAACTGAGAGGAGGAATGGGAAAGTTAAAATGACAAAGTGGACAGGGAGAACAGGAGATATCAGCCAAGGTAAGAATTGACAGATGTCCCCACGCTATACTCTCAGACTTAAAGTCAGTACCGGTGTATTTATTTTTAAACTGGTGGTCAATGTCAATTTAAACACCTTTTTATTGTGAGTCATAGTTGTCTCTCTTTTGGAATCACAGATTAAGATCAAGAAGTTTATGTGAAATTAAATCCAATCACTTCATTTAGTTCCCTAACTGAAACTTAGGAAGGGTGTCAGAGTGTATGGTCTACTGTCCTTGAGTTGAAATAATTCAGAACAGATGAGAGAGAGGTTGCCACTGCCCTGCCACTGGCAGAACAATTGTTTCCACGAACTTGGCTCTAACCACCATTAACGAAAACGTCACCCGTACGTATTTCCTGATTGGGAACAAATATTTTCAGAATAGCTTAGTCAACTCCTTTCACATTCCGGATCATGGGCTGGTGAGACATTATTTGCTTCTAATTCTTGGCATAATTTTAAAAGATAGCTGAGTAGGACAATACTAGGACTGAATGAAAATTTAAAAGATGAAGTCTGTAAAATCTGCCACCTTAGGCTTAGTCGTTTCATTTTTCAAAACCATGCTTACATGTTTAATCCCACACGATTACTTGTTCATGTTAAGAAACTAAACCAGTATCTTTCCCAGCCCCCCTCCCTCTCTATGACTGCTCCATCAGGAGCTCCAACAGCCAGACCTTCCTCCAGTTTCCTACTAACCATGAAGTCATCACCTCCCTTCTTTCCTTCAGCTGCTAAGTCCTTCAAATTCTCCTCCTCCTCCTATCTTTCCTATTTCTCCCCATTTCTAAAGGCCTATTCTGCTGCTGGCCAGCCAGTAAAATTCTGGGAGTCTCCCAGAAATTTACTGTCCTACCCACTCCTACCCTTCTAAAGGCAGACAAGAGTGTTCTTCTCAAGCACATATCACTGTCTTTTCAGAACTTTAGAATTCCTCATTGGCTCTTGATAAACACTGTAGAAAGACAGCTACACAGCGTCACACTCTTAGATTTCCAGGCCTCTCACCTTCAGAATCCTGCAATCTTGAAGTATACTGGATCACACATGATGCCTTCCAGCCAGAGAACCTCAGCTCACACCCTAGACCCTTTGAGAACTGAATACAGCCTGTAATCTCTTCTCTTACCATCTCTTTTCCCTAAATTAGGCAAGTTTACCTTGTTTGGCAAGACTTTTACACACATCTGAGTCCAAACACCTTGCTTACATCTTTATTTTCTACCTTCTCAGACATTTTATACTTTTTGTAGAGCTACACACATATTAACACATATTGATGTCACTTACGGTATTAGCTGTGTGTAGCACATCTCCCAAGAGAATTATCCACATAGCATATACTCAAATATCATCTGATATGTTGTCTCTGGGGCTTGTGGGAAAGAACAGATTCTAAGGGGAGGACTGGGTGCTTAAGATTTACTCACATTTCAGAAAACCAGAAAATTCAGAAGATCTTAGTGATGGTACCACTACCCACTTACCTGCCCAACACAGAAACCTGGACTTCATCTTTGATTCTCCCTGATGATGCAATTAATCAAGTCATGGCCTTTCTTCTTTCAAATTTTTTCTTGAACCCATCCACGCTTCTCCATTTTCACTCCTACTAGCTCATACCAAGTCATCGTCTCTCATCTACAGCTTCCTGTGTCTTCTCGTAGCCAGATTTCCTTAGCCAAACCGCTTTTCACAAAGAAGCTAGTATTTTTATTAAAGTATAAACCTAATGGTTTCATATCTCTGTTTAAAAACCTCTCATTAACTTCCCATTAACCTTGAGACGAAAGGAAACTTCCATGCCCAGGCCCACAAGGCCCACCTCTCTGGCCTCATGCCCCTCCTCCCTCCCCCTGCAGCAATGGCTCTCGACCCATAGGTACATCTAGATCACCTGGAGCGCTTGTCAAAACAGATTGTGGGGGTTCCTGCGTGGATCAGTCGGTTAAGCGTCTGACTTCGGCTCAGGTCATGATCTCGCGGTTTGTGGGTTTGAGCCCTACACTGGGCTCTCTGTCTGTGCGACAGTTCAAAGCCTGGAGCCTGCTTCGGATTCTGCATCTCCCTCTCTTTCTCTACCCCTCCCTGTCTCATGCTGTCTTTCTCTGTCTGTCAAAAATAAATACACATTAAAAAATTAGAAAAAAAAAAACTTGTATTACTTAGCAAGGTGAGGCCATAATAAAACATTATCAAATGGAATGAAAGATGTGGTTGGTTTGATTTTATTGTTTTTACATTCTCTATCAAGATTACATGTTTAGTTCCTTAAAGAAAAAAGTCAGTCAAGTATAAAATATGAATTCAGAATGCCACTATTTTATAAGACTATCTATAAAAATTACACACAATTAGGGGCGCCTGGGTGGCGCAGTCGGTTAAGCGTCCGACTTCAGCCAGGTCACGATCTCGCGGTCGGTGAGTTCGAGCCCTGTGTCAGGCTCTGGGCTGATGGCTCAGAGCCTGGAGCCTGTTTCCGATTCTGTGTCTCCCTCTCTCTCTGCCCCTCCCCCGTTCATGCTCTGTCTCTCTCTGTCCCAAAATAAATAAACGTTGAAAAAAAAAAATTTAAAAAATTACACACAATTGCTCATACACGTGCCTCCTATTAATTAGAGGATACTACATAGAAAAGCTAGTCTAGCAAAACTTGCTATAATAGTCAAAATCCTCTGTAGTAAGGAGGAAATCCTGCTGAGGACAGTATTTTCCACAGGCAAGAATCACCGGCCTTCAGCCAAAAGCCATGCTGTTATCGATGGCCGGAGATACTACTCCATACACACTGTGTTGTTGTTTTTTTTAATGTTTTTATTTAGTTTTGAGAGAGAGAGAGAGAGAGCATGCACGCACAAGTAGGGGAGGGGCAGAGAAAGAGGGAGACACAGAATCAGAAGCAGGCTCCAGGCTCTGAGCTGTCAGCAGAGAGCCTAAGGTGGGGCTCGAACTCATGAACCACGAGATCATGACCTGAAGTCAGACGCTTAACCGACTGAACCACCCAGGTGCCCCCACACTGTGTTTTTGGATATGTTATTCTTGTTTCCACATCAGTTAATCCTCAATTGCGTAGAAAGTGATCCTAAGAGATGATCAAGAAACTACTGCCACTTAGGTTTGAAAAGCAATTTGGGGGACACCAGATCGTTTTCACAATTACATTTTATACGGCATCATATAATTAGTCCACATTTCCTTTGTAGGCACAAACTCATACCTCTACGAGAAAGTCTGGATGCTCTTACCTACATTCTGTGCACCTGTCCTATGTTGGGTTGACCATGTCATCAGCTCAATCCTCCCTCTTTGGGCTACCGAGGAAAGCTATGTGCCATTTCTGCTAAAAACTCCAACCATCTAGCTTCAGCCACACATTTGATTCAGTTTCAGTCCCACACAACTGCCACTGGGAGCTCTTATAGCTTTCTCAGATCTCCACAGGCATGCACCTTTCCCACAGATGACCCTAAGTCCTGCATCAGGTAAGATGAAGTCTTAAAGAGTACTTCCAAATTGTGGTGTTTCCACCTCAAATTTCTCTGTATCTTCAGCCATATAATTCTCCATTCCATCTTGACTCAAGAGAGTAAGTGGTGAAATTAACAAAGGAGAATAAGAGAGAAAGAGAATCTTGGGGGGTGGGGGAGAAACAGAGAAGGAGCGCGCCATCCACAGAGAGCCAGAAAAAAGAAAAACCAAAGTCTCCTTAAAAGGTAAAAGAGTCTTTGTTAACTCACAGATGTTTATGAGACCTTGTGGAGACCTTGCAATGTGCTAGGCTGCCCTAGGAACTAAAGGAATATAGGTGACAAAACCAGATCTCTAATTCGCTGCAGTGCATAGTCTAATGGGGGGGGGGGGTGGAGGAAGATAGGGCTTGTTAATAACTAACTTTCATACAAAACTGGCAGTCATGGAGGGGTGCCTAAAGAGCCAGGGCAGTACTATGTGGGAAATGTAGGGGGCAAGGCCATGAAGCTCAGGGATATGTATGCACAGAACAAAAGCCCAGTATCAGAAATCTAAAAAGGAGGAATACACGGGGCGCCCGGGTGGCTCAGTCGGTTCAGCGTCCAACTTCAGCTTAGGTCATGATCTCACAGTTCGTGAGTTGGAGCCCTGCGTCCGGCTCTGTGCTGACAGCTCAGAGCCTGGAGCCTGTGTCGGACTCTCTGTCTCCCTCTCTCTCTGCCCCTCCCCCACTTGTTCACGCACGCGTGTTCTCTCTCAGATAAACATTAAAAAACAAATTTAAAAAGACTTAAAAAATAAAATAAATAACAAACAATAAAAAGGACTATAAATTAAATGGCTCCTAGGATGATAGGGGGAAGGAGCCTCCAGGTGGGTATTCTATGGGAAGGTAGAGAGAAAGGAAATGGAAGGCAAAAGATGGGGGCAACAAGGGGACAGAGGTAGGAGCAAATAAGCTACTTTCTCCTGGAATTAGAGACTGTGGTTTTCTGGATAATTGAAAGCTCATCCCTTCAAACACAAATTTATTTTGACTTTATTTTAAACTATTTTTAGTTTAGAAATCTTTCTAAAAGGCACCACATGGGTTCCTGCATTGTTTAGCAGAATACATCAAAGCAAAACATGCCAAACCTGATTTAATCTGTTCTGGATGAAGAATCATCATTATAATCCATTTTTCGTACTTTGATGTGGTGCACTGACATTCTCAGGGCCCACTTATGTGTAAAAGTCTGTTATTTTACTCTATACCAACTAGAGCCTGCAACTGTGCTTCTGGAATTCTCCAGTTCTGCCTCCAGGAGGCAGCTGTCACTTCTCAGAGCTTCCCTTGGTGACTCCTCAATGGAGCTGAGAACACTGCTGTGGCCTCTGTCACTCACTTGTCTGAGGTGAGGCTCTGAAGGGCAGACCCCGGGGCCCACAGCCCAGCCCCAGCCCCAGAGTATGTGGAAGAGGCCCCTCTGCTTCCTGCCAGGGCTCCAGCTTCATTCCACATGGGGGTTCTAGAATTCTGATACGTGCATAAGGGAAGTAATACTATAATAAAATTATCTCTAATAACATCGATTCTTCATGCCACATATTTAAGAAGCAGTGAAATACAGGTATCCCCAGTTTTTGAAAGTTCACACTATGCCACTTCACTTCTATGAAAGAC
Source organism: Lynx canadensis (assembly GCF_007474595.2). NCBI lineage: Eukaryota > Metazoa > Chordata > Mammalia > Carnivora > Felidae > Lynx > Lynx canadensis. The sequence continues at coordinate 72,141,678 of NC_044307.1, read as the reverse complement.
CTACATTAGTACCTCTTTTCACTAACTGAAAGGAATCCAAAGACGATTTTCACCTTTATGAAAAAGGCAAAAGGCGAAAACAGCATTCAGCAGTTGTTTTGCAGGAAGCCTTTACAGAAGCAGAAGGCACCCCAGCAGCGAGACCAGCACCCCCAAGCTCCTTCCCCGGAACTACATACACTCAACAGCTCAGCATCAGGCCGCCACAGCTTTGAACCGTGAGCATCTGTGCTTTAATCTCTATTTATTTTGTGCATCTGTTAGCAAGATGTGTCATAAGGTATCAAAAAAGCCTAAGAGAGGTTACTTTTTAGGGTTTGGGAACACTCAAAGTTTTTTCACATAACTTAATGGTAATTAACTAATTGCTTCTTCGCTGTATGCCATTTCAGCTTATGAAAAATTTCATAGGAATGCTCTACTTTGGGAGAGCGGGAGAAACCTATAAACCCTGTCCTTCACAGCCTTTTGTTTTCCAAAGCAGACTTCCAAGTACATGTTCCATACCAATCCCACTCCCACATGGTCCTGAACTCTTGATAAGCTTGATATTTGATGCAGAAGCTACAGAAACAATATTTCTTTTTCATTCATTCAATAAATGCTACATGCCAAGTTTTCTAATAGGAAACCATTGAGGTATAAAAAGATGAATAGAACAGCCCTGACCTCCAAGAACTTAGAACTTGTAGTTCAAAGAACCTGGGTACAAGATAATTCTAACCAAGGGTGGGAACGTGTTGAGGCCCCAGGACAGCAGTTCCACAGGCTGCACCGTGGAGGGCTGCTTCTACAGCCAAACTGGAGGGAGGAGAAAGGGAGGCCAGGGGAAGACTTCACTGGGAAATGGGAGGGCTTCAAAGAAAGGAGGGGGATCTGGTCACAATGCAGGGTGAGCACAGGCAGAGCAAATGTTATGAAAAAAGGCACAGAAGGCAGAAGGTAAAAAAGCCTAGTGTATTTATATAGTAGTCAAAGGAACAGAGAGAGAAAATGCTGCAAAGGTAGGTGAGAATCACATCACAGAGGGCCCAAAACGCCAGGCCAAAAAGCTAAGCCTTGAAGCTGTAAGCTGAAAGGAGCCAAGAAGATTTTTAGAAGCTCTCTGCACCTAACACACAGACTTAATCTTGTTAAAAGGATGAAGCCTATTTCTCCCCTTTAATGGAAAAGGAATTCAAAAAGTGAATTATTAATCATCTCACCCCTGTTAATTATTTCTTAAAACCAAGCTTGCTAATAAAACAGTTCTGTGGAATTAAGTACAGTGCTTCCGTTTGTCTTGATCTCACACTATAGGAAATACATACAGGTGGAAAAGGAGTCGTCTAGTCTAAAACAAAGGGCAGCACAGATATACAAATCAAATTCACTCTTTTGACAAAAAAGAACAGAGAGGGTAACATCTATTCCAGTTCACAAGCTTATACAAAATATTTTAGGGGAAAAAAACTTAGTTTTCCACTTTATTTAAGTGAAATTTTATTTTAGTGAATAAAAATAAATGAATTTTATTTCTTTTTATTTAAGTGAAATTTTCTAGAATCTTAAAAACAGCCACCTTCCCAGCTCAAAAGAAGATGCCATTTTTCTGTCTAGCACTGATATGACTTTCTTTGTCCTCATCCAAATAAATATACCTGCCCTTGAGACTTACCTACAAGATAGATAATTTCAGCATTATATTCCATATGACTCTGTGTTGCCCCTGTTTTCCATGTCCATCTTATCTCCCCAGTCAGATTAGTTGTTATCTGGGATGGGAAAGGACCATGCCATATACTCATTCTGCATCCTGAATATGATCAAACACTGTGCAATATAAGGTACTCATAAATATATGGGAACTGATTAACCAAATTAATTTCTAAAATATATATCCTTAAAGGCTCAATTCCATATAATTCATATTGGTTCATATGTGGAATACAAGAAAAAATTAAAAATTCAAAGCTAGAAGAGCTCTTCAACAGAAGGATCTAAACCAGTTCTTAATAAGTATCAACATTAGTTATTAGAGAGATGCAAATCAAAACCACACTGAGATAACACTACACACCCACTAAAATGGTTATAATAAAAAATGCAGACAATAACAAGTGTCGGTGAGGATGCAGAGAAACTGGAACCCTCATACATTGCTAGTAGGAATACAAGATGAATAGCTACTTGGGAAAACAGCTTTGCAATTCCTCACAAGGTTAAACATAGAGTTACCATATGAACCACCAATTCTTCTCCTAGGTATATGTCCAACAGAATTAAAAACATGATTACACAAATGTTCACAGCAGCATTATTCAAAATAGGGCAAAAGTGGAAACAACCCAAATGTCCATCAACGGATGAATGAATGAACAAAATGTGTCATATTCAGACAATGGAATATTATTCAGCCATAAAAGGAAATGAAGTATTGATACATAGTATGACATACATGGACTTTGAAAACATTAAGTGAAAGAAGCTAGGCATAAAAGGCAACATATTGTGAGATTCCATTTATATGAAATGTCCATAATAAGAAAATCCAATGAGACAGAAAGGAGATTAGCAGCTGCCAGGGGCTGGGGGAAGGAAGGAATGGAGTGACTGCTAATGGTCATGGGTTTCCTTCTGGGGTGAGGAAAGGTTCTGGAATTAGACAGTGGTGATAACATAGGAAATATACTAAAACCCACTGAAACGTAGAATTGAAAAGGGTGAATTTTATGGTATGTGAATTATATCTCAATTAAAAACAACAGTAACAGCCTGATGAGAAACCTGAAGCCCAGAGAAGCTAAGTTTCTTGTCTAAAAACACAAAGCTGATTAAATGGCATCACTGGGGGGGGGGGGGGGGAAAAAAAAAGAAAAAAAAAAAAAAAAAAAAAAAAAAAAAAGCCTGGCTGGCTCAGTCGGTAGAGCATGTGATTCTTGACCTCGGGGTTGTGAGTTCAAGCTCCATGTTGGACACAGAGCTCACAAAAACAAAAAAACAAAACAAAAAAAAACACACACAACTATATAAAACAAACAAACAAACATGCCATCACCAGAACCAGATTCAGTCTCCCAACTCCCAGTGCAGTATTCTAGGTCCATGTTGCACTGTTCTGGAAATATTAGGACAAGCAGTGGAGACTTGAACAAGTAATTTAATGGCTCATACCACATCAGAAGAGAAAGATGAATGAAATGACCTCTTCAGTTCCTTCTAGTTTTAAAGCAATGTGAGTCTTCTCTTTGTAAGCATTTCCCCTCTGCTACTATAGATTAGAGCAGAGGTTCTCAACCAGGTATGATTTTGCCCCCAGGAGATATTTGGGAATACATGGAGACATTTCTCATTGTCACAACTGCAGATAGAGGATACTCCTAGCACCCAGCGGGTAGAGACCAGGCATGCTGTTCTGTGTCTGCAAGGCACAGGATGACCCCACAATAAAGAATTACCTAGACCTAAATGTCAACAGGGACACTGGTGATAAAACCTGGCATAGGGTGTGATCAACTTCATTTTTAAGCTTTTCCAGGAAGTTCTGTCCTAGAGTTTAATGACTTCAAGCAGCAGTTCTGAGATTAGAGTGACTGAGAGGTCATCACCAAGTACAGACAGGAAATAGACACTTTTTACTTCCTGGAATAATTAGGTTACATAGAGTCAAACATTCAAATGCCACAGTAGTCAGGTAGTCAACATAAAGGAATAAAGTCAACAAGCACCAAATAACCATTTAGGACTATTATTTCCTTTTTTCCACAAAAGAAAAAAAAAAGAAAGCAAAAACAAAAACCTTTCACTGACTTCCATTCTTCATGAAACAAATAACCCTCTCAATATAATCTTGTGGTTTCCCACTTTTGATAAACATACATGCCAAAAAATACTTCCTACTACAGGCAAAAGAACAGCACAAGCTCAATAACAAATGGCTCAGAGTTGGGAGGAGAGGGAGAATGGTAGGGGGTGTGGAGAACCCCAAGGGCACGTCATGATGAAGGGGCAACTTTGATGGATCCATGCCATGATGGAGTGAGGCAATGGGTGAAGAAATCTTCAGATGTCTCAAGAAGAGTAGGAATTCTAGATTGTGTATGTGGAAGAAAGACATCACCCAGTATTTAAAATCTTTGGCTCGGGGCGCCTGGGTGGCGCAGTCGGTTAAGCGTCCGACTTCAGCCAGGTCACGATCTCGCGGTCCGTGAGTTCGAGCCCCACGTCGGGCTCTGGGCTGATGGCTCAGAGCCTGAAGCCTGTTTCCGATTCTGTGTCTCCCTCTCTCTCTGCCCCTCCCCCATTCATGCTCTGTCTCTCTCTGTCCCAAAAAATAAATAAAAAACGTTGAAAAAAAATTAAAAAAAAAATAAAATAAAATCTTTGGCTCAAAACCACTTTAAAATACTGTGTTAACTCAAAAAAGAAGGGGTTCTAGCCTCTGCAACTAGACTGTGACCTCTAGCCTACACTAACCCTAATAAACAATGTCAGTTTCAGGTCTTCCTACAGGTGTGTTCCATCTAACTCAGAACCTATTGTCTAACTATAACAATAATCTTTTTCCTTAATTAAATCTTAATAGCTTATTCAGAGTTGAAGACTCACAAAAGACCAGAGAATTACTATAGACTTAAATGTAAATGAAATCCATAATATTATTAACGGCTGCCTCGTCATTAAGCTCCGACAACTTTACAAGTGGGATACTGAGATCCAGAGAAGTTAAAAGACCTGCTAAGCCACTTTGCCACTTAGGAGCCGTTATCTGAACCCAGGTCTTTCTACTTCTAAAATTCACATTCTTACCACTTATCATCTTGCTTGTATCACACAAATTTCTTCTACCAACTATGCTTATGAGGTTCCCTCAGTAAACTGCATGTACAGAATCTGATCTTAGAAAGAGGGATGGCTGATAATAAGCAAAGCACAAAGATTAGCATTATTAAACTGGGCAGATGAGGTGTATGAATGTACTCCCACTCCCGTGGGCCCCTCCTGCCTTCCCATGCATGGTGACTGCATCCCCACAGGCCCTCCTTCCCTCCCCTATAACCACCAACAGCCCTGCCTTTGGCCTCCTGCTTTCTACCCACTCTTTGCCTTGAACTCCGACCGTAGGCTGCAATATACTGATAAACTCTTTCCACCCAATTATTTACAGGGAAGAAAACAAGGAATGATCAGCCTGTGGAGAAAATGTCTCCCAAGAACCGAGAATCCCAAGCAGAAAGAATGAGAGCACACACTTGCACCACCACCATTTGTTCCAGTAGATCTCATGTTGCCCAAAAGGTCCCAAGAGATTAAATATCTCTGCCCTCGACCCCATCCCGGCCAACCTTTCCTTCTCCCACATCAGCCCATTACCTTCCCACCCATCCTGCTCCCTCCAGCTCAACACATCAAGTCAGCTCAACTCAATCACACAAAGCAAGAGAACTGCATTTGAGGTAAATCATGCAGTTGGTTTCAGGACATTCAGTGAAATATTCAACTGTGTCTTCGGAGCACTGTCTGTTCCAATTTCTCTTTAACCTCTGACTCCTTCCTCTGGGACATGACCATTAGGAAAATGGATGGCACAAATCTAGTGTCTGGACTTTCTGGATTCTATGACAAGGCAAGTTATTTGAAATTTCTGAGCTTCAGTTTCCTATTCTACTAGAGAGAGTGAAGGGGGCTAGGGGATGAATATGAATGGCTACCAATGCCAAGTTATTTTGAGGAATACAAATTAACAAACATAAAGCCTTGAGTACTTCCTGCACATGGTGTGAATGGTAGTTGTTGTTCTTGTTACTATTAAAATTATTATGGGGGTGCCTGGGTGGCTCAGTCGATTGAGAGTCTGACATCGGCTCAGGTCATGATCTCACGGCTTTTGAGTTCGGGCTCCGTGTCGAGCTCTGTGCTGAACAGCTCAGACCCTGGAGCCTGCTTCGGATTCTGGTGTTTCCCTCTCTCTCTACCCCTCCCCCGCTCATGCTCTGTCTCTCTCTCTCTCTCAAAAATAAACATTCAAAAAAATTTTTTAATTATGAAATATTAGCTTTCCATTCCAACCATATTCCTTGTATCTTTTTTTTTTAATATTTATTTATTTTTGAGAGAGACAGAGACAGAGCTTGAGTGGGGGAGGGGCAGAGAGAGAGGGAGACACAGAATCCGAAGCAGGTTCCAGGCTCCAAGCTGTCTGCACAGAGCCCGATGTGGGGCTTGAACCCATGGACGGTGAGATCATGACCTGAGCCGAAGTCAGACGCCCAACTGACTGAGCCACCCAGGCGCCCCTGTATTCCTTATAGCTTTTATCAGTCTCTGCAGAAGCAAAGCCATTGCTTTCACGTGCCGAGGACACTATGGCTACATTTACTTGCTCAACAGCTGAGTGGGTACCCCTGGAACTGCTCCTTAGCAGTCCTGCCCTTTCCCCTTTCTTTAGCTTGAGCTTACGCACCGTTATCCTAGCCTGTTTCTGGGTGTCCAAGGCACAGGTTCTCAGTGGCCTCCAAGCAAGCGCTTTTCTCGTGGGTAATGTGGGATAAAAGTACTGGACAAAAAACTCTTATGACAGGGAGGGGTTCAAATCTGGATTCACTGAACCAAAGGATCCTAGGCATGTTAATCGCCCTCAATATTCTCAGCTGAAAAATGGGTATAGTAAACACAGTTTGTAGGGCCATTATAAGGATTAAATAACCTGTAGGAAAAATCCTACCACATTCTGGGCACAGGTAAACACTAACGTGTTCACCTGACCTTCCAGTGCTCCGAGGCTCAGCAAGGTGGACAGGCATATCTAAGGGTCCACCTATCCAGTGTCTTTCTCCCTTTCTGTCTCCACCAACTGTTCTCACAAACCCCCCCCCACCTCTTTTACCGCCACCTACCTGCCCATCTGCCACAGAGGGAAGCTCCCCACAAACATTTCACTAGCATCAAGATTCAGTGTTCAGTTTCACAGTCATGATAATCACTGTCTTCACTTACTTTTATTAAACGGAGAGATCCTGGCCCTTCTCTACCACCCTCCCCCTAGATTTGGGGTGAGATGTTTGCAGAGAATATTATCTATCCATCAATTCAACTTGGTGTCTCATATTTCTTTTCCCTTTTACTCACAGACTCAAAACACTCTCCATTCAGTTATGCATGGAAGAGCCGAAGATAGCACTGGCAAATACGTGGCATAAGCCCTGGTCCTCCCTCCTCTGGTGCCAGATCAGACATCAACAATCAATCACACTGTTTTCCAGCTGATCCCAGACAAAGCTCCAAAACCCCTCTCCCAGCTCTCCAGGCAGCCACCATCCATCAGTCAAAGCTGTCAGTTGAGATAAGATCTACTTGCTAAGTATAGGAAGACTTAAGTCAAACCAGGACTCTATATTCATGTATTAGGTACAGCAAATAGTGACCAACTGCACAGTAGTAAGCACTCTGTAGGCAATGAATAAATATGTTCTAGTGACTTATGCACAACCTGCCATGCACCTATAAAATGTTCAAAAATTACAGAAGAACTCTAATAGGGTGATTTGTTTGGGGAATGACCTCAAATTATAACTCTTTTATATTTAAATTTACTAAAAACTCTAAAATTATGGAAATGCAAACTAGTGGAGCCACTCTGGAAAACAGTATGGAGGTTCCTCAAAAAATTAAAAATAGAACTGCCCTACGACCCAGCAATTGCACTCCTGGGATACAGGAGTGCTATTTCAAAGGGGCAGGCACATGCACCCCAATGTTTATAGCAGTGCTATTGACAATAGCCAAAGTACGTAAAGAGCCCAAATGTCTACTGACTAATGAATGGATAAAGAAGATGTGATATATATCAATGGAATATTACCAGTGGTTAAAAAGAATGAAATCTTGCCATTTGCAACAACGTGGATGGAATTGGAATGTATTATGCTACGTGAAATAAGCCAGTCAGAGAAAGACAAATATTTCACTCAAATGTGGAATTTAAGATACAAAACACATGAACATAAAGGAAGGGAAGAAAAATAATATAAAAACAGGGAGGGAGACAAACCATAAGAAACTCTTACTAAAGACAGAGAACAAATTGAGGGTTGTTGGTGGCATGTTGGGTAGGGGGATGGGCTAAATGGGCAAGGGGCATTAAGGAGAACACTTGTTGGGATGAGCACTGGGTGTTATATGTAAGTGATGAATCATTAAATTCTATTCCTGAAATCATTATTATACTATAATGTTAACTAACTTGGATGTAAATTAAAAATAATAAAAAAATAAGAATCAAAAATAAGTAAATACTCTAAAATTATAGCAGCATGCATCCTTGGCTTAGTAGGTACTATGTACTATATATAATTATATATATAGTATATATATATACTTATTTGATGATTAAAGATCCAAGGTTATAATTTAAAATTTTTTTATTTTATTATATTAATTTTTTTTTTTTTTTATTAAGCCCTGCCTTACCCATGAAACTATACTGACTCCCAATGATAGCTAATCCTTGGATGGGGCAGAAGGAGGTGCTTGGCTTGAATATTAGCTAACTAACTCCAGAATTAAATAAATCAGCAAATATTCAATCCAAATAGTTACTTTGACTAGTAAGTAGTTTATTTACCATAAAAGGTCAGCACAACCCAAAACTTCTGTCAGCTGGGGACCCAGGCTGATGGAGTGGCCAATTCCCATTCAAGGAACTATCATAACGAATATAATTAGGAAAGAAGAGAACTAGTAAGCTTCAAATCACATAGGAATGCCATGAATGAAGACCATACTCCCACTCCTTGTGTAACTCCAAAAAGAAAACAAACTCAAAAAAAGCTCAAAAGCTACATTGGTTGTGTTGCTTTAGGGGTTTTTTTTGTTTTGTTTTGCTTTGTTTTGTTTTTTATATAGGATTGGTCTGCTGACTTTAACTGTATTTGCATTTACCAAACACCATTGAACTGACCTGTCAGCAAGTCACTTAATTGGGTCTCTCTTCTTCACAGCCCTCCACTCCCAAAGCCACTAGGTCCAAGATGACAAAAATCCAATTCCAGATCTGAGTCATCGCTGGTAGGATATGGAAGCACGTCCTGAAGCACCTAAAACCCTCTGCCCTCAGTCCCAGCCAACATTCCATTTCCGGCTTCAGGAGTGCTGAAGCAATGCTGGCAGAGAGCCACAAGGGTCCCACAACAAGAGACACACCCTGATGTACACCGCGCCCTGCCCTTCTAGTTTCAGGGGTCAGTTCCAGGAAACCCCCTTTGGGGTTGTTCCAGGCACTGACCCAGCCCAAAAGAGTTCAGTACCTTTTAGGAATGAATAAGCTGTCAACGGTAACAAAGGGAACCAGACCCAGTTCTAGTTTCCAGGGGCTGCACCAGCCTAAAAGGACCTGGGCTTGTTGGTAGGGGGACCCCTATCTGGCAGCAAGCATCTAGCAGAGCTTCGAGTCCTATAGCAAAGCAGTCAGGAACCCAGAAGGTGCTTTTTCTAGGTCGGCTGATTGTTTAGAGTCTGGAAAAATTAATCAAACATGAAAGAAAGAACAATCCGTGCTGGCAGATAAAACTCAGATAAGCCTATTTTTGAAAGAGGACAGAAGGGAAGCTGCAGTGGCTCAGACCACACAGCTGGGTTACAGCCGCTCCAAGGCTCCCAGTCCCCAAGCGCCACCTCTCGCAGCCGCCCTAGCCACCTCCATGCCAGGCAACGGTCTGTACTGGTCATTGCTGGTCTAAACAATCACTCAACAGAAAGGTTCCATGACATGTTTTTAAACTACCACTAAAAAGAGGACCCAAAGAAGACAACTGTATATGATTAGAAGTGGAAAATCTCCCTCAAATATTAATAAGCGTTTGCCAGTTCACAGGGAAAAAAGTTGTTTTCACTAAATTTCTCATTTAGAAAGCTAGGTCCTTTTTCTTTGTAGCAGTGTAACAAAGCTAATCACAGAAAAATAATGTACCTAGGAATGTAATTTAAATGAGAATAACACGTTTCTAACTCACTCTGCAGCAAGGTAGCAGCCACTAAAGCAGCTCCTACTGAAAATTTGGGTCTCCTTTTAAGTTTAGAGTTTGGAGGGTGACTTTTTAAAAAAATGGACATTCAGCAATTAAAGCAATAATTTATTGGTCCCATTTTTTAAATCTGCATTTCAAAACAAAGTATTTTAAACTTTCACATATAATGATCCATAAGTCATGCTAATTTCTATTTTGGGAAAAATGAAACATTCACTAAGAATCTAGACCTTTTCTATTCTGTCACCCATTTCTAACTGTACTGGGGGGGAACATGATTCATTTCAACATTTTTATAAATTAAACATGAAAAACATCTAAAGAAGAAATATTTCTTAATTTGGTATCTCACACTGCTCCTTATGGAACTGGCTTTTCCCCCCCACTACAGTTGTTTTCCTTTCCTGTTTTTTTATTTTTTATTTTTTAATTATTTATTTATTTTTGAGAGAAAGAGAGAGAGCACGAGCAGGGGAGGGGTAGAGAAAGAGGGAGACACAGAGTCTGAAGCAGGATCCAGGCTCTGGGCTGCTGGCACAGAGCCAGACATGGGGCTCGAACCCACAGACCAAGAGATCATGACCTGAGCCGAAGTCAGATGCTTAACTGACTGAGGCACACAGGTGCCCCTTTCCTTTTCTGTTTTTGACCAAAAAACTGAAAAACACACAAAAGACAAGACTCAAATGTTCTTAAATTCCCACAATATGGAAACCACCTCAAATTTCATATTATAAATATTTGTCAAAATTTCATTTCCTCAAATAAATAGAAATGTTTTCTGAAAGTATTCCAATACAAATGGATAAAAAGCCCCTAATTTCATAAGAGTCCATGCCCTTGATTATACTTCTATTTCCAAGTTTAAAATATTATTGTAGAATGGGAACATATCAAATTTGAGAAAGAGTAAAATGTACTAGAAAACCTGAGGTCAGGTCTTCATCCGGGATATTGATAAACCTCCCTTTTTAGCAAGAGACCTTACACATGACTACAATTCCATACAATTCCACATCCAGCTGCTAACATGAAGATTCAAGAAATTTGCCTTCAGTCTTTCCAATTAAAGGGAGAAAATTCCATTAATTAGTCTATTTCAACACTCATATTCCATGCTGTTATGGGTTGAATTGTGTTCCCTGAAAAATGTTGAAATCCTAACCACCGGTGCCTGTGAATGTAACTTTATTTGGAAACAGTACCTTTGCAAATGATCAATAAAGATGAAGTCATTAGGGCAGGCTCTATTCAATATGAACGTGTCCTTATAAAAAGGAGAAAGTTGTACATCATGACAGACACACACACACACGCACGCACGCACGCACGCACGCACGCACGGAGACAATGTGAAGGCAGATACCAAAAAGATACATCTACAAGCCAAAGAATGTCAGAGATTGTCAGCAAACCATGAGAAGTTAGGAGAGAGGCATGGGGCAGTTTCCCTCACAGCCCTAACAAGGAGGCACCCCTGCCCATACCCTGATCTAGCTTCCAGAACTGGGAGACAAATTTCTGTTGTTTAAATCCTTGATTTTGATACTTTGTTAATGGCAGCCCTTAGGAAATTAACACACTTGCCTTCCCAGCCTGACCTTCCCTTAAATCACATCCTGGTCCTTGCTCCCCCAACTCATTCCTGCTTCTCCTGGTCATTTCTCATATGCTCCCATCTCCCTAACCTCACTCCACACCCTCACTCACCAATGCTCTTTGGCACTGTTTTCTCATCAAGGATACCCCTGGCATTTTGCATGGGCAGTTCTTATGGGGGACTATCCAGCCCACTGTAGGATGTCAGGCATCCCTGGTACTCTCATTGCCCCAGGGTGCCACCGTGCCCACACGGGAGAACTGCTCTAGAAACTTCAGAACTACCTGCCAGGTGGAGTTCAACTCAGGATCCCACCATCTACTGTGTGTATGATCTCACCAGGGCATTTAACTTCAGCTTCTTCATCTGTAAAATGAGAATAAATAACTACCTTGCCCTGTGACTCTGAGGATTCAATGAGTTAAAGAGGCTAATGAGCCCAGGCTTACCCTCACTAGCTTCTTCTGGCTTAGAATCACTTAGGAATTACTGCCCAGTCTTAGGCTGTTCTACATGGTCATATCCTGACTTTAACTGCTTGGAACTCCTTTGCGGGGCCTCCTCACAGTAAAGCTTCACTGAATACATTCAGTGCTTCACTGCTTACTGCATGCTTAAAAGTTGTTAAATCATACAAACCAAAGGGTATGCCTTCTACAGCTGCAAAGATCAAAACAACTCTGAGCATAGTTTCTATGTGTTCCCCACCGCCACTCTCAATCCTACTTGAAAATATAATGGCAGCCCTGGGCAAAGCGCTGTATTTTCCAACTTTGTTTCCAATTTCTTTATATCTTTTGCTCCCAGTGATGGTCCCTCTCCAACATCCATGCATATACTGTTCATTTCACCCAGCTTCTCAGAAACACTGCCCAAGCCCGCATTAATCTCCTTGTTTAAATGGTTTGCATCCCAAGGCTCTGAGGCTGAAAAGTGAGCATTGACTTGGGCCCTGAGGCCAGAGTTTAAGTCTGTTCTTCTGACTTCACATACACCTAGCACCTAACAGCACCTTACACAGAGCCTGGTACTTGGTAGGTTTTCAATGATTATTTGATGAATTCAAGGGTCAATGGATGCATCAATGAATGCATTGCTGAATGAACACAAGAATGAATACATTCAGGAGTCAGGAGACCTAGTTTCCGTTTAACCCTTGGATCTGCGTTGAGTGACACAAATGACCTCAGGATAAGCCACTGAATTTCCAAGCCCAAATTTCCTTCTCTGTGATTTTAGGTGGTTGGACTTCACTAGAAAATTCCTTTAGGTTTTCTTCCAGCTCTAACAACTGAGCCCAGAAACTTTAACGAAGAGTGAAAGATTTTATTTCTTTTTTAGAGACATTTTACTCAAGACAAGCAGAGGGGTAAAGATTTTTTTTAAATCACATACCAGGGGCGCCTGGGTGGCTCAGTCGGTTAAGCGGCCGACTTCAGCTCAGGTCATGATCTCGCAGCCCGTGAGTTCCAGTCCCGCATTGGGCTCTGTGCTGACAGCTCAGAGCCTGGAGCCTGGAGCCTGTTTCAGATTTTGTGTCTCCCTCTCTCTGACCCTCCCCCATTAATGCTCTGTCTCTCTCTGTCTCAAAAATGAATACATGTTAAAAAAAAAAAAAATTAAAAATCACATACCAGAGGTCCCTCCTTGCCAGAGAGCCCCTTGTTACCTGGGGACAAAAGACGTGGGACAACACACAAGCTGCAGATACTGAAGACGTCTCTGAGATGCCGAGCACTACAGAGTTTGTTATCAAGGGCTTCCTGCAGGAACTTAAAGTCTACCCTGTCCTCAAAAGAAGTCCACAGGGACATCTGCTGCCTGCCTTCTTCTACCAAAAGCTCCTCCCTTTCCAGCCTGAACAAGGTGAACCCTGCACTCTCTCCCTGGCTCCAAATCTAACTCAATTCCTCTCCCTACCATCTGCCTAAGGCTCCCACATGCATATTTTATGATTTCTGGCACATTTCCTCCTTATCTGACATCCTGCAATGTATCCCTCAGCCCCTATATTATTTCTATCTCTGATAATGTGTTCTGAAAGAGGCAAGTGTCCTTGGGCTGTACTTTATTACTGGTGGTTTTAGCTATCCTATCTCCCCACCCAGTCCCCACCTAAATTCCTTGAGGACAAAGACTACATCCTCTATTCTCTTCCAATTGCCCACAAGACCAAGGACAGAGAGAGGCAAGTAGCAGACCCTTAGAAAATACTTGTTGAATGAATAAAATAATGAATGAATGAAGAAAATAATTGATGCCAGTATTTTTAAATTAAAAAGCCATATCAATGTATTTCCTGAATAAAGTTACCAGGACCCCCCCCCACCCCCACCTTTTGGGTACACAACCAGAATAAATTAAATTTTAAAATGGCACTTTTAGAATATACTGTTTTCTTAGGACTAATTAAATGCCCTTCACAACAATATGAATGACAGCAACGTTATCACCTGCATATGAAATCTGATTTTTAGGTATTCATGGCATAATAATGTGGCATCTCTTTTATTTCCTAGAAAAAGCATGTTTTACCTGGAGCTGGGGAGGATAAAAGGGCAACCACCCATTGGTGTTAATTATTACAAATACCACTGTTACGTGTTGACGCTGGAGAATTCAGAGAAGTCAGAACAAGATGAGGATATTTTCTAAATAGATTGTTTAAATCTATTGCTGATTGGGGCAGAGAACCTTTTTGGAAATAACAGGAACCCACTTAGCAAAGTCAACTTCTAGTTACATTCCTTCCTTGTGGTTTAATAAACTTCAGCTAGAACTAAACTGACTTGGAAGTCAAATTATTTGTTCTCCCATGCACTTGCTAGTCACAGTTGGTCACCAAATAAACAGGGCCAATGGTCAACATAACACCGCTGGAGGGAAAACATTACGGCTATGCCATCAAAGCTTAATATAGCTTAATGCCATAAGCCCTATTAGCCTCCCCAGGCCAATAGTTAACCTAAACAATTTCATTATCTCTTAGAAATCATTATTCTTGCATAGAAGCATAAACTTATCATCACCAAAAGTATAAATATTACATAATTACAAAAAAGCTGTATTAATATAGGAGATGATATTATAATTGGGAATTACTCAATGACTAAGGATCGTCTGAGACCTAAAAAAGTTAGGTCCATTGAGATAGAGAATTACTGTTTATGGGCTGTATATATAACAGATTATGTCTTCTAGCTCAAATCAAATCATGTCAGAACACATACTACTAGGCGGGGCAGTGAGGGGACCTGAGACATCCCAGTAGAACACCAAAGGAAAAGAACAGACTCACTTTGGGGTGGGGGGAGGGGAAAATGGGTGACGGGCATTGAGGAGGGCACTTGTTGAGATGAGCACTGGGTGTTGTACATCAGCGATGAACCACGGGAATCTACCCCAAAAACTAAGAGCACGCTTTACACACTGTTAGCCAATTTGACAATACATTAAAATTTTAAAAAAGGAAAACAAAAAGAATAAACTCACTTTGAGGCATTTAAAGTGCATTTAAAATAAAAGACACTGTTACATGGGTTTATCCACATTTACCCAACTGATGAAGTCGAAGCATTTAAAGCTAGAATGTAATTCTGAGCAATTCATCACCATCCTTCATTCTAACTCAGGAAGAGATGAAGCACCTTATCCAAGCTTACACCACCAGCCAGATTCTGCATTAAAACTTAGGTCTCTTAAATCTAGCTTCATGGACAAAACACATAACAGTAAATATAAAATTAAAAAAGGGCATAGCAGGCAGGCAATAAATGTTAATGGATTTGAGGAAACAGAGATGCAAAATTCCAGAGCTATCTTGTATATTACCTGCTGATAGGCTAAGCCAAGTAACTGCCTGAAGTTTTGACTTTGACTTGTCCAAACTAACGTAGGCTTCTTAATACTATAGATCAGCATTTCCATAATCAAAAAATGCTACTGGAACAATTACTGAGCATGCTAGTTGGTGGTGAAACCAAAAAGTCTATAGCATTCTTATGAAGAAGTGCATTTGAAAAACAAAATCTATGCACAAAACAATATGGGTTTCCAAACACATGAAGTGTATAGTTCAGTAGAGAAATCTGTAAAAGACAGGAATGACTAAGCAACCACAAATAACTAGAAATACCAAAACTATCAGGAGTATGGGGACCACCACATGCCTGCATGTAAAGATAAGTTGGAGTTTCCCATCTATTCTTAATGAAAAGGGGTCTTTTTTGGTACTACAGTGTTGCTTTCTTTTTAAATAAAAAGTCTCCGTCGTTTATAAGGATTTACAAACAATATTTTATTCCATCCTCCATCCCACCTGCTTCAGAAACAAATTTTAGGACAATCTGGTTGTTGCTGGGCAGACAACTGACCAAATTTTAAGCAACCAATATTGCAGTTTTGATGTTTTTGATTATATATCTCACCAAGGAACCTCGTAACAGCTTAACTCTTACTAAGGAAACCAAGTTTTAATAATCATGTAAAACATCCTGCTACATGTGTTATTACCCAGTGAGCTCTATCAAGTATACTACTGCATTTTTTCTTTACAGTCTGACATCTAGCTATTTTTCTCTTCTTCCCAAAAACTTCTTCCTAAAAAAATTAAAAAGCCAAAATATCAACTAAACACAACTTAAAATAATTAGAGAAACTACACTTTATACATCCTCAAGATGAAATTGACCACTGCACTACAAGGGGAAAGAAACCAAGCACACACATTTACATAAAGAAAATATTCATAGCATCCTAAGGAAAAAAAAAAAGACAAAACAAGTAAGAAAACCCTGGCACGACAGGACAAACCTAGTTTACAGTTCTCTTTGCTCAGGTTTAAACTAATGAACTGGGTGGAAAGGAAGGGAGGGTGAAGAGCAATTACTACTTAAACTTGTTTCATTCAGGAGCTAGGTTAGCAAACCAAGCAGCCTACATAAAAGCTGGTTATATAAAATATAACCAGGCCGAAGGTCCCACATCGGGAAGAACTAACACGAAGGGAAGCGAGACCCCCGAAGCTCTCAGAGTACCCCTTCCCCAAATTCCCAAATCACACGACTGGAGGTGGGGGTTTCCCGCAGACTCCATTTTCCCCGCTGCGCTGTCTCCCTCTCAGGCCGAGTTGAGTGGGCCTGTGGGCGAGCTGGGGTCCCCCACCCACCTTTGCTCCCCGCCCTTTTCATTGTTGTGCAAGTGTGATGGATCACCTGCCCGGCGCGGGCTCCCGCGTCCGGACGCGCAGCGCACCGAGACGGGCAGGGGCGTGCGCCGCGCACCTCCCGCAGGACCTGCGCTCTGCGCCCAAGAGCCCCCCAGACCCGACCCCCGCCCTCTGCCAGTCCCCACGGTGCTCACCGCCACGAAACCCGAGGAGGAGGCGATGAACACGCGGATCACCATCCTCTTGCACGCGCGGACGGACCGTCTGCCCCCGCGGGTTCGGGGCTGGCGGGGACGCGGAGGCAAAACCCGGCTAAGAGCCGCCGCCGCCGCCGCTGGGCAGATCGCTCGGGTCGGGGAAGATCGCTGGGGACTTGACTCCCTCCCGCCGGTCCGCAGATAAAAGCCCAGAGCCTCCCGGCCGCTGGCCAAGGGAGGAGGGGGGAGGGAAGGAGGAGGAGGGAACAGGCTGTGGGGCGTGATGGGAGTTGTAGTTTCGGTCTCTCCCTGGAGTGCCTGGTGGGCTGAGCGCCTCGCAGCCCCTCCTTACTGCGTGACAATAGCGTACACGCGCAGGTGGCTGCAGAGGACCCCGAGGCTGGGGCGAGGCTGTGACGAGGCTGTGACGAGGGGTGGTGAGGATTCTGGTGAAACGGGGAAAGAGAAAACTAGGCAAAAGGGCTTGGTTCAGAGTCCAAGCTTGGGTTCTGTGTTGTGGTTTAGTGATTTGGAGCATCCCCACGCAGAACCGCCCGACAGACTGGTTCGAGCCGCGGAGACCCATGGTCTTAGGGCGGCTAGCGCGCTGGGCAAGCCCAGACGACCTGCGGCGGCGGGTGGAGCGGGCTGGGCTTTCAGGAGGTGGCCGCGGTGGGGGCGGTGGGGTGGGGCTGGGCGCTCCTCCGTTTTCCCCGAGCCTCTGGAGATTGCGGAAAGGTGATTCTTTTAGCTAAATGAGACGTTTTCTTTTTCTGTAGGCACTGCAAATTAGAAGCCTGATGAGAGCACAACTGATATTTTATTTTTCTTAGCAAAACTGTAATTGTGGTAGAAAAATGAATACCAAGCGAAATTGGAGTCCTTCTATCAACACTGGGAATCAGGACCCCACCCTCCCCACCCCCTACTCTGCACAATGGCTTCGCCTCTTTGCACCTAATATTTACAATTGAGCCAAATCTGTGCCGTTTTCAGACCCGCTGCACATTCCAACGCAGTCTCCCAGGAGGATGGTGTTAAATAAAAAGCTTTTATGTAGTTTGCTAATAGTTTAGGAATAGTTATTTAACAAGTGTTTTCTGTTTCAGAAAAGCACAAGCCTTGCAACCGTTTCGTGGATGTGAACCAGTTTTCCCTGCAGTTACTGTATTTACTTTATTCTTTCAGCAGGGGATTTTAGCACAGTTCTGGGAACAATGTTAATTAATAGTTCTAGAAAGAAAGAAATTAGATGATGAGATCTCTGGCTCTTTGGTAAATGTCTGGCACGAGTACTAATCATTTTGGAGCATTTGCGTTTTAGAGCAGTTTTTAATATTTCAAGTTTATAACCTTTCCTATTCTCTTACGTTATTTCTGTAGTATTTGTTTTTTAATATTTATTTATTTTTGAGAGAGAGAGTGCAAGCGAAGGAGGTTCGGAGAGAGAGAGAGACAGAATCTGAAGCAGGCTCCAGGCCCTGAGCTGTCAGCACAGAGCCCAACACGGGGCTGGAACTCAGGGACCACAAGATCATGACCTGAGCTGAAATCTGAGCTTAAAGCTCTGAGCCACCCAGGTGCCCCTACAGTATTCCTTTTTAATTTAGTACATTAACAGATGATACAATCCTAATGGGACTTGATTTCTTCTTAGTATATAATAACATTCAATGTAAGTTTTGCTGTAATTAATATCTCTCTGCATATGTACTTTAATTTAGCTACCATAAATTTGGAAATGGATACTTTTAAATTTTTAAATAATTTCCTTAAAAGTAGATACTATGTTTCCTGTATAACTGCCACTCTTGAAAGTCAGCATTTTCTTTAGTTTGGAATTATTCAGCTTTGAAGGTATAGTTAAACTCAACCAATAAGAACTCAGAGGCTATTCTCTGAAAGGTACCAAAGTGGATAAAAAGTTAAATAAGTCATTTCCCCAGCAGAGCACCTATTGTCTGCAAAACAAAAAGGTACAGAAATAGCAGCAGAACAGGACCAATAGATTGTTGTGTGGATTTAAAGGAAAGGGTGGCTTTTTAGAAGAGACTTTGAAGACGAGTAGAAGAATATCTACTGGCAGATAGGGGGAATGCAGGGTGAGAATATGCAGAATTTATGAGATTGACAAGGAGTTGGTTGTACTTCAGAAAGGGATAGGAGAGGTCTAGTAGGGATAATGTTGAAAATGTAGGTTTGAATGAATGCAACAGACGCTCTCACTGGGTTGTCTTCCCAGCTCCTTGCTCTTTTCTGAAACCTGTCCCTCAGCTCTGACCTAAGACATTGTAGGGGTGGCTCCCAAAGCCCTGTTCATACAGCAAGACCCAGACCGCTGGCCACAGCTAATTGGTCTAGGCCCCAAACCAGGCCAGACAATATCCCTACCCTAAGGACTTGGAATTAGCACCGGCAAAGAAAGAGAGAGCTTAAACTTTAACTTGTGACACAGAAGCTCAACTTTCAGAAGCCACGTTCTAACATGGGAACCAGAGAAGCTGAAGAAGCTAGTCAGTAGGAAGAGAACAAAGCAGACTTGTGGATAGTGATGGAAATGAGTTTCAGCGAGTCCTGATAATGTTTTAGTCCAGGGGTCCTAAAATTATGAGCTGTGTGGCAAATTGTGTGTTTTATAAATAAAGTTTTATTGGAACTCATTTCTTTTCATATTGCCTATGCCACAGTGACAGAAACCATATGGCCTGCAAAGCCTAATACATTTACTATTTGGCCCTTTACAGAAAAAGTTTGCCAGTCCTTGTTTATGGCTCAACTTGTTCCTACACCCCTACTCATAATGTCTGCATAATATCCCTGTATCCATATCATATATTTCTCATCTTACTTAAGCCACCTCAAATAGGTTTCAGTTTTGGGCAATCAAAATTACCCTCACTGAGAAGTTTATACTGAACTTGTAAGCATTCAGAGGAAGGAAAGGATATGATCAGAGCTATACTTCAAGAAGATTACTCTGGTAATAGTTCTGGTTTATTCCACACTGGTGAAAAAGTTTATATGCAGGACAAAGTGTTAGCAGTCCAGGGATCCACAACAGCTAGTGTGGAGTTGAGACCCGGAGTTAGTAAACAAAATGTAAGAATGAGTGAGAGTAGAAAGCAATCTGGGATATAAACTAGAGGCCCAAGGTCAACACAAGGGTATCATACCACAGGGAGGATTAGGTGCCCATCTGACAAGTAAAGTCTGCAGATAAAGCAGGCAGCCAAAGCTTAAAGACAGAACTCAGAAAACTGAGTAGGTCATTAGGCTTTAAGGAAGCTGCCTCTGCATTGCCTAAGACTTGAACCTGTTTATAAGTCATGATAGGACATCTGGCTAGCGTGGGTTTTTTCTTCGCTTTATTGACATATAATGTTGTGTAAATTCAAGGTGTACAACGTGATGATTTGACATACATTTACATTGTGAAATTATCACCATAATAAGGTTTGTTAACAGCCTAGAGTGTTTTAAAACAGGAGTTTTTAACCTTTAGTAGTCTGGCAAAGTCTATGAACCCTTTCTCAAAAAAATAAGTTTCTAAATACAGAAAATAAAGGGGACAGGATTAGTGATATCGCAAAAACAGTTATCAAAATAAAGGAGTGCGGTATTTTTGTTATTTTTTGAATTTATTTCAGTTTAATTTGTTTTAACGTACGGTGCTGTATTAGTTTCAGGTGTACAATATAGTGATTCAACACTTCCATATATCACCCAGTGCTCCTCATAACAAGTGCACTCCTTAATCCCCATCACCTGTTTCACCCATCTCCCCCACCCACCTCCCCTCTGGTAAGCATCAGTTTGTTGTCAATAGTTAAGGGTCTGTTTCTTGGATTGTCTCTCTCTCTTTTTCTCTTTCTCTCTTTCCTTTTTCCCCTGGCTCATTTGTTTCATTTCTTAAATTTCATATATGAGTGAAGTCATATGGTATTTGTCTTTCTCTGACATTTCACTTAGCATTATACTCTCTAGCTCCATCCATGTCATTGCAAATGGCAAGATTTCTTTCTTTTTATGGTTAAATAATATTCCATCGTGTGTATATACCACATCTTCTTTATCAATTCATCTGTCGATGGACACTTGGGCCGCTTCCATACCTGGCTATTGTAAATAACACTGCTATAAACATAGGGTTGCACATGCCTTTGAATTAGTGTTTTTGTATTTTGGGGGTAAATACCAAGGAGCGTGATTACTGGATCAATAGAGTAGTTCTATTTTTAACTTTTTGAGGAACCTTCATAGTGTTTTCCACAGCTTGAAAACACCAGTGGCATTCCCACCAATAGTGCAAAAGGGTTCCTTTTTCTCCACATCCTTACCAACACTTGTTGTTTCTTGTGTTTTTTATTTTAAACATTCTAATAGGTGTGAGGTGAACCACTGTGATTTTGAAATATAATGAGAAGAAATAAAATTTTAAGATATTTGCAACAGTTGGAAAATATTAAAATATCTATGATTTCTGTTGGTAACAAAGTCACAGATGTTTGCTGCTATTACAGTGGTTTGTTGATACATTCATAATTGAAGGGATTAGTAAATTTCTGTTGGAGTCTGGTGAAAATATAAAGATGTTATTTTTTTTCTCATTCAAGTTCATGAACTCCCTAAATTCTATCCACAAGTCTCTTGGGTGGGGTGGGGGACATGTGTGTCTAAGAACCCCAGTTGAGGAAACCATAGTGTCTAAGTGTGTTCAAATCTGTAAAAACCTATGAATTTGCCTAAAAAGCACATACAGAAAGAAACAAGAAGGAGCCATGAAGAGTCCTTTGGAGAACTCCTACATGTAAGAACTGGAAGGAGAACAAGGAATTAAAGGGAGTGGAGGAGCCATCAGAAAAACACAAAACTGAAAGAATACAGTAAACCTAACAGTAGAGTTCTAAGTTTAAGGAAGTAGAGAATAGCAAGAATGTTACTCAGCCTGAAAGTCAAGAAAGAAAATAAAAATAGAGGCTTTGAGTTTGTTAGCTGGGCAGCCTGTGTTCACATTTCAGCTTTGCCACTTAATTTCTTGGACAAATTATTTTGTACCTCTCTAAGCTTCAATTTTCATGTCTATAAAATAAGCATAAGTAATGGCTTTTATTCAATATTTTTATGAAGGTTAATTATGCTCAGGATATTCTCCAAATGATGGCCTATGGTATCTGTTTGAAGGGTATTCCCACTCTACCTGGTTACTGATGTTTGGACCATATCTGTGTACTTCCCTCAGTGTGACCTATATTGCAGCTTGAAAGTAATTTATGACATATGTGACCAGGCTTGCAAATACATAATGGGGATTTTCCAGGAATTTACAGTTGGAAAATCAAAAGACTAAGGCAATTGGTAGTAGGAACATAAAGGAGAATGCTGCAAGGGGGTGGAGTGGGGATAAGGAGCTTTGAGCAAGTAAGGAATGAGGGAACAGAATGAAGAATAAGAGGAAGGTGGTCTGTAACAGGAGAATGGAGCCCCTGTGGAATGAAAAGTAGAAACACTAATGAAGAGCTGGCCGCTGTCTTCTAGTCTCAGCTTCCATGAATCCAGGTGTACCACAGTTCCTGCCCTTGGATTGCTGTTTTATAACCTCCATCTTTTATCTTGAGCTAGTTTAAGTGGAGGGGTCTTTTCCTGACTACTGTAAATCCTAACCAGAATATCCATGTAAAGTATGGACAGTAAATCACTTGCCTGAGGGGCGCTTGGGGGAATCAATCGGTGAAGCATCTGACTTTGGCTCAGGTCATGATGTCACAGTTCAAGAGTTCAAGCCCCGCCTCAGGCTCTGTGCTGACAGCTCGGAGCCTGGAGCCTGCTTCAGGTTCTGTGTCTCCCTCTCTCTCTGCCTCTCCCCCAACTCTCTCTCTCTCTCTCTCAAAAATAAAAACATCAAGATAATAATAATAATAATTTGCCTGAGGAGGGTCCAAGTGCAAAAGATTCATCATACGGATTGTAGCAAACAGCACAGCACATCTCAAAACTGGATTTTTGTCTGAAGTATTCTGATATTTCCATGTCAAGTTAATTTTTAAAAAACTGAGTTAACTAAGCCAAAATCTTCCCAAGACCTGTGCAATCCTCCTGTTCTCCAGGTTTCTCCCTCCAATGTAAATAAAACCTTGAGCCCAGTGTTTGGTGCCCAATAAATCCACAAGAAGCACTAGGTGTTATTATAATAATCATTTGTTATTATTGCTGACCTTTGCGAGAGCACTGCCAGTGGAAAAATGGAAGCATTAGCCAGACTGCAGCAGCTTGAGGACTGATGAGCCAATAGAAACCAGGGTATCGTCTTTTCTAATTGGAAGTTGGGGACTGATGAGAGGGGACAAGCAAGGACAGAAACTTGAAGGGGAATCAGGGACATTCTTCAGTAAGGTTTATCTACAGATTAAAGAGCTCTTCTAAACAGTCTGGAGTCTCAACTGTCCAGATTGTATTTTTAGAATGGAATTGAATCTGATTGATAATTCTGTTCTGTCAAAGCTGTCCTGTTTTTAACAGCATTTAATCCAATACTATCCAGCTCCCCAAGGATTTAACTTGAGGCACTCCAGTCACTACACCATGCCTGTCACAAATCCCTGCCCGGCTCCAGGCAGTTGTTCCTCTGAGAGCTGAGTTGGCACATTTGGCTGCTGATGGGTGAAGGATTTGTGGGAGAGGAGGTTATAAGCTAGAGGGCAGGGGTAGGTCAGAGTGGTTAAGGGACAGATCTCTGAGCCAGACCTGAATTAATGTCACAGATGTATGACCTTCCTTAGGCAATTCACTTAGCCTGGGACACCCCACCTTCCTCGTTGTTGTTGGGGGCTTTATGGAGAAGATGCGTGTAAGGTGCTTTTTTACACAGTGCCGTAAATGTAGTTAGGACTCAATGAGTATTAGCTACTACTAATCACATAAAGTAAATCAGAGAATGGCCTTCATTTGCATAAAGCACATAAATTTCATAAATATTTCTGTTTCATGTCTGTGAGTTTAACTTTTTAAATAACAAGGATCTGGTTTGTATAAGCGTCTTTGTACAGTGCCATGTTCAGTTAAAGTACTTAACAAAAACTTTTTGATGTTAATGAAGTTTAGAGAAGGCCATACTTAAGATAAAAGGAATATCAGTGAAATGAAGCAGTAATGAAGTCAAATAATGGCAGCTTGAATTCCATAAGATAATTCATCTGATGCTTTTATGTTGCTTCATCAGGCTCATTCTATTTTTAATAAAATAAAAGCTTAGTTAACAGGAACACGCTAATAGTCCCTGAACTGGATGGAACTTTCAGCGCTCATGTTTAAGAAATGAAGGGAAATCATAAAGTAGGGAATAAGCCTTGAAACCAATATTCAGGACATATTTTTGAATCTGTACATATTCAACCTAACCCAGAGGGCTTCCTATCCTCTCTGACAAGAGAAAACACTTTCATTTCTTCCATGCCTTATTCCCCCCAGAAACTGAAAAAAGGTATACGGGAAGAAAATTGGATGGCATAAGCCACCATCTTGGAACTATAACAAAGAGGTTTTGAGATCTGCTGGTCCGCTTGGAGGACTAAAAACCTTGTGTGCAGTTGATTTCTTTCAGCTATATTCATTCAGTATGTGCCAGATGCTATGCTAAGTGCTGGGAATTCAGCAGTAAATCAAACACAGTCCCTGTCCTCACAGAGATTATGACTAAACTGGAGGATGAAACGTGAACAATATGCTTGAAGGAAATGACTAGATTGTGGTGGTTTTTAAATTTTCTTAATCTGGAAGGACTCTCCTAATCAACTATTTTTGGAGACAGCGATATATAAAATTCTCCCCCCCCCCCCAAGATTACATTCCAGGTCAGAAGATGATACCACCATAACAAAATAAAGATTAAAAGTTGATATTACTTACATAGTTGTAGGCAACACAAGTTAGGAGAACTTCCAGTACTCTACAGTGTTTTGGTTATTAGTTCACTGCCTTTATAAGTGATTACCATATTGTAATAAACAAAAATTTACATTTAGGTTATTGTTGAATCTGAAATTATTTTGATTCCTCATGAATACATTGCTAATGAGTTTTCAGTTCGGTATAATTTCCTATTATGCTAGGCATAAAGGCCATTTAGAATAATTGCAACAGAGGAAGTATAAGAAAATGTTTATATATAGCTACAATTAAAGAAAATGGAAAACTAAGGTTAAACAAACAAAGTGTTATTATTGTTGTAACAATTATTTTTATTATTTTTTCCTGTGATTTTCAAGGGCTTACTGAATGGAAATTGTGAACATTTGCTTTTAGTATATTTTAGTACCTTGAACCATAATGATTTCAACAAGAACAATGAGGTCTTTATGTTTATTTCTTGACTCTTTCCTTAAAAAAAAAAAAAAAACAAAGGATGAGAAAAAAATATAGAACACTTTAACATTAGGTTATCACTTCTTTTCGTCAGTTCTTTGCATCCATCCCTTTCCAATTCATTTGGGGCAACTTTCATTGTGGAAAGCACTCTACTTCAGTCTCCACTGCAGTAAGTGCCTTTAGGTTTAAATACAGTCTTTCCAGAGGGAAGTCATTTTTGCATTAAGTGGAATTCCATTTAACAGTGATGTCAGAGGGGCTCCTGGGTGGCTCAGTAGGTTGAGCGTCCGACTTTGGCTCAGGCCATGATCTCACAGTTTGTGAGTTCAAGCCCCACATTGGGCTCTCTGCTGTAGGCACTTAGCCCACTTCAGAACCTCCATCTCCCTCTCACTCTACCCCTCCCCCTCTTGTTCTCTTTCCCTCCTTCTCTCTCTCTCTCCCTTTCAAATTTAAACGTTTAAAAAAATCTAAAAAAAAAAACCAAAACACAGGGAGCGAGACTTCCCTATTAATCCAACTCACCAGACCCAGAAGCCATGATCTGGCCAGATAATCACTAAGTTTATAACAAAATGAAGCACTTAATAATGGAATTCTAGTCCTTTTTTGCCCCCTAGTTGTAAACCAGACATATTTGAAAAATTCATTAAATTTTTCTTGCCCCAAGAACAGTGTAGTGGAAAAGTCTTATTTTACTTTAACCGCAGTTTACATTTCCCCAAAACATACAGCTTTTTAAGAGAGTTTTATTTATTTATTTATTTTAATTTGAGAAAGAGAGAGAGACAGAGAGAAAAAGCAGAGGAGAGGCAGAGGGAAAGAGAGAGAGAATCCCAAGCAGGTTGCAGGATTCAATCTCATAACCGTGAGATAACTGTGAGATCATGACTTGAGCTGAAATCAGGTGTCAGACACCTAACTTGCTGAACCACCCAGGTGCTCCCTTTTTTTAAAGAGAATTTTAGGGGTGCCTGGGTGGCTCAGTCGGGTAAGCATCCGACTCTTGATTTGGGCTCAGGTCATGGCCTCATGGTTCATGGGCTCGAGCCCTGCATCAGGCTCTGTGTTGACAGTGTGGAACGTGCTTGGGATTCTCTCGTGCTCTCTCTCTGCTCATCTCCCCATCTTGTGTTCTCTCTCTCAAAATAAATAAACATCAAAAAAAAAAAGAATTTTACTTACTTATTTGTTTATTTAAATTGGGGGGGAGGGTCAGAGGGAGAGAGAGAGAATAACATACAGCTTTTTAAAAGCCCAATCCATTCAATTCAATGTATTTGTTGAACACCTGCTCTCTATGAGTAACTTATTAAACTTCCTCTCTTCAGCAATTTGCATATCTTTAAAATTTAATAGTGATTAAGAAATCATCTGTCAAGATCAGAAAAGTATTAATATGTCCTCATAATTTTTGAAAGCTTATGATTTTGATAGCTGTTCAATAGGAGGGATATTAAGCAATTTTAATTCCATACCATGACCGTTTATCAAGTTCCTTCTAGGCAGTAGGCACTCTACTGGATGTGGAGAATATCAAGATTCAGAAAACTGTGTGTTGGGGGTGGGGTGAAATGTTTTTGCCCAAAGTAAAGTCCTGGGTAGAAGCACAAAGGTCAGTGAGTGAGTGGTTGTGTGAGAACAATGCAGAGAATCCCCATGGGATATGGGTCCTTTGAAAGGAATCTTTGTAGTGGATCTGAAGTTTACTTGCAGTATGTGTCTTTATTGTTTCTGTTTTAGCTAGTAGATTAATATTTTAGGTAGTTAAAAATCTCATCAGCTTCTATTTCCCTGCGACTTGTTACAGTTTGCCTTTGTTCCTGGGTTAAGAGTAACAACTGTATACTCAGGGTCAAGGTTGAAGGTGGAAGATGCTGGAAGAAACAACTCTGCAGTACTGAGTAGCAACCTATGAGCCTGAAACAAAGACAAGCGTCCTGTGTCTGAAATGTACTTCTGTTCCCGTATCAGTGGATATATATGCAGCTGCATGTTTGGCCAAACCTGACAAATTTTCAGGAGCCATAGTGACCTTTGATTATTTCACATAATGAGAAGAGTGCAGGTAGCTGAATCCAGGTTTATTGTAGCAATCCTACAATGTCCTCAAAGTCCCCGACACTTCCCACTTTTCCTTTTGCCATCCTTAGCATGACGACATTCTTCCTTGGGTTTGTTGCTTCGTGGGTGCCAGGTGGCTGCTACAGCCACAAGTATAGAATCTTCATTTCATACCCTCATCAAGTCGTTAGAAGAAGGCAAGCAGAAAATATGCTTTCCTCTTATCACAGAGGAAAAGCTTTCCCAGAAGTCCCCTAGTGGACTTCTTAAACCTCATTGGTCACAACTTGATCGCATAGCCACCTGCAAAGGAAGCTGGGAAAATGTATAACAGTAAGGAGAATGTGAGAGCCAAGATGGGTTTAGGTCTGTTGTCGTTCAACCAGTGGGGCTAGGATGCAGGGTAGGCATATCACAACCCAGACTACTGAGATTCTGCTAGCGAGGAAGGCACTGGGTGGGGGAGGGAGGTGAATGAAGCAGTGACTACGTGACTACTACAGTCATTTGCTTAGTGTGACCTTGAGTAAATTATTTAGCATCCGTGCCTCAGTTTCCACATCAGTAAAATGGAGATAAAACCTAAGTCCTTGCCTTGCAGTGGGGATTAAATGACATAATCCATGCCAAGTGCTTTTATTATTTTTTTAAGATTTTTTTTCTTTTTTAACTTAAATTGTAGTTAACAAATTTGCTTCAGAAGTAGAATTCAGTGATTCACTTACATACAACACCCACTATTCATCACAGCAAGTGCCCTCCTTAGTACCCATCACCCATCTAGCCCATATCTCACCCACCTCCCTCCATCAACCCTCAGTTTGTTCTCTGTCATTAAGAGTCTCCCTTTCTTCTCTTCCCCCCCTTCCCATATGCTAAATTCCACATATGAGTGAAATCGTATGACATTTGTCTTTCTCAGATGGACTCATTTTGCTTAGTATAATACATTCTAGTGCTTTTAAATAAGTGCCCAGAACATGGTAAGCACTCGTAAGTATTGGTTACTAACAAAAAGAGGCACTGTATTTTCCAAGGTGCTTGATTTTCAACCAAATTCCTCAAATTCTCTGGCACTGTGTGCAGAAGATATAGAACTAGAAAACATGACTTTCAACCCTCAGAGGAGAGTTCTTTCCACAAGCCTATGTTTGTTAAGATCTTATTGTTTTTTTAAGTAATCTCTATACCCAACGTGGAGCCCGAACTCACAACGCTGAGATCAAGAGTCACATAGTCCTCCGACTCAGCCGGCCAGGTGCCCCACAAGATATAATTTGGGCCCTTTCTATTCTTCCCCTGCAATATCCCCTCATTCTTCTCCCTTTCTTCCATTCTCTTCCCTCCCTTTCCTCCCTTTTTCTCACGTTTACTCTTCCATCTCTTCTTCCCATACATGTTCCTTTTCTCTCTCATGATCCCCTCCCCTTCCTTTCAGACCAGGAAATAATCACTGCTTCACCCTGCTTGTGACTTCAAGGCTAAAAAGAATGCTGGCCGTCACACAGGACTCTTGTGAGTCCTATGAGACAGTTATCCTCCAAAGACTAATAGGTGATATATTCAGAGCTAAGTTAATTTATTCTGCATGTGCTGAAGCATAAGTAACTCACAGGCCAGTGGATAGTCATGCACTTAGCATGGGTGTATTCAAAGATAAACACACCTCATTGCATTGGTTTCCTTTTGTCATATCATACTCATACAGGCCAGAAGGAAATCATTTTAGGAAAAGGCAAAACCTTTTTAATTTAACCAAATTGGTTTACCCACCTTTTTTTCTAAAAGAGTAGGGCAGAAATAGGACAAATAACTTAAGAGGTGAACTTGCAAGGAATATATTTGCAAAAGAATTACCCAGCAAGGAAAAGTGTTTGTTTCTCATTCCAAAAAAAAAAAAAAAAAAAAAGAAAGAAGGAAAAGAAAAAGAAAAAAAAAAGGCAGACCCTGATTCCTGTGAGATTGATGAGTATAATACAGAGTAGAAAAGGAAAACTAGCAAATGTATGTGGTATGAGCTTTGGAGATGAGCAGGGGGAAAAGTCAGCATAAAGCTGTCTACTTGAGGCTGTTCTGAGATTTCAGAAACATTCATTTTTGAAAATGGGAGCTCCAGCTTCATTGTGCAATACAATGTTTCTTCAACTGAATGATATGACTTCTGAATGTTAGTAAAATCCTGTGTTTCTTTGCTTTTAATTGCCTTTAAATTAGCACAAGAGGGAGATGATCCTAGAGGCATTTGTGCCTTCTAGAGAAGAGAAAGTTAAAACCAAACTGTGCTAAAGCCACTCCTTTTCCTCATTCATCACTCCCCAGCTCTCCATCTAAACAGGATGAAGCCCAGGGTGCCTGCGGCAGGATCTGTGGGAAAATAGCAGCTGTTCAGTTCCTATTTACCCTCATCTCCAGCAAAGCAAGTGGATCGAGGTGATGAATCTTCTGGGAATCTGCTGTACCTGGCCTTCCCTGCCTCCACCCAGCTGGAAAGCCTTCGCAGAGGTCAAAACTTCAAATGCCTATGAGGACTGGAAGGGTATAAACAAAGGCAAGGGGCGCCTGGGTGGCGCAGTCGGTTAAGCGTCCGACTTCAGCCAGGTCACGATCTCGCGGTCCGTGAGTTCGAGCCCTGCGTCGGGTTCTGGGCTGATGGCTCAGAGCCTGGAGCCTGTTTCCGGTTCTGTGTCTCCCTCTCTCTCTGCCCCTCCCCCGTTCATGCTTTGTCTCTCTGTGTCCCAAAAATAAATAAAAATGTTGAAAAAAAAAAAAAAACAAAACAACAACAAAGGCAAAAAGGGCCACAAGTAAGATAATACACACTAAGCTGCTTGTTTTTGGACTAAATAGCAACAACAACAGCATAGGACTGCTGAACAAAGCATGCAGTAACATAAAAAGAATGAGGAAGACATTACATACTTCTATGGATTCTCCGGGATACATGTTAATATTGTGAGGGAGGAAAAAACAAAGCACAGATCAGTGAATATAATTTACTTTCTTTTATATAAGAAGGGAGAGGAAATTACACACCCAGACATAAAATATCAGACTAACAGAAATAAAATAATTGGTTACCGAAAGAGGCCAGGCAGTGTGGAGGAAAGGGGCAAGGTAAAAGGGATATGGATGAATATAGGTGATTTCTCTATGTTTTATATAATTTTAATTTGAGCCATATAAGTGCTCAAACATGTTTTACCTGTTTAAATATATATATAATTTATACAATATATAATATTTTTAATATAATTTATTGTCAAATTGGCTTACATACAACATATATATGTATATATATATATATATATATATATATTTTTTTTTTTTTTTTTTTTTTTTAAAGTAGGCTTCATAGCCAGCGGGGAGCCCAGCATGGGGCTTGAAATCACAACCCTGAAATCAAGACCTGAGCTGAGATCGTCAGATGCTTAACAGATTGAACCACTCAGGAACCCCCAAAATAAAATTTAATTATAAAGAAAAATAAAAGCAAACCAAATTTGAAATCAAACTGAAACAAATTAATTATATATCATATGAGTGACATACACAGGAAATTCTTTCAGGTGGCTTTCGAACACCTCTTGCTGTTTATCTGTAATTGAATATACTCTAAGGACAAAAAAGAAATTCCCCTCCAAAAAATGTCTAAAATTCACCAAGTAATTTTCTGGTGTTTCTACTTTAAATCTACTTTATATATAGATTATAGACTATGGCAAATAAGTAAATATGTTAGGCTATTAGTAACTGAAATTTTCTATATAAGAGAAAAGAGGTACAACTATAAAATCAAAAAAATTAAGAAAAACCATGTAATATTAAATTTGAATTGGAGTAGCAATGTGAATTAAATAGATATATTTAAATAAATACATTTCTTAGCTTTAGCCATTGAAACAGTTTAGAAGCAAAGACACTCCAATGGCAATGAGCCCACCAAGTAGAGAAATCTTGGTTTTTAAATGCTCTCCTCCAATAAAAGATTCCAGGGCTCCTTAGAGAAATGGCTGATTCTTGGTCTGGAGCGTGGAAAGTACAAGAGGAGTCCAGAACATTTTCTTGTGCCATAGTGCAGGGCAGTGCTCAAAGAATGATGGGGACATCTCAAAGGACACAGGAGCCAGCTAGCTTGAAAGAGCTCCCTCTGAAACAGGAACCCTCTTGCACTGTTGGTGGGAATGCAAATTGGTGCAACCACTCTGGAAAGCAGTGTGGAGGTTCCTCAGAAAATTAAAAATAGACCTACCCTATGACCCAGCAATAGCACTGCTAGGAATTTACCCAAGGGATACAGGAGTACTGATGCATAGGGGCACCTGTACCCCAATGTTTATAGCAACACTCTCAACAATAGCCAAATTATGGAAAGAGCCTAAATGTCCATCAACTGATGAATGGATAAATTGTGGTTTATATACACAATGGAATACTACGTGGCAATGAGAAAGAATGAAATATGGCCCTTTGTAGCAACGTGGATGGAACTGGAGAGTGTGATGCTAAGTGAAATAAGCCATACAGAGAAAGACAGATACCATATGGTTTCACTCTTATGTGGATCCTGAGAAACTTAACAGAAACCCATGGGGGAGGGGAAGGGAAAAAAAAAAAAAAAGAGGTTAGAGTGGGAGAGAGCCAAAGCATAGGAGACTGTTAAAAACTGAGAACAAACTGAGGGTTGATGGGGGGTGGGAGGGAGGGGAGGGTGGGTGATGGGTATTGAGGAGGGCACCTTTTGGGATGAGCACTGGGTGTTGTATGGAAACCAATTTGACAATAAATTTCATATATTGAAAAAAAAAAAAAAAAAAAGAAAGAGCTCCCTCTGTCCAAGTTTGAGGCAATTTGAGCACCCAAAATGACGGCAACTGATTATAAAGTTGAATAAATAAAAAGTCGCAAGTCTGCAGAACTGCTCAAAGAAGAGGGAAAAACTAATCTGCCACCATTGACAGCAACTTGCAGCAATTCCTTACTCTGAAAGTCAGCAATAAAAAAAAGAGGCACTTACCCGGCCTTTTTAGAGGAATGATAATTCATTCTAATAGGTAAAGAAAAGCTCTTGTTTACAAAGGTATGCCTATAAATAAATGAAAAATAAATGATAATTTAGAAAATCACCATGTGGCAACCATCAATTAAATAATATATACAATTAAATAACTATCAATGATGCTTATGCCTTAAGTACAAGGATGTTGTGGAACATAATATCCATGGCTTGTCAAACAGATTTTCAAGGCATTCCCATACCTTTGCAATGGAAGGACCTGTGGACTGTCACTTTAGCCAAGTGACAGTTTTTGGTATCACTATTGTTGGACGACCTGGCATTCTGTGTCTCCTGATTGAAGTGATATGAAATACAAATCACCTATGAAGTATTTGGGTTAAAAATGTTTAGCCTAATTCCAATCCAGGCTTTAGACCCAACTTCTAGTTTACAGGAAAAATGGGGGAGGAGGGTTACATAACACCACAAGGAAAACAATCAGACAAGTCCAGAATATGGGTTATTCCACCAAACTTTGGTCTGGACTCATCTTAAAATCAATGTTATGAAATAAAACAAACATACCAAAGTTTAAGGGATTGTTTTTGTTTGCTTTGCTTAACCAAATACAATGAGTGAAACTTGATTGGATCTTGGTTCCAAAAAAAAAAAAAAAAAAACCCAAAAACTATAAAAGCTTTCGGAGGTAAGGAAATTTTAATCTGGACTGGCTGTTAATCTAAGGTATAAATAGGGAACTATTGTTAATTTTCTTAAGTATGATCATGGTTTGTGGTTATGCAAGAAAATGTCCTTATTCTTAGGAGATGCAAGGCTAAATATTTAGGGGTGAAATCTCAAGATGACCACTACTTAATTTCAAAAATTCAGATAGATGGTATAAAGATAGATACAGAGAAAGACATGGAAGAATCAAATATGGTAACATTTTGGTAACTGTTGAATCAAGGTTTTTGGTATTTTTCGTAATCAAAAGTTGGCTGAGGGTTGCCTGGCTGGCTCAGTCAGTAGAGCATACCACTCTTGATCTCAGGGTTATAAGTTTGAGCCCCACGTTGGGTATAGAGATTACTTAAAAATAAAATCGTAAAAAGAAAGTTGGCTGAAAATTCAAAAGTGAACTAAATAGAGTAAGAGAAAATATCTGGCACTTAGTAAATAGGTACTCCATGCATTTGTACTGAGCAGAGCTTCTCAAAGTGACAGGAACAGCATGAGAGAGGTGGAAAGGACCATGGAGGTCATCAGTCCACCCCCCTCATGTAACCATAGAAAGATGACGTCTGGTCTCTGAACATGGTGGTTGGAGCAGATTCAGGACTAGCCTCCTTGAGACTATGTGGTTTTTCCCAGGAAAAGAATGTGCTCTGAAATCAGGAAGACAGGCATACAAAGCACCTGTGTTACCTCAGGTACGTCACTTAGCACGGCTGAGATGTATCTTTCTCTCTATCCTCTTAACAGGATAATAAGCCATCTCATACATAGTCATTATGAGAATGAAATGGGAAAAATGTGTATGAAGAGCCTAGCACAGAACTACCACACAGCCAAGAATCCCTGTAAATGTTAGTTCTTGTTACTCCTGCCTACAGCTCTTCACCATGCTGGAGTTTTCTGCTTCCCCCAGGTTTTCCCATGGTTGCCCCCTTCAGCAGCCGGCTCACCTGGGCTTTCAGGAGAAAGGCTGGGTGCAGGATCCTAATGCAAATGAGCTCCTGCTTCTCCTTGTGGGTATTCCACCGGCCACCTGATGGTCATCTGATGTGAGACATGCTGTGTCATTATGCTAAGGAACATCCTTCACAGCTGCTCCAGGACCTTCTGCCTCCTCAGCAGGACAAAAGAAGGTGATTTCAGCCGACATTCTTACAAGCTAAAACCCCGAAGAAATCAGGGGTGGTTTAAAGCAGATTTTTTTAAGGAGAAATACAAAATATTAATAAAAATACAAACACAGAAGTCATGTGACATTTAGATTGGTACAGTTAAATGTGTGCTACAACTCATATACACTTTCTAACAGCTCCTGAAAGATAAATAACCATAACCGTGGAGGGTTAAATAAATATCAGGTTCGGCATTAGGCACTCTACAGGCACGATCATACTCCATCGTCACAGCAACTCTTTGAAAGAGCTACTCCTCCCCTTTCACAGACAAGGATGCCAAGTCTCAGAGAGGTGAAGGGATTTGTCTAGTAAGTGACAGAGCCACATTTGCATATGGGTCTCACTCTAAAGCCTGCACTTTTATGAACCCATAAAGTGCACCAGGCTGTGAAGTTGCCTGCAAAGAAGTGGTCTCACAGAGGTCACTTGGTAATAAGGGTCTATTCATTCTGACTCTAACTGCTATTTTTCCATCCACATCAGCCAGGGAGTACAGTCAAGGTGTAGCCTGCTGACTGGCTGAAACCCAAGCTCCTTTTGAGCCCCTGGCTTTCACTCCTGCAGCATGTGATCCCTGCAGTGGGGCTTCCAAACTTAAAGCAACCATGGGGCCTCATGGGCTCTGGAGCAGAGAAATGACCCTAACCAATGCAAGAGCGTCAGAGTGCTGGTGCCGAGGCCCTGTTCACTGCAGATGTTAATAAGGACTCCTCAGAGCTGCCTCTGGAAATGCCTACATCAGTCCTTCATGGAAACAGCCTATGGGCTGAGCCCTGAGAGGGGACCCAGGAGTGGCTTACTTGGAGCAGAATCCCCTCCCAAGGAATAACATCTCAGGCCATTTTGGGCCACTTCTGTGTGTGGGGAATAAGCTTAGGAATTCCCTGAGCTTGCACCAGTGGGTTAACAAGGCGTAAAGAATTACAAAGCCATAGGATGCTCACACCCAAGTTTGGGTAAACAAGATTAGGCAAATAAGGATACAGAAGGGAGGTAAAGGCCCCTAGGATAGAGGTGCTGGCAAAGGCCCCCAGAATAGAGGGGGGGGGGCAAAGTCCCCAATACAAAGGTATATGAGGTAAGCAAGATTAGGTATTCAGGGTGAAAATGCCCCCCAATTTAGTACTATAGCAGAAAGCTGCTTTCACAGGAAGGAAGGACCAAATTAGGTAAATAGGTAAATAGGGCTATAGACTGCTGGCTTGAAGTTGTCCAGAGCTGAGCTGATTAACAAATGAAAGGTGCCTTTGTTGACCCTGAGGTTACTTGCTCTGTCTTTCTGGTCCCCAAGATCAGTTTAGGTAAACAGAGGTGGTGCCTCATGTCTGCAGTAAACAACCTTCTACCTGGCCTCCTGGTGCCAGAGTTTTGTTTTGTATTAACCCAAACCCCTAACCCCAGATATCTTCAAGACCTCCTTTCCCTCATGTCCATGAGTTAATGTTCATATCATTGTCCCTTTGTACACGTTCATCACCATGCTTGTAAGCCTTCTGATCCTAATGAAAATGGAGCAAGGACCCTTAATCGGGACTCTTGTCCTCTCCCGGACATTAGCCATCTCTTGCATTTTAATCCTGTGTCGTGCTTTCTTGCTAGACAAGAAAGAACTCTAGACACAGAGTCTACGACATCTATGGTTCTTTTTGTTTCTATTCCCAGAGTCCCACCAAATCAGAAAGTAGCTTTCAGCCCTCCCTGTGTACTGGCTGGTGTCTCTCCTGGGTTATAGTCCCAGTGCTTCCTAAAACTACCCTTTTACTCTCCTGGGGCCACTGACCTCCATGACCCACAAAATGCATACTTTGTTTCCACCAAAAGACCTGATTCAGGGTTAGTCTGTTTAAATCAGAGCCTTTTCTACACAATGTGCCAAATATGTACTCATAAGCACTCCTGAATCCTTCCTGGAACTAGTCGGATAAGTGAATAAATGTGTATCAGCTATGTACAAAGCTTTGTTCTTGAGGGAGGGATGCCTAAGCTGCAGCAGAGGGTAAGACAAGGGTGGTTGCAGTATGAGGCCCAATGCAAATGCTGTCAGAATAATAGCAAACAAAATGCTATTTGGGTTTAAAAAAAGGATAATCTCTGGTTGTAAGGGATAAAGAAGGGTTTCAAGGAGGCCATGGCATTTTACAACATTCTTGAGCCCTGAATATTGTGTCCAGGGAAAAAGATGAACAAATTCCTATTTTCCCCACCTTATCTCTTGCCATCCTCAAATATGCATTCTAGATTCCAACCAGAATCTATGTTGGAACATCAACATACCCATGATATTCTTTACCATTTTTCTTTATAATCATACCCATAATGTTTTTTTACCATTTTTTGCCTCCAACTCAGCTCTTTTCTACCTGAATCAACCCACCATCTCCAATTGGCTAAATCTGAATTACTTCCCAAGACTCATGCCAGGAGTAACCTTCTCCCAAATACTCTCTATTAGGCACCCCCTAACGGACTTTCATAGCAGCATGTGTCTGTCTTTATCCTTGATGGTATGGGGTGGTTATTGGCAAGACTTCTGGAGCCAGAATGTCTGGCTGTGAATCCTGGATCCAACATCTATCAGCTAAATTATCTTTACTTGTCAAGAGGGCTGAGTTCATCCCTGCAAAGTAGTTAGAATGGTGTCTGGTTATAGAAAGCACCAAAAAGATACTACTGTTACTACTGCTATTAGTGCCACCACCAACACGTAGCACATATCAGTCTGGATTGAATTCTTATTTGTCTGTTTGACACCTTGGCAAAATCTTCTTGAGCACAAGGACTATGTTGTAAACAACTGGGTATCTTCCACTCTTCATACATTCTCTAGCACATAGTAGCATTTAACATATACTTGCCGGAATTGGGAGTTGGTGGGTAGAGAGGGGAATGACTATGGGCAGGTCCACAGAATAAGACCAGAAAATAGTCTCCAGCACTTGCCATTCTTAAGTATGCATGGTCTAAGGCGTAGCCTTGTTTCAAGTGATGAAGGTAGGATGGAGGTCATCAGAGACAAGGAAGCATAGACCTGTGAATCCTGATGTTAGAGGCATCATTCAGATAGGCTTTTAGATTAGCAAGGTTGGAATTAGGGATATCCTGGGAAGACAGGAAATCCAAGGATGAGATGCTTGCATCAGATGGGAATGTGTGCAAGAGTTGGAAGATGTTGCTGCAAAGGAGGAGAGTAAATATGGCATTGAGAAAAGGAGAGATTGCTTCTCCCCTGTTCTCCACTCCCATTATATCCTTTATGAAGAAAACACACTTTGTTGGTTAGCTGCCTATTTGGAATCGTTCTCTGGCTTCCATAGCTTGTAGTTTGTACATGTGAGCATGTGTATGTGTATTAGCACACAGAGAGCTTCGTGTTTTGGAGTTACTGACCTCACTACCTTCACTCCCCCATCTCTGCCTACCTCAACTATATCCTATTTCAGTCCTCCTTGCCTTGGAATTTGCTGTTCTATATAAGTATTTGCTACATGACCTTGGAAAAGTCACTTCATCTTTCTGGTTTTTTGCATTTTCTGATGTAACATGGAAAAGTAGAACTATAATTTCTATGTCAGTATTTTTTTTAGTTTATTTATTTTGTTGAGAGAGAGAGAGAGAGAGAGAGAGAGATAGCATGAGCAGGGGAGGGGCAGAGAGAGGAAGAGAGAGAATCTCAAGCAGGCTCCACACTGTCAGTGCAGAGCCTGACGCAGGGCTCGACCCCACAAACTGCGAGATCATGAGCTGAGCCAAAATCAAGAGTTGGATGCCCAACCAACTGCGCCACCCAGGCTCCCCTCTATGGAAATGTTTTTAAAACTTCAATTCAAAACTTACTAATGGCTCAAGAAACTAATTTAGTGAGTCAAACATCAAACTATCAAATAGAACAAATAACAAACAATAATATGAAATAGAATATATATTAGATAGAGTGTGTGTGTGTGTGTGTGTGTGTGTGTGTGTGTGTGTGTACTGGGTCATATGTAAATATATTTCTTACTATGGATCATGGTCAGAAAAGATTGAAAACTCTTCTCTTTATATCCCTTCATTCTGGCTCTAAAATTCAAGATGTGTAAAATAGTTCCAACTTTTCTTTGAAACTTTAAGGGTGGAAATGAGCAGAAAAAAAATGTATTTTTTAGGAAGAATTACTCATGCCAACAGCCAGCAACTTCAGGTTGTGCTGACAAGGCAGTTATCCCGTTTCTTCAATTCAAGAAATTATTCATGATAGTGCAATGACAGGTGCCAGGTTTCTGGAGTAACACAGTATCTAGCTCAAAATTTCACAGTGAGGGGTGGGGGGAGCTCTCTGGAGCCTTCAGAGTCAGCCTCTCCTTTGGCTGAACATGGTTGACACCGTGTATCTGACAAAGGATGCGAGGGAGAAGGAAGAGCCAAAAAGAAAAGGAAGAGGAAGAGAAGTTAATACAGCACTTCCTTCTCCCAAATCATAGGACAATTATGTAGTGTTTCCCTCCTGATGCATAAAATTCCACCATGACCAATCTAGTGCTGCGTGTGTGTTAATCATGATTCCTTCTAAAGATTGTGAGAGGTTTGCACACTAATAATGTGACATATGAAGTGAGCTCTATAGTGAAGTGTGAGAGCCTGGAATTTTGTTGAAGTCCTGAGTTTGATTCACAGGGAACACAAGTTCAAGTCCCAGTTCTAAAGTTTAAGGTCTGGGTCAGCTTTCAATGAGTGTTTTTTGAGCACCTATTAATTTAGCCTCATAAGTCTGTTTTTCATTTTTCAAAGCAAAGAGGATTGATTAGAACTTCGCCAAGTTGCCTTTCATATATACCACTCAACTGAGTAGATCCCACTGTGATACATTTATAAACTTTTTATTTTTTTCTTTCAATAACCCCATGACAGATTTCTATTCCTAGTTTTTGGATGTGGTGTGGAGAGTTAAGTGACAGGTCCCAAGTCATGTGACTAGAAACTAACTATGGTCTCTGCCTCTAGAGCCTTTTATACTAGTGGTTTTTAAACACTGGTCCTCTTAGGCCTGTTTGGGGACAGTGGCCCTGGCCTTACCCAGGCTTACTGATACATAAGAAGATGGACACCTTCTCAGGTGATTCTGGTTAGTCCCAAAGTTTGAGGACCACAGCATTGAACAAAGAGGTAAAAGAGCTTAGGACCCCCCTCCACACTCCCCAAAAAAGTACACCACACTTTACTCAGGAAGAGTTGATGAGATGGCTTTCCTGAGTGACCACAGTAGCACCTAAGACTTACAGGGCACTTTCTAACAGCCACGCACTGTGCTAGGTTCCTTATGGGAACTCTTACTTAATTGCAGTCACATTATGAAGTGAGTG
The DNA here is from genome assembly GCF_007474595.2 of Lynx canadensis. Classification (NCBI taxonomy): domain Eukaryota; kingdom Metazoa; phylum Chordata; class Mammalia; order Carnivora; family Felidae; genus Lynx; species Lynx canadensis. Next base: position 72,102,037 of record NC_044307.1, on the reverse strand, counting down.
CTATCCACACTTGAAAGTGAGAAGTCTCAGTTGAGGAACTTGCCGTGGTCACATAGCAAGTAAGTGTCAGTGCCATCACCCAGGCCATGTGGCTCTACTGTCCCCACTTGGAACAACCACAGCAACATGTCTCTGAGGGCAATAAAGGACGCTGAAGCAGCACAAGAGAACAGGGAAGTGTGAAGACTGGGCAGAAAGCAATAAGTGAACTGAGAAGGAAGTCTAGAGATCCTGAATACAAATATTCTTCATTTTAGTGTTTTCTATCATTAACCTTAGTGAGAGAGTTAGAGGAACCAGACACATTACATGGCTTCTGTTAGAAGGCAAAATGAGGAAAATGATACACTTCCAATTTAAAAAAAAAATTTTTTTAATGTTTATTTATTTTTGAGAGAGAGAGAGATAGAATGCGAGCAGGGGAGGAACAGAGAGTGAGTTAGAGAATCTGAAGCAGGCTCCGGGCTCTGAGTTGTCAGCACAGAGCCCAACATGGGGCTCAAATTCGCAAACAGTGAGATCATGACCTGAGCCAAAGTCAGGCACTTAACCGACTGAGCCACCAAGGAGCCCTGATATATTTTCACTTTCTTATTTAAAAATGTTGCTTTGTCATCAAGGAAAGAGTCAGGACTTAGAGTGTGAAGACAGGGGCTAAAATCTGCTCTGTGTCAACCTGGAAACAACCCAGACCTGGATGGAGCTTCTGCCATTTGACAGGTAATGAGCTGGACACCTTCACCTTGACCTCGTCTTTTAGTTCTCTGGATTTCCTTATCTGCAAGAGGGGCATAACAATACCTACTTCATAGAGTTGCTGAAAGTATCAAATCATATTAAATATTTGGGCTGCCTTGTGAACCATAAGACACTTCACATGTGTCCAGGGACATTATTATCAATGTGCAGTTTCTTCATCATCATTTGTTTGCCCAGTACCCACTGTTCACCCAGCATTGCCTAGACATGGGTAAAAATGCAAATGCATGTGCAACACAACCACGAAGACCAAAGATGGAACCGTCAGAGATGGAGTATCAATACCTTGTCTTGTGAATAGCTCTTGTGGATTTGGTAAGCGCCTTCTCAATATTGCAGCTGAAAACTGCAGGTTAGGGTGGTTAAATAAACTGCCCGCCCTCATATCTGTGTCTTTCTAAAGGCAGAACAAAAAGCAGAAAAGCAGTCTTTCTGGTGCCTATTTCACTGGCTCCAGATGAATGTGACTTTTTTTTTTTTTTTTTTTTTTTTTTGCAAAACACAAAAGATGGAGAAGTGTCCTATCTATTATTACCTCTGAACAGTGAATTATCTGACAGGTAGGAGATCCAAATTTCATCTACTGTTTCCAACATTTACAGAGAGCCTTATCTCTAAGTACAAATGTTATCAGGTGTTGAGAAAGAATAGAACCCTTTCTCTACACTATTTTCCCAAAATGTCTCCAGAAACCATAGATTATAATATGGTATACTATAAACTGGAAAAAAATGTTCAAAAATTAGTTTATTTCACTCACTTAAGTGAATATCACCCTTTCATTCCCTAGGTTGCAGATTATTTTCATTTCTGATTCTGAAAAAGACAGGCTGGTTGATTTTTTATTAGCTGTGGTCTAAACAGAGTGCTATTTGTCTTTGGGGTTCACAGAGTCCCCCAGAGGGATCTCCACACCTGCCCCTCAGGTCATGAAAGTCCAAATAAGACTCAGGTAATAGGGGTGCCTGGGTGTCTCAGTTGGTTAGGCATCCGACTTTGGCTCATGTCATGATCTCACAGTTGGTGAGTTCGAGCCCTGCATCAGGCTCTGTACTGACAGCTATGAGCCTGGAGACTGCTTCAGATTCTGTGCCTCCCTCTCTCTCTCTGCACCTCCCCTACTCACACTCTTTCTCTCTCTCTCTCTCAAATAAATAAATAAACCTTAAAAAAATTAAAAATAAAAAAAAGACTCAGGCAATAAAAGTTTCAGTAAGACTGTCTTTCCTCAGCCTGAGGTCCCCTGGACAAAGCCACTGACAGTAGGGTCAGCAGTCGGATGTCCTCGTGGGCAGCCCCCAGGCCCTTAGATGGCTGGGAAGGACACAGATGCATGAGAGTGGAACTGGCTCATGTCTACTGAATTCATAGAATCCACTCACATTCCCAGCTTGATGAGTAGGCAATTTTTGGTTCTATGGGTTTTGTGGATTGCTAGAGGAGTTCTGCAGCAAATATTGAACATTGAGCAAGTTGGGCTTCTCTGGAACCAAGCAGGTTTCTGAGCTCCTCTTCCTGCTTTCAGCTGATGTGAGCTCAGGAAATGGGAATTGATTTTATCCTAGGTAGAACTTAATTAGAGAGGACGTTTGTTGCCGCAACATCCCAAGCTTCATTTCAAAGTCAAATCAAAATTATTTTTGTATTATTCAGTGGTTTGGATTACTTAGATATTGTGCTTGAGCAGCACTGAAACAGAGAGTAGGTTGCAGAACTATCCTTATTGTTGAAACCAGTTACATTTTTTTCACTCACTTATTATCAGATCCTTGATAATCTGGAAGTTCCTAGATAAAGTGGGGTTAGGGGAACAAAACAATCGTGGGGAATGCTGGCAGGAACCATAGGCTGCACCTGGGAGAATGGAACTTGTAATCGACTGCACATACCTGTTCTCTTCCATGGATGGTGAAGTTATAAAAAATCCAGAGCCCAGCCTTGCTTAACATCACGGACTTACTGATAGCCGGTATTTTGGGGGCCATGCTCATGCCAGATTCTTTACAAACAATCCTCCCAGAAAATCCGCAAAAGCGGCAAAATGATTCATATTTTACAGATGAAAAGACCAAGGTTCTGAGTGGTTGAGTGACTAATCTAAGGTTGCACAGCTAGTAACTGGCTCAGCTATTATTAAAGACTGAATTTGCCCAACACTCGAATCCATGACTGAATATTTTAAAACTAGAGACTTGAATTATATACTATAGTTAATTTAAGGCCAATTGATTTAGCAAAGCTCTATTAGCTAAAAGAGTAGGAAAAAAAGCTGTTATTTGATAACAAAACAGCAACAACTACCATTTGTTGGGCACCTTCTATGTGTCAGGAATATTTACAGGCATCTCATATCTCTTATTTTATTTAAGTCACAAAATAGTCCTAGGATTGTTGCTCACCTTTATAAATACTTTACAGAGGACAGTGATACTTAGAGGGGTTACCTAGCATGCTTTCAAGGATCAGTTCAGAGGCTCTCAGGCTCCATACAAGAGGATTAGGCTATGGATCCAAGCTGTGGGTAAAGCAAGGATATAAAATTATAAAATCGTAGATTCTTAGAGCTGAAAAGGATAGTCAAGGTGACTTAGTCTAACTCCTTTATCTTTTTTTAAATTTTTTTAATGTTTATTTGCTTTTCAGAGAGAGAGAGCGTGCACAAGTGGGAAAGGGACAGAGAAAGAGAGGAAGACACAGTATCTGAAGCAGGCTCCAGGCTCCGAGCTGTCAGCACAGAGCTTGACACAGGGCTTGAGCCCATGAACCATGAGATCATGAATTGAGCCAAAGTCTGACGCACAACCGACTGAGTCACCCAGACACCCCTAGCTCCTTTATTTTCATATGGGAAAACCTAGGTTTAAAACTTTAGCAAAAAAAAAAATCACACACCACGTAGTTATAAATCAAAGACTAGTAAACAGACTCAATTCAGTTACTTAATTTTTATCTGAGTGCTTACTATGTGCCTCTCATGACCAGGTCTCCTATCTCTCGGATCAAGGACTTTTTCTGTCAGACTTTGTATAGAAGGCAAGACGGGGCCTGAAATCATGCAGCTACTCCTGCAGAGGATAAGCCTGGGGCCTGAAGAGTGAAGAAAACAGGTGTGACAGGGCTTGAAGAGGGTGTTGTATCCATCCATTCACTCGTCGCCCATTCATACAATACACCTCTATTGAGTGTCTGCTCGTGTGCCAGGCACCACTCTTTTCTTGAACTGGGAAATATGACAGGTGTCTATGAAATTCCTGAACACTGTCAGGCCTCTTGTTAGAAGGCAGGACATGTCGGACCTTGTAGAGAAGGTCATGTGCCCAAGACATAAGATCTAAGTCATGGGAATGACAACAATTAATGAGAAAAATTTTCAACCTGCCCTGAAGCCAGAGGGGAGGGATCAGAGCTGAAGCATTGGTCACAGCTTGATCTTAAGTGAGAAGATCAAAAAATAGCATTCTGGGGACACCTGGGTGGCTCAGTTGGTTGAGCCTCCAACTTTGGCTCAGGTCATGATCTCGTGGTTCATGAGTTCAAGCCCCACATCAAGCTTGCTGCTGTCAGTTCAGAGCCTGCTTCGGATCCTCTGTCCCCCCTCTATGCCCCTCCCCCACTGCCTCGCACACGTGCTCTCTCTCTCTCTCTTTCTAAAAAATAAATACACATTAAAAAAATATCATTCTGAGTTACTTTCAGAATGATTTGTCTTGCATAAAATTAAGTCCAAGCCTTTTGATTAGATCCTCACTGGATGATTTCTTTTAACACAGTTAATAAGAATTATGAAAAACATCTGTTTCTGTAACAAAGGGCCATATTCATAAAGTTCACAGCTTGTGAACTGTGGGGGCATTTATGAAGATAAGAGTGCCTCTACTATGCATAAGGCAATACAGAGCTTAGCTTCTTCATTAGCTTCCAGGTCATGAGATCTTCTCTGTCTCTCTAAGCTGAAAGCATAAACTCCTGAAGCACTTTATTTGTGAGTCTCTTTCATATTTACATATAAATATTTACATACGAATGCATATTTACATATAATTTACATATAATATTTACATATAATTTAAGAAATGTACTTTGAATGAAAAAATGCATGACTGAAAAAAGTGAACTCAATGAATTAAGTGACAGTCCAAGGTTATATAACCAATTAACAGCGATCTTGGACTTGAATCCTCCATCTAATTTGTATTTCACTCTCCCAATTTGCTTCTTTGGAATCTTTCAACACTATTAAAAAAAAAAAAAGAATGGTAATATTGTGCCTTCCTTTGCTCCAGAATAAGAATGTCAGCAAAATGTCTCGTAATCTTTGAACAAGCAAATGTAAAGTCAATGTATGGGAAGGCAGACATTATCTCAGGCAGCATATCTCTCAACCTGCAACAGGTGGCATAATGACATTTCTAAAATTCTCCAATCTGACACTGAAGATGTGCCTTCCACGTGCATAAATGTAATAATAATTCCGTCTACTGGGATATATGAGAAATGAGATTTGAATAGCTTGCCTTCTTTGTTTGGATAAATGGATGAGAATAGTCTAGCCAATCTCTTCTAACTTTGTGTCCACAGGCATATTTGCTGCCTTAGTGGAAAATAAGACTGACTTTATTATAAAGGCAGACAGGCTGAAACATCACTGATTCAATGTTTTGGAATCCTGAAAACTAATGGAAATATAGTTAGGTGACTGCTTGGATCAATATGGCTATTGGATCAACCGTGTGTGAACAAATTTTTAATAATCGCCATAGAAAAAAGGATTGTGCCAATTCAGATGGCTCTGTTGACTTAACCATGCTGGAGGGCTGGGAAGCAATGAGGAATGAAAGGGACTCCTCTATTGGAAAAGCTGTCTGTCAGTGATGGGAGGCAGGAGTGTTGCAGGTGGAACCCTGAACCTGGAAAGGCAGGGCACATTCTTGAAGCAAAGCCAGTATCGGGTATGGCCATTCCTTCCCAACTAGTCAAACTTGTCTGGGTATGTATAAGCAATGTCCTTGGTAGGCAAATAGAGATTCTTCAAATAATGCAAACTTTCCGCCCTTTACATACATTTTCCTCCTATAGAACTTACATTTGGCAGCCAGTGCTACCTCATTACTATCAGCACACCAGACTCAAACATATATCCCAATTTACAAAGTCCTGAATTGCAAAGGAGCTTATCACATAAGGGAAAATCCCATTGGTTGCCAATAAGAAGCCATCTCTCACACCAACACTGAATGTATGTTTAGTGTAAATGATCAACTTGAATCTCCACCCCTCCCTGTTCCAGCCCCAATAGGAAGCAGAGTGTTAGGACCATGGAATGCTGCACCCTCAATCTCCCCAGCAATTGTGCAGGGTGTAGAAGATTAGTGTCTTAGCACAGGGCTCTGCATTTCAGCATTCTCTGGGAGTAGTGTAACAAAACCTTGCCAGGCATCAGACAATCACCTAGGCAACTTAAAATAAATGCATATTTTCCAATTGTATCCATATCTGATGAATCAAAATTAATGCTGAGGAGAGTGGGGGTGTGGGTAGGATATCTGTAATTTCAGCAAGCACTCCAGGTGGCTCTGATATAGGTGATCTCAGCTCCTATAGCTGAGATAGGAAGCCAGATTCCTAGGTTGAATTTGGGGCTGGATGAGAGATTTTGTAGGTTGTAGACAGAATTTTCCCACTGAATACGCTCGATTATGCAAGACACTGTCAGAATCTTTATAAAACCATTGTCGTAGTGCCCCATGTTACTATGTTAGTGCCCTTGGTTTGAATTATAATTTTTTGGAGGAGGCTCTGGATCCTATTAGGTCAGAACTTCTTAAACAGTTACCATGTGCCAAGACCTTTGGGCAACAAAACACGTTAAACGTGTTTCCGGCCTATAGGAAGCTAACACAATCTAGACTGGGGAGAATAAGTCTCTCATACAGGAATAATCAGATGATAGTCTAGAGACTAGAAGAGCAAGACATGTTGAAGGTATGAGTCTGGTACACCTTGATTCAGGTGATGTTGGAAACTGAGAGGCCATAGGGAGCCTTTTCCAGTCTCTCGTTACTTTTCTTGTGATTGATGAATCACCCACGTTTGCGGTGCCTCTGTGCTGGCACAGCTGTAGTAGGTTTAGGATCAGGCAGTAGAGGAGCACCTCCAGGCTCTGAGGGAAGAATTGAAGAAAGGCTGGAATAGCCAGGTCTGGGGGGTAAGTACTCAACAGGACTGTGGGTTTAAAGAAGGGAGGGAGGGAGGGGCGCTTGGGTGGCTCCCTCGATTGAACATCTGATGTCAGCTCAGGTCATGATCTCATGGTTCGTGAGTTCGAGCCCCACGTTGGGCTCTGTGCTGACTACTTGAAGCCTGGAGTTTTCTTCGGATTCTGTGTCTCCCTCGCTCTCTGCCCCTCCCCCGCTGGTGCTCTGTCTCTCTTTCTCTTTCAAAAATAAGTAAACATTAAAAAAAGTTTTCAAAAAAACAAGGGAGGGAAATGATGAGGAATAAGAGAAAAAGAGATAAGTAGAGCCAGGAACTCTGCCTTCTGCCGTGTGCATTGGGATCCCAGCATGTGCTATTTGTCCAGCTGTGCATTCTGACCCTAATACTCCAGTACTCTGCGCTCCATCTCTGGATCGGTTCACCAGACTGCAGGCTTTCTCAGTTACGCATGCTCTCTTGCAAGGTTACAGTTCCCCTGCTGTGATTCAGAAGCTACAGGGAATCAGCCTGAGTTGGGGTGGGGCAGAGGAAGCTCCAGGCTGCAGAAAGCTTTAAGACCAGCTGAACCGAACATCATCAACAGAGATCACAATGAGGCTGGGAGCAATCAAGACCTATGTGCAAAAAGGTGTGTTGTGAAACAAGGTTATTTACATTCTTATAAAAAGAGTCCTGGGGGGAAACGGTGGATGGAGTTCTGGTAGTAAAGTCAGCAGTGAAGTCCTTTTTAAAGGTCTGAAAAATTCTAAATATACACTGTAGAGGGGGTGTTTATCTCTCTGTAGTCCAATAAAGAAGCAAAGTGTGTTTTCCTTTTAAACAACTAGGAAAAAAATATTTATGTCTATCTCAGTACTGGAGCCCAAAGTTTAATTTTGAAAATAATGAACATCCAAAACCAAAATAGTTTTCTTAAAAAAAAAAAAAAGTGTGGTGGTAGGTGACAGCAGCATTACTCATACAATGTGTACTACTGGCAGAACTTTCCATCCAGATTTTATTGTGTGAATAAATGATAAAACTTGTAGGGGGCGCCTGGGTGGCTAAACTGGTTAAGTGTCCGACTTCAGCTCAGATCATGATCTCACAGTCTGTGAGTTCGAGCCCCACATCGGGCTCTGTGCTGACAGTTCAGAGCCTGGAGCCTGCTTTGGATTCTGTGTCTCCCTTGCTCTCTGTCCCCCCACCCCATGCTCTCTCTTTCTCTCTCAAAAAATAACATTTAAAAAATGATAAAAATTGTTAATTTATATAAAATCAACTGAATAAGGAAATTGTCCTGAGTTTAAATGACAAAAAATACAGTATTTAGTAAAAAGAAGGAGGAATATAGATTTCTGATATCTAAAAAGCCAAAAATGTGATTTCCTTGCCATAATAAACTGTGACAATTTAACCAGAAAGCAAATGGTTTCTAAAATTCTGCAAGAAAAAGAAAGAAAGAAAGAAAGAAAGAAAGAAAGAAAGAAAGAAAGAAAGAAAGAAAAAAGAATTAAAAGAAAAATGGAGCACCTGGGTGGCTTAGTGGGTTAAAGTCCAACCCTTGATTTTGGCTCAGGTCATGATCCCAGGGTCGTGGGATCAAGCCCCATGTCACACTCCATGCTGAGAATGGAGCCTGCTTAAGATTCTCTCTCTCTCACTCTGCCCCCTCTCCCCTGATCGCACTCTGTCTCTCTCTGTCTCTAAAAAAGAAAAAAAGGGGGGACAAAGAATTTTAAAGGGTCTGCCAACCAGCCAGGCACTAAGGGTCAGACTGTTTTTGTGATGCACAGGTGACAGTTCCAGTCATCGCCATGCAGCAGTGCTCAGCATGGTAGGGAAAATGCAATGTAACCAGAATTGTGAGAGCAAAAACGTCTGAACTCTTCCAGCAAGGGTATCTAATGCCCAACATGGAAAAAAGTTTTCGGGGCCCTGTGAATACAAAGGTAGCTCTAAATGTGTATATGACTAGGAAGAGTTAGGAAAAACAAAATACACACCCCACCACCTAAAACCTAAACATTTTGTGTAAGGATTGTCCCAAGGCCTCAAGCACATCCGGAGATGTAAGCAGGGCAGACTCCTCCGAAGGATGCCTCACAATCCCCAACTGGGATCAGAAGGACACCAGGTGGTGTGTGAGTTTCCTGCAGCCGCCCCTCTCCCTGACCACTTCTGACCCCTGGAAAGGCCCTTTGTAGCCTTCGGCATCAGTTTTCCAATTTGGATGACGAATCCAACAGCACTTTAAAATTTCATTACATTATTGGTTATTTTAAATTAGTAGCCTCTGGATTCTTCCACTGGGGATTCATATGATTAAGACGGTAATCTTATGTCCAGGAGAACTAACTGAGGTAAAAATTGTCCGCCACGATTCTATTTCCAGATGAAATTTGCCTCCTAGTGACCAACTCTGCCATCATGCTTGCAGACACTGTTTTCATTTTCTGATTTAGTCTGCTGGAATGATTTCTCTTTTGAATGTGTTTCAACAAACTGACTATCATAACCACACATGTTCCAAGTTCTCTTCACAAAACTTGCGTTTTGACTCTCACGTGTTGAATGCTGCAACAGCCATCAATGGGTAATAACGCTTGTCCAGCTGCTTGAATTTCTGTGCCACACATTTCATATTGGCACTTAACACTTGAACTGGGGTACTCATTGAACTAATTACCCACATTTTAAAATTGTGAATATTATAGCTTTATCACAACATCAAGAATTCAAGGTGGTTTGTGAAGTTGTGATCTTAATATTTGTCTGGAGAATTCTTCATGCAACTTCAAGGGCAGAGAGTAGGAAATTAAACTGTAATGGAAGACTGGAACAAGATTATGAAGTTATTCATTCATATGATTAGTAGTTCAACAATTTATTTATTTCTCACAATTCTGTGGGTTGCCTGATTGACTGTTCTGCTGATCTGTCCTGGCATCATTCATGTGGAAATGCACCCATGCAGCAGATTGGCTGGGGGTGGGCTCAGCTGGGGGCTGTGGGCCACAGCACCTTGATCTTACCACATGTAGGCTCTCTGTAGAGCCACCTTGAGCTTTCTTACAGTGTGCTGGTCTCAAAGCAGACTTCTCAGGGGGAACATTCGAAGAGTGTGAAGAGAGAACTAGAAAACCTTTTAAACAAAAGCTGTAAGACCTGTGTTACTTTTGCCACATTTTACCAGTCAAAACAAGTCACAAAGCCAGCCCAGATCCAAGAGAAGAGAAAATAGGTTCCACCTCTTCAGGAGAGAAGTGGAAGAGCCACATTGTGAAAAGCTTGTGGGATGGGAGATACTGACGCAAGCCATTTTTGCAAACCATTACTACACCCCATGTAACTAAAACAATGCACATTCCTTCTGCATGCAAAGGATACTGATCACCACCACCCCCTGGCTCCTCCCATTATGGCACCTGTTTCAAGTTTGGGATTCAGTCATCTCAAATGTCTCAGATTCAAATGCACAAGGATGACTTCCCTATGCCCTTGTGTGCAGCTGCTCAGATGTGCTTTTCTCCATCTGGAAACTTGTGAACAAAAGGTAAGTTTGTGCTTCCCACACACCCAACATGCAATGATGACACATGGACAGGAAAACTGCAACCGACAAATGATTATATGTGGTGCACTGTGGGGGTCCTGAAGAGAGCAGAAAGTAAGCACGGAGAAAGTGGGAAGTTCCCATCCTCAGGTAGATGGATTAGGAGTCCTCAAGTCATCCGGTGAGGGATAATTATGGAACCACCACCATTTCCTGAGCATTTACTATGCCAGGCAGTGTTCTGAGCATTCTCCACATACTTTCTCATTTAACCTTCATCGCTAACTTGAGAAGAGAGGAACCTATTTGGCAACTGAGGAAAACCCAGGCTCAGACACAATAAGTGAACTAATTCATCTAAGCCCCATGGCTAACGTAGTTGGAGGTGGGAAAGTTGAAAATAGCTTTGAACTTTCTTGGATATTCACTGGGATATGGAAATAGAACAAGTGATAAGAAGTGGGAAAGTTGAGTTAACCTTTGGACGTGTGAATTTTGAGGTACCTGCAAGATATCTATGGGGAAGAACTAAGGGCTAGAAATACACAGGAGTGATTGGCCTTCTTTAGAGATTTTTCAGTCTTTGAATTATTCAAACCTTAAATATGAGTCTGAATTACAATGTTTCCATCATAAAACTGCATTTTTTACTTGTCTCTCTTTTACTTAAATAAAGAAGTTGGAAAGGAAAGCAATTTGGGGGTGAAATTGGCAAAATCCAAGACCTGCTCAATTTCAGCTTGTCTTGGTTAAAAGTGGCTTATTTGTGGCTGGCATTTCTCATAAATCATTCTGTGGGCCATGGGTAGGTGGGGTGACTCAGGGCTGGTTTTTCTACAGTACAATTCTCGCCACAGTTCCCTTGAACTTGCACAAGAAAGCTCTAATTCTAGCGAGGGACGGATTTAGAATATTCATTTCTTTGCTGGGGAGAGTATACTCTTTGCATGTGCCACATTGGAGGAATATTGGCTCTTTGGTCAATAGAGAGTCTCATTTCCTTGTAGAGGATAGTTCTTGTGTTTGAGTCTACCTTTGGTTTCTTTGTAAATCAATTGCAATTGAAAACATAGAAATGTCTCAACTGCTGAGCCATTGCCTAATTGTAAGCTTAATAGAAACAACGGCCTCTCAAGGATTAAAAATCAGGGCCATTGCAGTACTTCCGATATTTCTTGATACCCGCAAGGGGGATTGTACTGGCATCCTAGAGGGCTTCATGTGGAAGGAGACGTAAGAACAGTGGTGTGGTGCTGCAGTTTGATTTAGAATCACTCTCTTAAAAAATGACAAAAATAACTGGTGTCCCTGTTGGGTCCATTTTAATATTTAGCTGGCTGCCAGGTTCTATCACCCTTTGGTGTCTGGTAGGCAAGAACACAGACGGTCCAGTAACCACAGCAGCAACACTTTGACTTGTTTTCTGCCTGTCAGCTTTTTTCAACATCATATTCCTTTCAAAGCAGAGGTTTTCTCTTGCACTCATGCTCACTTCGTCTCTCTCGCCCTGTTTCTTCCTCCTTCTCCCCTCTCTCCTTGCATTCTCAGCAGACTAAAAAAGAACAAAGAAGTTTCATATAACTTCCTCCTGTTTTTTTCAGTTTCTAAATCATTCAACCTTAAATACGATAACATTTCTATCATAAACAACATTTCTTACCTGTCTTTCTTTTACTTAAATAGGAGATATGGAAGAGAAAGCAATGACATGGCTACAGATTACCAAAATAAGGCCATTCTTTAAAAAAAAAGTTTATTTATTTATTTTGAGAGAGCAAGCACGAGTGGGGGAGGGGCAGAGAGGGGGCAGGGAGACAGAATCCCAAGCAGGCTCCCTGCTGACTAACATGGGGCTCCATCTCACAAACTGTGAGATCAGGACCTGAGTCGAAATCAAGAGTCAGATGATTACTGAATGAGCCACACAGATGCCCCAAGATAAGGCCATTCTTAAACCTTTGCATTTAGGCAGGATCCCATAAGCCCAAGTAGGTAAGCATGCATCCTTAAGGACTCTTGAAGGCAGATTCTGCTACCTCTTCCACCCTCACATTAAAAGTCTTGCTTGATGGGGCACCTGGGTGGCTCAGTCAGTTAAGTTCTGACTTTGGCTCAGGTCATGATCTCACAGTCTGTAGGTTCGAGCCCCACGTTGGGCTCTCTTCTGTCAGCACGGAGCCTGCTTCGGATCCTCTGTCTGTCTGCATGGCCCCTGCTCACATTCTCTCTCTCAAAAATAAATAATTAAACAAAAGAAAATTTTAAAAAAAGTCTTGCTTGACACTTTCCCCAGGGCCTCACTCTTAGGTACATTTATTAAAAATCTGCTGCCTGTATTCCAATTTCCCCTCTGTAACATTGCTAAGCAGGATATCTGACAGATATTTTTGAGTTTCTGCACCTCAAAAATCAACTTTTTTGTAGGATTACTTCAGGACTCTAAACTTCCCTGAAACATCTGTAGGCAGACATGACATTTTATCTCTTTTTGTTTTTTAAATGTCACCTCCTCAGGGAGTCCTTCCTGAAATTTGGTTATTTTCCTAGTCTCTGTACGCGTCTTTAATTGTGATTTACATATTTATTTGTTTGATTTGTTGTTTATTGTCTGTATCTCACAACAGACTCTAAACTCTGTGAGGGCAGAGACCATTTTTGAAATGTTTAACGTTGTATTCCCAGTATGTTATACAGGATTTGTTTCTTTGTAAGTATTAAACAAATAATTTTCAAATGAATGAATGAACATTTCCTATTTGATAAACTCCTTTTAGATTTGATTGCAGAACAAAACCAAACCCAGTTTTTGAATTTAAATTGTTGGTATGGTTTCTGTTTCCCCTTTTACTTTGGCTGCTAAGGAAGCTCAGGTTAATGCTCAATCAGTATAGCTTTATTTGCTAATGAGCATAGTTGATTCCTTTCTTTTGCATGGCTTTTATTTTCTACTATTATAGTTATATTATTTTTGTTTTTTATTATAAGCCACCTCAAATATTTCTTGAAGGCAAGAACCATATAATAATAATAGTTAAAGTAAATATAAGATACTTTATAGTAAAATGATTTTTCAAGAACCTCCTGGAGACAATAGTGTGTGCTATGAATGGTTAAGGCTATTAAATAATGATGTGAACAGTAACCAAAGAAACTTTAAATTGAAAAGGCCTTTTTACTCTTCAGTTATAAGGTATTAGGTGAAAATAAGTAAGCATTACATATAAAACTGATCATATTCATCAGGAAAATAGTTAAACTTTCGAAAGGTAAAATCCACTTGAATTGCTGGAACATTACTACATTATTTATATATCATATTTATATATATTTTTTATATATCTATACACACAAGAATGTATATATACATGTATATGTTCTTGCAGACGCACTTAAAACTCCTTCCCTCTGTGACCTATAAGATGCCCTGCTGCCTTTTTCTAGAGAGAAAAATCCTGTCTAAAAAACATAATTCACAGATTTTACCACCTTAGGTAAATGGTGTTGGCAGTTGATCCCGGTTTGCAGTTCAGGACATGAAATCCTTCAGCTGACACTGAGATTTGTTTACAGCTGGCGGAGGTAGGGGGGAGGGAGCCTTCGGAGGGACTCTTGTGATGCTTTTAATAATCTGTGGCCAGAAGAAGAAGCAGTGGTGAGGGAGCAAATCAATGACATCAGTGTCACCTGGGAAGATGGTATGACAACTGATGATTTATTAATAGAAAGGACAAGTATGGGAAAATGTCACACTTAGAAAATAAATGATTAGTGGCAAGAGAAGCTGGGAACCCATTTCAGATGAAAGAAGGAAGTACTTTTCCCAGCAACAAGACAGTATCTACTTTTGTGCCTGAGGGGGCAGGAATGAAAACAAGGATAGGTTTGGTTTTCTCCCTGGGTAGAGAGTGAATGAATGGGTAATGTGGATAATGCAGTTTTTTTTAATGTTTTATTTATTTTGGGGAGAGAGCACATGAGCTGGGGAGGGGCAGAGAGAGAAGACAAAGGACCCCAAGTGTGAGCCCCATGTGGGGTTCAAACTCACAAACCGTGAGATCATGATCTGAGCCAAAGTCAGGCTTTCAACCGACTGAGTCACCCAGGTGCCTTGGATAATGCAGGTTTTGAACCCAGTAAGGAATGGAGGGTCCACTGGCTTCCTCAGTTCCTGTTCCTGATTTTCTGGGGTGGGGGGATATAGCCAGGGGACAAATGGAGAGTGATTTGCCTTCTCCTTACTGTTACTTTTCCTCTGCATAGCTAGGAATAGTGTCCATCACCCAGAGTCCCATCTTGCACCTGGGAAAACATTTAGTTGCCAAGCGCCTGTTTTCTCAACCCTCATATCATTTCCTTCTAGGATTCCACATTCATGCTGGGCTAATAATAAGGTGCGTTGCTCTCCAGTTGTGTGAGGGAGGTATATAATCACACCCACATTCCTTGGGGGTTCTGAACCAACTGGAAAAAACCAAACAACCCTGGCATGTAGATAGTATTTGTTTTGTGATGTTGATTGTGGTTTTTGGCCATTTCCCATTCCTAGTAGCACCCAATTTCCTTGTATAGAATGTCCTCTCCTCCACTGTGGCCGGTTCCCATGGGACAATTGATAAATTGCCTGCCCTGTCCTGGTCAGTTGAATCCACCCTACAGTCGCACATTTGGGCCGCACCAGTCTTTTGTTCTCAGGACCGAAGCTGCTATAAACATACTTGCACATGTCTCCTGGTGTTTGTGTGAAAAGAGCGGCTTTGCTAGGTCATAGGGTACGTACATGTTATTGCCAAAGTGTTTTCCAAAGTGGTGCTTCTAATTTGCACTCCCATAAGTAGCAGATGACAATTCTCACTGTTCTGTGACCATGCTAACACTTGACACTTTCCAAAACTTACATTTTCCCCACTTGTTTTGAATAAAATAATATATCATTGTGGTTTAATTTGCATCTATCTGATGTTGAAGAGGTTGAACATTTTTTATTTTTTTTGTAACTCTACTGAAATGTAATTCATATACCTTACAATTCACTTATTTAAAGTGTATAATTCAAAACCTTTTTGTTTATTTACGGAGTTCTACGGCCATCACCACAAGCAACTTCAGAACATTTTCATCATCTCCCAGAGCAGTCCTATAGACACTAGCAGTCATTTCTCACCCTTCCCCTGCCCCAACCCCAAATCCATCAGTCCTGGTAACTTTCTGTCTCTATAGATTTATCTACTCTGGACATTTCCCATAAATGAAATCATGTAACATGTGGTTCTTTGTGAGCAGCTTCTTCTACTGAGCACAATGCTTTTAAGCTTCATCCACGGTTTTTTTTTAATTTTTTTTTTAACGTTTATTTATTTTTGAGACAGAGAGAGACAGAGCATGAACGGGGGAGGGTCAGAGAGAGGGAGACACAGAATCTGAAACAGGCTCCAGGCTCTGAGCTGTCAGCCCAGAGCCCTACGCGGGGCTCAAACTCACGGACCGCGAGATCATGACCTGAGCCGAAGTCGGCCGCTTAACCGACTGAGCCACCCAGGCGCCCCGAAGCTTCATCCATGTTGTAGAGCGTGCCATGATCAGTACTTCATTACTTTTTATTGCCAAATAATAGTCCGTTCTGTGGATATGCAACACATTATCCATTCATCAGTTGAATGATGTATAGAAATCCAACATGCATCGTTTCCACTTTTTTTTAAACTTGTTTTCTTTTTTATTTTTTTTAATTTACATCCAAATTAGTTATCATATAGTGAAACAATGATTTCAGGGGTAGATTCCTTAGTGCCCCTTACCCATTTAGCCCATCCCCCCTCCCACCACCCCTCCAGCAACCCTCAGTTTGTTCTCCATAATTATGAATCTCTGCTGTTTTGTCCCCCTCCCTGTTTTTATATTATTTTTGTTTCCCTTCCCTTATGTTCATCTATTTTGTATCTTAAAGTCCTCATATGAGTGAAGTTATATGATATTTGTTTTTCTCTGACTAATTTTGCTTAGCATAATACCCTCCAGTTCCATCCACGTAGTTGCAAATGGCAAGATTTCATTCTTTTTGATTACTGAGTAATACTCCTTTATACACACACACACACACACACACACACACACACACACACCACATCTTCTTTATCCATTCATCCATCGATGGACATTTGGGCTCTTTCCACACTTTGGCTATTGTTGATAGTGCTGCTATAAACATGGGGGTGCATGTGTCCCTTCAAAACAGCACACCTGTATCCCATGGATAAATGCCTAGTAGTGCAACTGCTGGGTTGCAGGGTAGTTCTATTTTTAGTTTTTTGAGGAACCTCCATACTGTTTTCTAGAGTGGCTGCACTAGCTTGCATTCCCAGAGTTGTTTCCACTTATAAACATTGTGTACAAATTTTCATGTGGATATATATTTTCCTTTCTCTTGCATATATACTAGGAGTGGAATTGTTAGCTCATATGGTTAATTTTATCGTTAACCTTTTGAGGAACTGCCAGTGGCTACAGTTCCATGGTGGCTGTGCCATTTTACATTCCCATCAGTAGTGTCAGAGGTTTCCGGTTTCTCCATATATTCACCCATATAGTATCTGTCTTTTGATTGTAGTCATCCTAGTGTATGCCAAGTGGTATCTCAGTTTGGTTTTGATTTATATTTCCCTGATAGCTGGTGATGTTAGCATCTCTTCATATGCTTACAAACCATTTGTATATGTGTCTTCTTTGGAAAAATGTCTATTCAGATCATTTGCCTATTTTAAAAATTGGTTTCTCTTTTTATTATTGAATAGTAAGAATTTGTTACATATTCTATTTAAAATGTCCCTTACTATATAATAGAATTACCAAAAATCTTCTACCATTTGTTAGGGTGTCTTTTCATTTTCATTTTCTTATTTATTTTTATTTTTAGTTTTTAGTTTTAAATTTATACCCAAGTTAGCATATACTGCAACAATGGTTTCAGGAGTAGAGTCCTTAATGCCCCTTACCTTTTTAGCCTATCCCCCTCCCACAACCCATCCAGCAACCCTCTGTTTGTTCTCTATATTTAAGAATCTCTTGGGGCGCCTGGGTGGCGCAGTCGGTTAAGCGTCCGACTTCAGCCAGGTCACGATCTCGCGGTCCGTGAGTTCGAGCCCCGCGTCGGGCTCTGGGCTGATGGCTCAGAGCCTAGAGCCTGTTTCCGATTCTGTGTCTCCCTCTCTCTCTGCCCCTCCGCCGTTCATGCTCTGTCTCTCTCTGTCCCAAAAATAAATAAACGTTGAAAAAAAAATTTTTTTAAAAAAAAAATAAAAAAAAAATAAAAAAAAAAAAAGAATCTCTTATGTTTTGTCTCCCTCCTTGTTTTTATATTCGTTTTGCTTCCCTTCCCTTATGTTCATCAGTTTTGTATCTTAAATTCCTCTTGTGAGTGAAGTCATATGATATTTGTCTTTCTCTGAATGACTAATTTCACTTAGCATAATACCTTCCAGTTCAATCCACGTAGTTGCAAATGGCAAGATTTCATTCTTTTTCATAGCCAAGTAATACTCCATTGTGTGTGTGTGTGTGTGTGTGTGTGTGTGTGTGTGTATATACACCACATCTTCTTTATCCATTAATCCATCGATGGACGTTTAGGCTCTTTCCATACTTTGGCTATTGTCGATAGCACTGCTATAGAAATTGGGATCCATGTGCCCCTTCAAACAGCACACCTGTATCCCTTGGATAAATACCTAGTAGTGCAGTTGCTGGGTCGTAGAGTAGTTCTATTTTTAATTTTTTCAGGAGCCTCAATACTGCTTTCCAGAGTGGCTGTACCAGTTTGCATTCCTATCAGCAGTGAAAAAGAGATCCTCTTTCTCCGCATCCTCGCCAACATCTGTTGTTGCCTGAGTTGTTAATGTTAGCCATTCTGACAGGTGTGGTTTTGATTTGTATTTCCCTAATGATGAATGATGTTGAGCATTTTTCCATGTGTAGGTTGGCCATCTGGATGTCTTCTTTGGAGAAGTGTCTATTCATGTCTCTTGCCCATTTCTTCACTGGACTATTTGTTTTTTGGGTGTTGAGTTTGATAAGTTCTTTATAGATTTTGGATCCTAACCCTTTATCTGATATATCATTTGCAAATATCTTCTCCCATTCTGTCGGTTGCCTTTTAGTTTTGCTGATTGTTTCCTCTGCTGTGCAGAAGCTTTTTATTTTGATGAGGTCCCAATAGTTTATTTTTGCTTTTGTTTCCCTTGCTTCCGGAGACATGTTGAGTAAGCAGTTGCTGTGGCCGAGGTCAAAGAGGTTATTGCCTGCTTTCTCCTCTAGGATTTTGATGGCTTCACCTGTCTTATGTTTAGGTCTTTCATCCATTTTGAGTTTATTTTTGTGTATGGTGTAAGAAAGTGGTCCAGGTTCATTCTTCTGCATGTCGCTGTCCAGTTTCCCCAGCACCATTTGCTGAAGAGACTGTCTTTATTCCATTGGATATTTTTTCCTGTTTTGTCAAAGATTAGTTGGCCATATGTTTGTGGGTCCACTTCTGGGTTCTCTATTCTGTTCCACTGATCTGAGTGTCTGTTTTGGGGCCAGTACCTTACTTTCTTCATGATTACAGCTTTATAACATACCTTGAAGTCCAGGATTGTGATGCCTCCAGCTTCGGTTTTCTTTTTCAGGATTGCTTTGGCTATTTGGGCTCTTCTCTGGTTCCATACAAATTTTAGAATTGTTTGTTCTAGCTCTGTGAAAAATGCTGGTGTTATTTTGATAGGGATTGCATTAAATATGTAGATTGCTTTGGGTAGTGTCAACATTTTAACAATATTTGTTCTTCCAGCCCATGAGCACGGAATATTTTTTCCCTTTTTTTTTTTGTGCCTTCTTCAATATCCTCATTAGCTTTCTATAGTTTTTAGTGTATAGCTTTTTCACGTCTTTGGTTGGGTTTATTCCTAGATATTTTATGGGTTTTTTGTGCAATTATAAATGAGATCAATTCCTTGATTTCTCTTTCTGTTGCTTCATTATTGGTATATAGGAATACAACCAATTTCTGTGCAGTGATTTTATATCCTGCAACTTTGCTGAATTCATGGATCAGTTCTAGCAGTTTTTGGTAGAATCTTTCAGGTTTTCCATACAGAGTATTGTGTCGTCTATGAAGAGTGAAAGTTTGACTTCCTCCTTGCTGATTTGGATGCCTTTCATTCATTTGTGTTGTGTGATTGCAGAGGCTAAGACTTCCAATACTATGTTGAATAACAGTGGTGAGAGTGGACATCCCTATCATGTTCCTGACCTTAGGGGGAAATCTCTCAGTTTTTCCCCATTGACGATGATACTAGTGGTGGGTCTTTCATATATAGCTTTTATGGTTTTGAGGTATGCTCCTTCTATCCCTACTTTCTTGAGGGTTTTTATCAAGAAAGGATGCTATAATTTGTTAAATGCTTTGTTTGCATCTATTGAGAGGATCATGTGGTTGTTATTCTTTCTTTTATTAATGTGATATATCACAGTGATTGATTTGCAGATATTAAACCAGCCCTGCATTCCAGGAATAAATCCCACTTGGTCATGGTGAATAATCCTTTTAATGTATTGTTGGATCCAGTTGGTTAGTGTCTTGTTGAGAATTTTTGTACCCATGTTCATTAGGAGATTGGTCTGTACTTCTTTTTAGTGGGGTCTTTGTCTGGCTTTGGAATCAAGGTAGTGCTGGTCTCCTAGAATGAGTTTGGAAGTTTTTCTTCCATTTCTATTTTTTTGGGAACAGTTTCAAGAGAATAGGTGTTAACTCTTCATCAAATGTTTGGTAGAATTCCCCCTGGAAAGCCATCTGGCCCCGGACTCTTGTTTTTTGGCAGATTTTTGATTACTGATTCAATTTCTTTGCTGGTTATGGGTCTGTTCAAATTTTCTATTTCTTCCTGTTTCAGTTTTGGTAGTTTATATGTTTCTATGAATTTGTCCATTTCTTCCAGATTGCCCAATTTGTTGGCATAAAATTGCTCATAATATTCTCTTATTATTGTTTGTACTTCTGCTGTGTTGGTTGCAATCTCTCCTCTTTCATTTGTGATTGTATTTATTTGGATCCTTTCCTTTTTCTTGTGATCAAACTGACTAGAGGTTTATAGATTTTGTTAATTCTTTTAAAGAACAAGCTCCTGGGTTCATTGATCTGTTCTACTGTTTTTTTGTTTTGTTTTTTGTTTTTTTGGTTTTGATAGCATTGATTTCTGCTCTAATCTTTATTATTTCCTGTATTCTACTGGTTTGGGGTTTTATTTGCTATTCTTTTTCCAGCTCTTTTAGGTGTAAGGTTAGGTTGTGTATCTGAGACCTTTTTCCTTCTTTAGGAAGGCCTGGATTGCTATATTCTTCCCTCTTATGACTGCCTTAGCTGCGTCCCAGAGGTTTTGGGCTGTGGTGTTATCATTTTCATTGGCTTTCATGTACTTTTAAATTTCCTCTTTGACTTCTTGGTCAGCCCATTCATTCATTAGTAGGGTGTTCTTTAGTCTCCAAGTATTTGTTAGCTTTCCAAATTTTTTCTTGTGGTCAATTATGAGTTTCATAGAGCTGTGGTCTGAATATATGCAAGGTATGATCTTGATCTTTTTGTACTTTTTGAGGGTTGACTTGTGTCTCTGGAGAATGTTCCATGTGCACTGGAGAAGAATGTGCATTTTGCTGCTTTAGTACAAAATGTTCTGAATATATCTGTTAAGTCCATCCAGTCTAGTGTGTCATTCAAAGCCATTGTTCCCTCGTTGATTTTCTGTTTACATGATTTGTCCATTGTTGTAAGTGGGGTGTTAAAGTTCCCTACTATTATGGTATTATTATCAATGAGTTTCCTTATGTTTGTGATTAATTGATTTATATATTTGGGTGTGCCATATTTGGAGCATAAATGTTTACAATTTTTAGATCTTCTTGGTGGATAGACCACTTAGTTATGATATAGTACCCTTCTTCATCTCTCGTTACAGTCCTTATTTTAAAATCTTGATTTTCTGGGTGTCTGCATGGCTTAGTCACTTAAATGTCTGACTTCGGCTCAGGTCATGATCTCATGGTTCACGAGTTCGAGCCCCGTGTTGGACTCTATGCTGACAGTTCAGAGCCTATAGTCTGCTTCAGATTCTGTGTCTCCCCCTCTCTGTGACCTTCTGGTACTCATTCTCTGTCTGTCTATCTCTGTCTCAAAAATAAATAAAACATTTAAAAAAAATCTAGATTGTCTGATAAGTATGGCTACTCCGGCTTTCTTTTGGTGCCCATGAGCATGTTTGATGGTTCTCCATCCACTTAATTTCAATATGAAGGTGTCTTTAGGTCTAAAATGGGTCTCTTGTAAACAGCATAGAGATGGATCTTGTTTTCTTATCCATTCTGATACACTATGTCTTTTGATTGGAGCGTTTAGTCCATTGATGTTTAGAATGAGTACTGAAAGATATGAATTTATTGCCATTGTGTTGCCTGTAGAGTTGGGAGTTTCTGGTGGTGTTCTCTGGTCCTTTCTAGTCTTTGTTGCTTTTGGTCTTTTTTTTTTTTTTTTCATCTTTTATCCTCTGAGAGAGTCCCCCTTAAATTTCTTGCAGGGCTGGTTTAGTGGTCACAAACTCCTTTAATTTTTGTTTATCTGGGAAACTTTTTATCTCTCCTATTTTGAATGACAGGCTTGTGGATAAGGAATTCTTAGCTGCATATTTTTCTGATTCAGCACATTGATTATATCCTGCCACTCCTTTCTGGCCTGCAGAGTTTCTGTGGATAAGTCTGCTGTGAACCTGATCTGTCTTCTCTTGTAGGATAAGGACTTTTTGTCCTTGCTGCTTTCATCATTCTTTCCTTGCCTGAGTATTTTGTGAATTTGACTATGATATGCCTTGTTGATGGTTGGTTTTTGTTTAATCTAATGAGAGTTCTCTATGCTCCTGGATTTTGATGTCTGTTCCCAGGTTGGGAAGTTTTCTGCTAGGATTTGCTCATATAACCCTTATACCCCTTTTTCTCTCTCTTCATCTTCTGGGACTTCTATGATTCTGATGTTATACCTTTTTAATGAGTCACTAAGTTCTCTAATTCTTATATCATACTCTTTTGCCTTAGTTTCCCTCTTTTTTTTCCTGCTTCATTATTCTCCTAGTTTGTCCTCTATATCACTGATTCACTGCTCTGCTTCATCCATCTTTGCCACCGTAGCATCTATTTGAGATTGCAGCTCAGTTATAGCATTTTTTATTTCATTCTGACTAGATTTCACTTCTTATATCTCTGCAGAAATGGATTCTAATCTATTTTCAACCCCAGCTAGTATTCTTATTATCATGATTCTAAATTCTGGTTCAGACATCTGTTTTGATTAAGTCCCTGGCTGTCATTTCTTCCTGTTCTTTCTTTTGGGGTGAATTCTTTTGTCATTTGAACGAGGAAAAGGAATTAATAAAGTAAAACCAATAAAAATTTAAAAATTTAAAACCACACCAAAAAATCAAATAAATGAAGCTAGATCCTAGGTGTATTTTGGTCTGGTTGTTGAAAGCAGATTGATAGATTAGAGAAAAAAGAGAAAGATAAGAAAAGAAAAAAAAGGAAAATGTTTGAAAATTTGAAAAAAATGAATACAATAAAATAGAATAAAATGAAATAATGAAAGTGAAAGTGAATTTTAAAAAATTACAAAAAGTAAAAAATACAGTAGAAAAAATTAAAGAAAAATCTTTTTAATAAAAATGGAACATAAAAATAAATTTTTTCTTTTTGTATTCAAGAATAAGAAAAGAAAAATTAAAAAAATTGAATAGATAGACCAGCAAACAGAATGAAGTACGATTGAAATTACATCTGGTTTCTCCTAGAAGTAAAACTATGAAGCACTTTATAGTCTGTAAATTAAGCAGTCAGTCTGACTTGTGTTGTTCCTGAAGAGCGAGTTTGGCCCATTTCAGTGGGACTTAGTGTAACAGCTCCATTCTCCACTAGATGGCACTGCTTAGCTTACTGGGGTGGATTGCTGTGGTGCATGTAGGCATCTATGCACATGCGTGGTAGGGGTGAAAATGGTGTCACCCAGCTACCCAGTCTCTATTATCAGAGCTCTGTGCTCTCCCAAACAGGCAATCAGGCACACCTTTCCTTTGTCCCTGGCTTCTACTCCCTGCTTCTGCACTATCCATGGCCAAGCCATCAGGCTGCCACCTCCCTCCTGAGTTTTATCTCAGATGCAGCTGTATTACCCACCCTTCACTTCTCAGGGACTACGGCTTTGACCTACTCAGATTTTCTGGGGGAGAATCTCGCTGAGCAATGGCTGGGTGCTGGCCTGCCCCCAGGAACGTTTAGGAGACCACACTGCTGCCGATGCCCAGAGACTGCAGCTGGGTGCCAGCCCATCCCAGAAAAAGTTCACACGATCCTGTAGCAGCAGTGTTTCAGGGATTATGGTAAATCACAACACACATCTGGCGCCAGGCTTCACCCTTAATGTCTTTGTTCCAATACCAGCGAATGTGGTTGTTTTCCAGGTCCTCTAGGACCTTTGCCTGTGGTAGGGCCGCCCAGCCTCTACCAAATGTCCTCCCAGCAGGGAAACCGCCACTGCCCATGTAACTCCAAGGGGTCCTCGGACCTTGCTCTCTGCTCCCGGGGATTTGCCCTTCCCACCAGAACTCCTCCAGTTATCAAGCTGCAGAGTTCCAGAATCTGTGCTCCCACTGTTTATAGAGTCTTAATGGAATTAAAAACCTCTCCTTTCTCCCTTTTTTTTCCAGTCCCTTGCAGCTGTTTCCACTCTCCCTTTTCTCTCTAGCTGCTTTCCGGGGGGGGGGGGTGTTTTTCCTGTACTTGCTCCCCCCTCTCCCCCAGCTCTGTTCTCTCTCCATAAGCAAAAACAGCTCCCAGCCCTCCACGGCTTCTCTCTCCCCAGTTCACCTCTCCATGCTGTGTACCTGCCGAGTTCTGTGGTTCAGGTTGTGCAGATTGTTGTGTTAATCTTCAAATCAGTTTTCTAGGTGTGCAAGATGATCTACTGTTGATCTGGCTGCATTTCAGGGATGAAAGATGCAAAAAAAAACTTCTATTCTGTTCTGCCATCTTGGTCCCTCCCCCATCTTTTTATTTTCTTGATAGTGTCCTCTGAAGCAGAAAATTTTCAATTTCAATAATGTCTATTTTATCATTTTTTTATTGTTGCTTTTGCTTTTGGTATCATATCTAAGAATCCATTGACTAGTTCAAAGTCATAAAGATTTTTGTCTGTACTTTCTTCTAGAGTTTTATGGCTTTAGCTCTCACATTTAGATTGATAAATTTTGGGTTAAATTTTGTATATCGTGTAAGTTATGGGTCTAACTTCATTGTTTTGCATGTGGATATCCAGTTGTCCCAGCACCATTTCTTGAAAAGACTATTCTTTCTCCCCATTTAATTGTCTTGGCATACTTGTTGAAAATCAATTGACCCTAAATGTGAGGGTTAAAACTAATTCTATTTTAATGATCTTTATGTCTTTTGTTACACTAGTACCACATTTTCTTGATTACTGTAGCATTGTTGTAAATTTTGTAATTGGGAAGTATGAGCCAGCCAAATCTGTTATTTTTCAAAATTGTTTTGTCTATTCTGGGTTCCTTAGATTTCCATGTAAATTTTAAATTCATTGTGTTGATTTCTGCCAAGAAGCCAAGTATGATTTTAATAGGGACTGCGTTGTTTGTGTAGATCAGTTTGGAGAGTATTGCCATCTTTACAGTATTAAGTCTTCCAAACTGTGAACACTGAATGTCTTTCCATTTATTTCAGGTCTTCTTTAATTTCTTTCAACAATATGTTATAATTTTCAGAGTATAAGTTTTGTACTTCTGTTAAGTTCATTCTTTTTTTATATTTTTTATAGTTTATTTATTTTGAGAGATAGAGGGATAGAGAGAGAATCTCAAGCAAGCTCCATGCCGTCAGCATGGAGCCCGATGTGGCTCTTGAATTCATGAACCATAAGATCCTGACCTGAGCCAAAGTCAGACACTTAACTGACTGAGCCACCCAAGTGCCCCTGTTAAATTTATTTTTAAGTGTGTGGTGCTTTTTGGTGCTATTGTAAATTGATTTTTTTTAATTTCACTTTTGATTTGTTCATTGCTACTGTGTAGAAATACAATTGATTTATAGGTATTTATAGTTATTGTATAGGTATTGTGTCCTGCAACCTAGCTGAACTTATTTTTTGGTTTAGTGGTTTTTAACAGACACTTTAGGATTTTCTACAGAAGAAAGATGATGTCATCTGCAAGTAGAGATAATTTTACTTCTTTTCTAATCTGGATACCTTTTGTTTATTTTTCTTTCTTAATTGCCCTGGCTAAAACAGCCAGTGCAATGTTGAATAGAAATGGCAAAAGCAACATCTTTTTCATTTTTCTGATCTTAAGGGGAAAGCATCCAGTCTTTCATCATTAAGTATGATGGCAGCTGTGGGAATGCAAGCTGGTGCAGCCACTGTGAAAAACAGTATGGAGGTTCCTCAAAAAAACTAAAAATAGAACTACCCTACAACCCAGCAATTGCACTTCTAGGCATTTACCCAAGGGATACAGGTGTCCTGTTTCGAAGGGACAAGTGCACCCCCATGTTTATAGCAGCACTATCAACAATAGCCAAAGTATGGAAAGAGCCCAAATGTCCATTGATGGATGAATGAATAAAGAAGATGTGGTATATATATACAGTGGAGTATTACTCAACAATCAAAAAGAATGAAATCTTGCCATTTGAAACTACGTGGATAGAACTGGAGGGTATTATGCTAAGTGAAATTAGAGGAAGACAAAAATCATATGACTTTACTCATATGAGGACTTTAAGAGACAAAACAGATGAACATAAGGGAAGGGAAACAAAAATAATATAAAAACAGGGAGGGGAACAAAACAGACTCATAATTATGGAGAGCAAACAGGGTTGCTGGAGGGGTTGTGGGAGGGGGGATGGGCTAAATGGGTAAGGGGCACTAAGGAATCTACTCTTGAAATCATTGTTGCACTATATACTAACTAATTTGGATGTAAATTTTAAAAAATAAAAAGTAAAACAAGTTAAAATTAAAAAAAAAAGTATGATGGCAGCTGTGAGTTTTTCATAGATACCCTTAATCAGACTGAGGAATCTCCCTTCTATTTCTAGTTCATTGATTGCTTTTATATCATGAAGAGTGTTGAATTTTGTTAATTGCCTTTTCTGTGTCTATTGAGATGGTCATATGGTTTTTGTCCCTTATCATACTGTATGATGCATTACATTAATTGATTTTACATGTTAAGTTTGATCATTTTAAAATATATTCACAGACCGTTTGTGTTCTTCTGTTAAACACTGTTCATGTTGTTTGGCCTTTTCTACTGGATTGCTTGTCTTTTTCTTACTGATGTATAATAATTTTTATATAGCCTAAATATATTTATCAGTTATGTGAGTAATGAAATATTTTCTCCAGATTTGTGGTTTGTCTCATAACCCTCTTGTTGTGAGGTCTTTTGATGAACACTAGATCCTTAACCTCAATGTTATAAAATTTTTAAATCTTTATGGTTTGTACTTTTGAAGACCTAAGAAATCTTTCTTGGGGCACCTAGATGGCTCAGTTGGTTAAGTGTCCAACTCTTGATTTTGGCTCAGGTCATGATCTCATGGTCCTGGGATTGAGCCCCACATTGGGCTCTGCACTGAGCATGGAGACTGCATGGGATTCTCTCTCTACCTCTCTCTGCTCCTCTCCCCTGCTTGTGTGTTCTCTCTGTCTCAAAATAAATAAATAAACTTAAAAAAAAAAAGAGGGGCACCTGGGTGGCCCAGTTGGTTAAGCATCTGACTTTGGCTCAGGTCATGATCTCACGTTCATGATTTTGAGCCCTGCATGGGTCTCTGTGCTGACAGCTCAGAGCTTGGAGCCTGCTTTGGATTCTGTGTCTCCCTCTCTCTCTGCCCCTCTCCCACTTGTGCTCCTGCTTCTCTTGCTCTCAAAAATAAATAAACATTAAAAAAATTCTTTAATGACAAAATTTTAAAAAATCTTCCTCTTCTGGTAATTATATTCTCCTTAGTTGTCTTGCCATTCAGTTAAATCTCTATTCCACATGGAATTGACTTTTTTAAAGGAGTGAGGTAGGAACAGATATCATCTCATTTTTCTATGTGAATATCCAATTTTTTTTTAATACCCAGTTGTTTTGGACACAATTAATGCAACTCCTCCAATTGACTCAGATTCACCTTGCCCAGAGTCCTCAGCTGATTACTCTTGGTGAGCTCCTGGTGACTCTACAGCTGCTGCAGCTGTTGCCTCGTCTACCGGTATTTGTCTCAACTTTCCCCCCTGCGTGCCAGCTGCAGCATTGCCCCATCGTGTCTGTTTTCATGGGAGTACCAGTGGATCTGGCACCCAGGCCCAACCCAGATGGACTCATAGAGTGTCTGGCTCCTCCTGCCACTGCCTCCTCTGGATAAAATCCAACACTACAAGGCATGGGATCTTGGCATGAGTGTCCTATAGGTGAACCAAAGGGACCGAGTGATAACAGCCTGGAATTGTGGTGGGGTTAGTGCTTTCTGAGACAAACTTTGAGCAGTGAGGAATAGAAGACAAGTGAAAACCAGCAGATTAATTCTCCTCTCATCCTCCCTCTGGTAGACTGTTGTGAAGCATGATGCTTCTGAACAGCCTGTCTTCAAATGTTCAGCATGACTGAGCAGTGAGCACCCAGCTGTGTCTCTTTGTGAGACTCAGAAATGTATTTGTTTCACCCTCCTTTCCAGCCTCACTGTTCTTCACTTTTTGTTGCCCTGGGATTAGATGTCCCAGTAAAGAAGTAGCCCTTAAGCTTTACCCCAGACTCTAGTTTCTTAAAAAAAAAAAAAAAAAAAAAAGGACTAAGAAAATTTTCTTGGTTTTTTATTTACTCACCTACCTGCAATGCCTATTATAGCATAAATCAAGTTTCCCTAAATGTGTCTGTTTCAAAAGTGTATATTTTGTTCCATTGATCTATTTGTGTAGCTTTGCCACTACCACCCATTTTCAAAAACTATTATTATAGGAGCACCTGGATGGCTCAGTCAGTTAAATGTCAGACTTTGGCTCAGATCATGATCTCACGGTTCATGGGTTCAAGCCCTGTGTTGGGCTCTGTGCTAACAGCTTGGAGCCTGGAGCCTGCTTCAGATTCTGTGTCTCCCTCTCTCTCTGCTCCTCATCCACTCACACTATCTCTGTCTCAAAAATAAATAAACATTAAAAAACATTTTTAACTATTATTATAGTTTGATCATATGTCCCCAAAGCTCATTCATCTTCAGGTGATTCAGGGTCATAATATATTAAAAATTTAGTACTTACCTGGATTCACGTTATCATGAGCAGAAGAGTTTATATGAAGTTGAAATAATATGTTCCTTAGCTGTTTGATAGAAGTCACCTGACAACTTTATGGGGCTTGACATTTTTTTCTGGGAAAAATTTTGAATTACCACTTCAATTTCTTTCATGGTTAGAGATTATTTCTTAATATACTTACACTTGAATCAGTTTTGGTAAGTTATATTTTTTCAGTTTTGATAAGCTGTATTTTCAAGTTATTGATATAAAGTTCACAATTTCCTTTTATTTTCTGTTCAACATCTGCAAAATTTGGTATTATTTCCTTTTTCATTTTTAATTGTGTTTACTTTGAATCCTCTCATTTTTCTTGATTAAACTTGCTAGAAGTTTGTCAATTTCATCAGCATTTTCAAAGAACCAACTTTTGATGTTCTCACTCCCATTTATTGTATATTTTCTATTTTATTAATATCTTTAAAAAAAATTTTTTTTTCAACGTTTTTTATTTATTTTGGGACAGAGAGAGACAGAGCATGAACGGGGGAGGGGCAGAGAGAGAGGGAGACACAGAATCGGAAACAGGCTCCAGGCTCCGAGCCATCAGCCCAGAGCCTGACGCGGGGCTCGAACTTACGGACCGCGAGATCGTGACCTGGCTGAAGTCGGACGCTTAACCGACTGCGCCACCCAGGTGCCCCAATTAATATCTTATAATTATTTTCTTGTTTATGTCTTTAGTTTACTTTTTGAGTGTATTCTATTTGCACTTTAAACTTATTTTTTTATTTTTAATTTTTTTCACTTACTCATTTATTACCACCATTTACATGCTTCCAATCAAACCCAGAAATCTACATATAAGAGCTGAAAAGATACAAAAACATCAAGATTCAGTTTTATGCACTTTCCTCACACATTTGCTCACACTCTTACTTCATTTATTCTCATTCTGCTCTTCTTCCAGCTAATGTATAACTTAGTGTTAAATTTTTTCAAGATCAAAAACTCTCATGATATGAATCATTTGCTTCTCTGTACTACCCTGTATTCCCTTAACATACTTTTTGACCTATTGCCTTTTTCCCCCTATTTTATTTACTTATTTATTTATTTATTTATTTATTGTTTAATTTACATCCAAGTTAGTTAGCATATAGTGCAACAATGATTTCAGGAGTAGATTCCTTAATTCCTCTTACCCTTTTAGCCTATCCCCCCCCCCACAACCCCTCCAGCAATCCTCTGTTCTCTATATTTAAGAGTCTCTTATGTTTTGTCCCCCTCCCTGTTTTTATATTCGTTTTGCTTTCCTTCCCTTATGTTCATCTGTTTTGTATCTTAAATTCCTCTTGTGAGTGAAGTCATATGATATTTGTCTTTCTCTGACTAATTTCGCTTAGCATAATACCCTCCAGTTCCATCCATGTAGTTGCAAATGGCAAGATTTCATTCTTCTTGATTGCCAACTAATTCTCCATTGTATATATATATAACACATCTTCTTTATCTATTCATCCATTGATGGACATTTGGGCTCTTTCCATACTTGGTTATTGTTCATAGCACTGCTATAAACATTGGGGTCCATGTGCCCCTTTGAAACAGCACACCTGTATCCTATCCCTCAGGCAAATACCTAGTAGTGCAATTGCTGGGTCGTAGGGTAGTTCTATTTTTAGTTTTTTGAGGAGCCTCCATACTGTTTTCCAGAGTGGCTGCAGCAGCTTGCATTCCCACCAACAATGCAAAAGAGATCCTCTTTCTCTGCATCCTCACCAACATCTGTTGTTGCCTGAGTTGTTAACGTTAGCCATTGTGACAGGTGTCAGGTGGTATCTCATTGTGGTTTTGATTTGTATTTCCCTGATGATGAGTGATGTTGAGTATTTTTTCATGTGTCAGTTGGCCATCTGGATGTCTTCTTTGGAGAAGTGTCTCTTCATGTCTTTTGCCCATTTCTTCACTGGATGATTTGTTTTTTGGGTGTTGAGTTTGATAAGTTCCTTATAGATTTTGAATACTAACCCTTTATCTGATATGTCATTTGCAAATATCTTCTCCCATTCCATCAGATGCCTTTTAGTTTTGCTGATTGTTTCCTCTCCCGTGCAGAAGCTTTTTTATTTTGATGAGGTCCCAATAGTTTATTTTTGCTTTTGTTTCCTTGCTTCTGGAGACATATTGAGTAAGAAGTTGCTGTGGCCGAGGTCAAAGAGGTTGTTGCCTGCTTTCTCATCTAGGATTTTGATGGCCTCGCCTGTCTTATGTTTAGGTGTTTCATCTACCTTGAATTTATTTTTGTATATGCTGTAAGAAAGTGGTCCAGGTTCATTTTTCTTCAGGTCGCTGTCCGGTTTCTCCAGCACCATTTGCTGAAGAGACTGTCTTTATTCCATTTGATATTCTTTCCTGTTTTGTCAAAGATTAGTTGGCCATATGTTTGTGGGTCTATTTATGGGTTCTCTATTCTGTTCCATTGATCTGAGTGTCTGTTTTTGTGCCCTGTTTTTAATTTTTTTATGTACTTGTTTTTTTGTTTTTTGTTTGTTTTTTTTTTTTTTTTGAGAGAGAGAGAGAGACAGAGCGGTTTCAGATTCTGTGTCTCCCTCTCTCTCTACCCCTCCCCCATTTACACTCTGTCCCTCTCAAAAATAAACATTAAAAAAATCGAAAATAAGAAAATTTAAACCAAAAAATAGATGAATTAAAAAAAAATCCAGCCTGACAAGCTTTGTTTTCTAAGTAGAGACGTAAGTACTTTAAAAATACTTTTGTTTGACTAGTCATATATTTGGGGTTTTTTTACTATCTTATTTCATGTTTGCTATTTTTCTTTTTTTATCTTTTGTTTCCTCCTTTTCTTCTTTTTTCTTCCTTTTTCTTATTCTATTTCCCTCCCTCTATTTTTTTGGAAATGTTATAATACTCAATATCTTTTTTTTTTTTTTTAATTATTACTCTTGCTGGAGCACCTGGGTAGCTCGGTTGTTTGAGTGTCTGACTTTGGCTCAGGTCATGATCTCATGGTTCATGAGTTCAAGCTCTGTGTCGGGCTCTGTACTGATAGCTCAGAGCCTGGACCCTGCTTCATATTCTGTGTCTCCCTCTCTCTGCCCCTCCCCTGCTTGCTCTCTGTCTCTTTCCCAAAAATAAATATTAAAAATTTTTTAAAAATGTAATTATTACTGTTACCATTTAACATGCCTACTTCAAGTCTAAAATAATCAATATATTTATTATTATTCCTGATAATATAAAGACATTAGAATGATTTAGCTGCTATCACCCACTTATCAACTCACATACTATATGTTTAGTATTTTGACTTTATTCTGGTTACCTTTCACAAATTAGACATTATTGTTATTATTTACCTGTATTTATGCTAATACCTTTGCTCACCATTCCTTCTTGCCTCTCACACAGTCCATTTAGGATCACTTTCTGTCTGATTGTATCTTTTAGTATTTCTTAGATTGAGAAACTGTTGGTGCTAATTCTCTAGTTTACAATTACAGAAGTAATGCCTTTTTTTCACTCATTCTTGAAAGAAAATTATAAATCTAAACTGATATGTCATGTGTGTGAACACAAAGACTTAGAACATAAAGATATCAATTTTACTCCAAATTCACCACAGTTGAATTATGCCAAGTTTTTTCTTGTTTTGTTTTGGTTTATGGACCTTAACAAGCTGATCCTAAAATAAAGAATTAATTAGAATCCTTCCAATGATATGGAAGATCAAAGGGCAAAGAATAGCCAAGTCATTCTTGAAGAGAAAGTACAAAATGAGGGCTCTTCCAGATATTAAGACTTACAAAGATATGATAATTAAGATACTATGGCGTTAGCAAAACAACATAGAGCAATGGAAAGAAGAGAGTCCAGAAACAGAGCCAAACACATATAGTAACTTGATATTTAATATTGGTGGCATTGCAGATCAGTGGGGAAAGATAAGCCATTGAATAAGTGCTGCTGCAATAATGGATAGCTCTCTGTAAAAAGTGAAACCGGGTTCCTACCTCACACCATACACAAAAATCTACATCAAGTCGAGTAAAGACCAAAATACACAAGGCAAACCTTTCAAACTTTTAGAAGAAAATACAGGAGAGGCGACTGGGTGGCTCAGTCAGTTGAACGCCAACTTCGGCTCAGGTCATGATCTCACGGTTCATGGGTTTGAGCCCTGCCTGATGTTCTGTGCTGACAGCTGAGAGCCTGAAGCCTGCTTCAGATTCTGTGTCTCCCTTTCTGTCTGCCTTCTCCCTGCTCATTCTCTGTCTCTCTCGTTCAAAAATAGAAATAAAAAAATAAAATATAGAAGAATATTTTTGTGCTTTCAGGATTGGGAAAGATTGTGTTATCAAGAAAAAGAAATTCAAATCTTCAGGGAAAAGACAATGAATCGATTAGACCACATTAACATTTAATGTGCACCTGAAGACCCTGTTTTAATTTAAAAGTGAGTAAAGACAGGCCACTATCTAGAGAAGTTATTTGAAATACATATTGTCAACCAAGATTTAGTATAGGGTATGTGTCTCTCTCTATATATATAAAAGTCTACAAATCAATACAAAAAAATTCAAAAGCAATGGATATGAACAAGCACTTTGCAAAATAGAAAACACATGAAAAATGCTCAATCTCATTAGTAACTAAGGAAATGTAAATTAAAATAAAAATGGATGCTATTTTATATCCATAAAATTGGTAAAAAATGTCATCTGACAATACCAAAAGCTGTAAAGAATTTGGAACAGTGGGGACTTCCACTTATTTGTGAAATTGTATGTAGGTATAACATACATGTTACATGTGTGTGCACAAGAACATCATATGTGTACACAAAGATATCAGATATATTAATGAAAACTGGAAACAACCTAAATGTCTGTCAATACAATGATGGAGAAATTTTAGTATAATCACATGGTAGGAAAAAAATGAATGGATACTAAATGCATTCCCAGATTAGATTTTGGAACAGAAAAAGGGTATTAATGGAAAAACCGATGATATCCAAATAAAGTCTGAATTTAGTTATTTGTAATGTACCAATGTTAATTTCTCAATTTGGACAAAAGTACCACTGCTGTGTGGGATGTTAACACTGAAGAAAATTGGGAGAATGATGTATGGGTGCTATCTGTACTCTGCAATTTTTCTACAAGACTATCTCAAAAGAAAAAGTATATCTAAAAAAAAGAGAGCTACTTGTATCATTATGGATAAATCTCACAAGCACAATGTTGAGAAAATAGCAAGCTGCAGAAGACACATGTGGTATATAACCAACTATATAAATTTAGAAGCATTCAATATAATATTATGTCTTATTTAATGATACAAATATGTGTAGTATCATTTTAAGCATGCATATGTGAACGATAAACACCAATTCTGAATATTAATTACTTCTTGAAGGTGAAGGACTAACATATGATAAGGAAGGTTAATGACAGAATTAAACTTTATTTGCAGGGTTTAATTTCTTAAGTTGGGTGATGTGTACATAAGCAAATTTTGTCACGAAATTCTCCCTTTAAATTACCTGGAATATCTGATAATTAAAAAAAACAGTTTCTTTAAAATGAAGAGAGGAGGAGAGAGAAGGTAGAAAGGAGGGAAGGCAGGAGGAAAGGAAAAAGAAGAAAGAAGAAAGCAGTACTAAATATAAGGAGATTTTAAAAATACTGCTTTCTGAATGATTTGAAAGTCTCACTGAGAAGAGGTTTTAACAACCTGTTGTAGTAATCTTTAAGGATTGGAGTTTGAAGCACATTTAGGACAACAGCCATCTGAATCAGAATCTTAAGGAAGCTGGCATAAAAGTTTAATTCCTAGGCCCAAGATCCCAAGAGATTTGAGTTCAAGTAGGACCCAGGAACTTGAACTTTTATCAAACTGTTACGTGTTCTCATACCATTTAAAGTATGTCTGTATAGGTAAACTGATTTGGTTTATTTCAGGCATGCATTGATTCCAAAAATTTCTTATTTGCATATATATATATATATATATATATATATATATATATATATATGAGCCTGAATGTGTGTATATGAGTTATAGTTGCCTAAATTAATGAATGGTCTCAATTCAGAGATATCGATCAAGAGATTAGCTACCTAGATAGTTATCCCATATAAAGTTTTTAACCATTTTTGTGCTATGGACCCTTTGAGAGTCTGGTAAAGTTGTGGATCCTCTTCCAGGATAGTGTATTTAAATGAATAAAACAAATTGCATACGATTATAAAAGAAACACATTTTATTGAGATATAGTTGCAGATTATTAAAGTAAGTGAATTTGTGGCATATTAATGTCTACTTCTTTATTAAGGCATCGAATAACAAGATATACATACCACAGATGTAATAATTCATAATTTGAAAGTGGTGGCATCAAAGTCACAGA
The DNA here is from genome assembly GCF_007474595.2 of Lynx canadensis. NCBI lineage: Eukaryota > Metazoa > Chordata > Mammalia > Carnivora > Felidae > Lynx > Lynx canadensis. The sequence goes on along the minus strand of NC_044307.1, from coordinate 72,066,733 downwards.
TAATGTTTACACTATTATGGTTTGTTGCTCAAGTTCACAGTTAAAGAAAATGCTAAGTTTCAATTAGAAGTTTGTGAAAGCAATAATAGTCTGTAGATCAGGGTCAGGACTCGAATGAGGTGAGCAAAACATTCACACTTCTGAGCACCAAAAACATCAGCTATCAAGATATTTTAAAGCAATATTTAAAAATTCAAAATTAAGGGACGCTTGAGTGTCTCAGTCAGTTAAGCACTGGACTCGATTTTGGCTCAGGTCATGATCTCATGGTTGGTGAGATTGAGCTCAGTGTCAGGTTCTGTGCTACCATGTGGAACCTGCTTGGGATTCTCTCTCTTTCTCTCTCTCTCTCTCTCTCTCTCTGTCTCTCCTCTTCTCTCTCTCTCTCTCTCTCTCAAAATAAATGAATAAACATTTTAAAAAATTCAAAATTCAGACAAAAAAATCATGATAAACAAAGTACCGAGATTCCTAAATAAAGAGAGGTCAGTATAGATCCTCTGAATACTATCCACAGACCCAAAGAATTCCACACAAGAACTCCTACCCCAGGTTGAGAATTCCTGCATTGTAGGCAGGAATTCTTGCTTTTCCCACTTTTCTACTACTTATTTGATATTGTTTGGGGAGATCCATCAAAATCTTGCAAAACTCACTTTTGCATTAATAACCTTTGCATGTGACAATGAATACAAATAGGTTTTTCTGTTTAGGTGCTACATAAATTCCTTAAACTAAAATTAAGTTTTAAAAGCTAAAAAGTCTATCTTAACTCTTTGGCAATGGTGACAAAGATTAAAAAAACAGAAAAAAGTAATTTTGACATCTTATGGTTTTTTTGTTTTTAATCTAATAAAGGCAAATCATTTAAAGTAATTCTGATTATTTCTCTTATGAGATTTCCTACTGTGAAAATAAATAAGTTAGTGATGGTGATTCTATAAGGAGCAAAAAGAAATGTTCAGGAGAATGTGCTAGCGGGTTAGGGACACTTCTCCCCCGATCATTGCCTTGTAGAAACCCCAACAGAGAGAGAACACTGGCGTTAATGTGCTTTTATTCTTTATTAGGGAACATGCTCTTTTGAGAGTTATTCTTAAGCAGAACACATATTTCTGTATTCAGCTGTTTCCTCTGCTAGAAGAACAACAACAGCAACATACACTATAAAATGCTATAATTCCTTCTGGTATTTTTGGAGGACTTTGATTTATTTTATTTTCAATTTGTTCTTCCATTTGTTGCTTCCAGTACTGAGGCTCCACCTAGGGCCCTTTTCTATAATTACATTCATATTCATTAACTCTAATCTCTTTTATGACGGCAATATGGAAAACAGTTATGCAAATAAGAAAGAGTGGTTGAGCCTTTGTTTTATTCTAAGCATGTGTCTAACACATACAAATTGTATTTGGTCACTCCCAAGAACAGAACACTAAGGCAGTGAACCAGCACAGGCTGCTGGCCAGGCGAGGCCGTGGCTCACATCTCCTCTCTGGCCTTGGAACATTGCCCTCCAGGAATGCAGCCGGCTAACCTTTGTAACAGGTGACCCCAGCCCAAGCAGAGCGGTAAAGTGGAGAAACAATAACCTTGTGCATCACAGGGCTGGTCACCCAGGAAAGGTGGGAAAGGCTTAAGTCAGATAAAGGCGGAGAAAGATCAACCGATTTGGTATTGAAGTTACAAAACAACACCTAAAACTGTCTCCCCCACCTTTTATGTTTCTGTCTATTAATCAGTTTTCAGCATTTTACTCCTACTCCAATGGGCGATTTGTTTTTTGATTCCCTCTCTCCAGCAGTGAGTAATATAGAATGATTTGAGCTAGCACCCCAGAGTGTTTTGACTCACACCTGCCATCTGTCTGCTTAGTCACTGTGCAACCATCCTTCCCCTAAGTGATGATTTCTATTTGATATAAGAACTGGCAGGCAACAATGGTTGTGTTAGGAGATTGCTGGATTCCCAGTTTTCTTTATCCTTGTGGTGATAGCGGCACAGTGCATTAATGTTTCAGATATTCATTTGGCTTTTTCTGGGAACTACCATATGTTCCTAAAGATACTTAGTGTGGGGAGAGTTGTAAAAAAGGAGGGAGGAAGGGAATTATTTTTGAAAATGTTATTTTAAAATTGTAGACATATAGACCATTACTACTCAGCATAGGGCAAAGTAGAAATCTCCCAATTTATTCATATGCAGAACTAATACAAATAATTGCAGCCCTCGATTTCAGCAAAATTACCCTTTCTGCATGTTCCCGTTGATAGTCTTACTCTAGAGTTTGGGTATAAATTCTCTATGGGAAGATAGAGCTATAAAGAGTGAATTCTGTTCACATAGTTACTGGAACCATACATACAAAGCAGAAATTATGCATAAAGTGACCATTGTATGTACACATCAGACTAGGCAAACAAATCCACTTTAGAATCAGAATACAACCAGAAGCACAGTTATTTAGCTGAACACCTATTACATGGTAACCAAAAATTCCTTTTGAATTATTTCCATATATGCAAAGAATATATACTACACATATGTATAGTATAAATAAGAAAAATAAACATGCCCACCACTCAGCTTAAGAATGAAAACTAACCCTGCCTTGCATCACCATCCCTCTCACCTTATTCCACTCCTTGCTTCCAAGGTAACCATTATCTTGAATTATGGGTTATTGTCTTTGTTTTTCTTTGTTGTTAAAAAAAATGATGTCTCCCTAAATAACATGTTTGTTCGGTTTTGCATGCGTTTGGATTTTATACAAATGGAACTGCAATCTAAGTATTCTGTCACTTTCTTTTTCATTAGCATTATGTTTCATTCATGTAGGTGCAAGAAACTATAGCCCATTTGTCTTCACTGCTATATACTAAATATCTCATCATATGTATCTATCACAATTTATTTATACAGTCTCCTGTCAATTGTCCTTTGGGTTGGCTCCAGTTTTTTACTGGTAAAAACAGTGCTGTGTTGAATATTTTAGTACCTGTACCCTCTTGCATGTACATGAGAGTTTCTTTAGATTAGGGTAGATATTTAGGGTTGAATTGCTGGGTAAGAGGCAGATGTAGCTTCAACGTTACTAGATAATGTCAAATTCTTCTCAAAGGGGGTTTAACAAATTGACTCTCTCGTTAGCCATATAGAAGAGTTCCTGTTGTCCCTCATCTTCTCAAACACATTGATTGCTCAGGGTTTAAAATTTTTGCCAATATTTTGGGTGTAAAAGTATTTCAGCCTTTTCTTGATTATGAGTTAAATTGGACATCTTTATATATTTATTAATAATTGGTTTTCCCTCTTCTATAAAATGGGCATCTTTTTTGCCCATTTTTCTATTAGTTTGAGTGTGTGTGTGTGTGTGTGTGTGTGTGTGTTGGAGTGTGTGTGTGTGTGTATATGTATATATACATATATATGTATGTATAAATATGAATAATTTGTTCTAACTAATATGTGTTGGAAATACATTCCCCTGACTTATGTATTGTCTTTTCACATGTTTAAAACGGTGTCTTTCAATAAACAGTAGTTCTCATTTTAACAGACTTAAAGTTAAAAATTTTATATGTACTTAATTCACCAGGAATTTATTTTTTTGTTGTGATGTGGGTCCATATAGAAAAAGATTGTCCAGGGGTGCGTGGGTGGCTCAGTTGGTTAAATATCTGACTCTTGATTTTGGCTCAGGTGATGATCTCACGGTTTGTGAGATCAAGCCCTGCATTAGGCTCTGCACTGACAGAGTGGAGCCTGCTTGAGATTCTCTCTCTCCTTCTCTCTCTGTCCCTCCCCTACTCATGCACATACACTCACACTTTCTCTCTCTCAAAAATAAATAAACAGACAAACAAATAAATAAATAAACTTAAAAAAAAACTAAAAGATTGTCCAGGCATTATTAAGGTGTCCATTCCTTCCACACTTCTCTAAAATTGCAGCTCTGACTTCTTTCATATATGTGAGGGTCTACCTCTGAGATTCCAATTTTTGTTTTATTGATATGTTTGTCTATCTCTGCCCCAGTAACACACTACTGAAACTTTAAATAATCCTGGAAACCTGGTGGACAAATTCTCTCCATCCCCAGATGCACATTTTTTTTCTTTGACAGTATATTGGCTATCCTTTTTCCCCCTTGGTTATTCTTGGTCTTTTGCTCTTTTGTATAAATTTTGCTATCAGTTTATCAGATTTCACAAAAACAGTTCAATAAACTTTTTTCAGGTTTACTCTCTTTCCTTATGATTTTTCTATAACATAGCCTGAGTTTGCACAAATTAGTGTTAAATCATTTCAAAGGAATGCGGAGAGATTAAGGAATGAGCATCATTCCTTAACTCAGTAGCATCAGTCCTAAAACATTTAATTAGCAAGATTTTATTTTGTTTAAAAAACATGGAACATCACAGCCTATAGGAAACCAGCTGAGATCAATGAATGGAGATATGTATTCTATCTCAGCTAGCTCACTTTTGAATTAGGCCTATCTTGGGAAAATTTAAGCTTTCAATAAAATCAGTGAACAAGTGTTTATTCATAAGCAATTATAATGTACACAGCCCTGTTCTAGATACTATAGAAAATACGTAAATGGAGTAAAATATGATTTAGATCTTCTAGGGATTTATAATTTATTGTGGAAAGAATTGATAAAAAATAAAATGCCGAACTTTAGTTCTGACCATGAGCTATTACGGAGTAAGTTCAGAGAAAGGAAGGAACAGTACAGATTGAAGTAATCAGGATAAATGTCATACTAAGTAAGTAGGATGTTGTTAAAATAAGAAGGAAGGGAAGAGCAAGCATTATAACTGGCTAAATCATTTTCTGCATAAAACTGACCATCACTAATAAACTTTACTTAGTCATTGGTTCCCCTTCCACCTAGTTCTAGCTGTATAATCCATCATAGCCAACAGTCTATTTTTTTCAAGGAATTTCCCTGGTTTGCTTCTTGTTTTCACACACTGCCCATCACCATTCCCAATTTTGACTTGTCTTTGAATGGAAGAAATATTAATTACTCATTATTTGTTGTTAGTGAGCTAACTTGAAATTTTATTATATTTTAGAAAATGGTGACAATTTGAAGTTTGGTAGGCAAGTCGGTTCGGCTCTACGTATTGCATTTTTTTATTGTTTTCTCTGTGAGTTTTAAGCTTTCTTGGTTGGAATTAAAATTTAACATTAAATAAATAATCTAGGGTCTTTTGTTGAAGCTTGAAATATGCAAGGTTGAATGGTGGCCAAATGAAGAAAGCATAGAAACACATATTTTCAGAAAAGATTATGATGTTTTTTCCTCCATGGCTTTCAATATAATTTTCCCTCTTCTTGCAATGAATTTCCTTCCCACCTGTCTATCTGTAAAACCTTAAGTGTCCTTTAAAACCGAACTCATGTATCACTACCTGTTACAGATTTGTTTTTGTTTTTTAAATGTTCATTTATTTTTGAAAGAGAGAGACAGACAGAGCATGAGCAGGGGAGAGGCAGAGAGAGAGGGAGACACAGAATCCAAAGCAGACTCCAGGCTCTGAGCTGTCAGCACAGAGCCTGACTTGGGGCTCGAACTCACGATCCGCAAGATCATGACCTGAGCCGAAGTCAGATGCTCAACTGAATGAGCCACCCAGGCGCCCCTGTTATAGATTATTTTTAAAATTTCTTCCCTTATCCCCATGACCTTGGATAAGAAGTCCCACACTGACCACTGACTTTTGACTTGGCCAAGTGACTTGTTTGTCCAAAGAAAATGGCAAACATGACACAGAGACTTAAAAAGTGATTACACATTAAAACTTACTTTCTCTTGCTGCTTTTGGAACTCAGAAACCATGTTAAAACATGGGCTAGCTTGCTCCATGTTGGAGACATGTGGCTCAATTGCCCATTGCTTCAGCCATCGACCATATATGTGAGTGAGGCCATTCATAAACAACTAGGTCCCAATGACACACCATGTGAGTGTAGACACATGAATGAATCCAGGAGAGCCTGTTCAGAAATGAGCATCCAGATATATCCATCCAATATTACCAATTTGCAGATCTGTGAGCTAATAAAGAATTATGTTTTCAAAGGACTATTTTTTGGAGTGGCTTGTTATAAGCAAAAATGAACTGATATAAAAATTTGTGTCTATAAGTGGGGTGTTGCCAAAACAAATATCTAAAATATATGACAGTAGCAGCTAGTGGAAGCTGAGGAAGCTGTGGACCAAGGCTGGTAGCAAAGACAGGAATAGTAACAAGAAAAGCATTAGCAAAGGCTGGAAAAATGTTGAGCAGACTATGAGTAAAGGCAGGAATGACAATAAGTAAACTGCTATGGCAGGCTGAAAAAATGCTGACCCATGTTATATATTAGTGAAAAAGTTTTCACAACTGCCACCTGGAGTACCTTGGAAGATAGAAAATACATATTATAAGCCTGTGTATCTGACTAAAGAGATTTCCCGACAGTGCCAACTAGTTTCCGGTCGCTATATATCAGAAAGTATAATAAAAGAGCTCAAGCAGAAACCATTCCGTTTGTAAATAAGATTTAGAAGATAATTACCTTAAGGAGAAACCTTAAGAATAGAAAACTTTACTATACTTTATTCAATTTTTAGGGTTTTTTTAAAATAAAGATTTTATTTTTAAATAATCTCTACACCCAACGTGGGGCTTGAATTCACGACTCTGAGATCAGAGCCGCACATCCCTCTGACAGAGCCAGTCAGGCACCCCTTAACTTTTAGACTTTTTTTTTTTATTTTTTTTTTTAAAATTTTTTTTTCAACGTTTTTTTTATTTATTTTTGGGACAGAGAGAGACAGAGCATGAATTGGGGAGGGGCAGAGAGAGAGGGAGACACAGAATCGGAAACAGGCTCCAGGCTCTGAGCCATCAGCCCAGAGCCCGACGCGGGGCTCGAACTCACGGACCGCGAGATCGTGACCTGGCTGAAGTCGGACGCTTAACCGACTGCGCCACCCAGGCGCCCCTAGACTTTTAAATCCAATGTTAATTTGTACTTTTCTTGAGTTTGAAAATTTTGTGTTTTTGCTAATTCTGCCATGATGGTTTATCAGAAAATGTGAATTTCTGAGGCTACAAATGAAGTAATCAAAGCAAAGCAATTTGCCCAACTGCACAGCAAGCAGTAAGGCTGGGATTTGATCTCGAGCTATCTGGATTCTAAATTAGCATTCTTTTCAGGACATCTTTTCTTCTTCCCTGTTTTCCAAATTCTTTCGAAAAGAAGAACCTTCCATTGTTCAAGTTATTTAACTTAAGATAAAATGTATACTATATTATCATTTATAAGGATTCTCAAAAAATACACAAGTTTCACAGAAGTGAATCCTTTTAATATTCAAGATGGGTGATAGAATGATACATTATGTATGAAGGGCTAGAATATGCTTTCCACTTTTGTAATTATAATAGAAGAAATTATGGTGTGCCCGCAGTTTATGCTGTTGAAGGTGGACTCTCTTTGATATGTGACCCGTAATGCTCTCTTCGTCTGTCTCCTGCTGCTTCTGGCTTAGCGTCTTCCTCTTTTTCTGGATAAGCTTTTTCTCCTTTTTTATTTGGAAAATTCCCATTTAGATTAATGAAATGGAATTTTTCTTGGCAGGAGAACAAGGAAGAAATGGATTTTCAACAACAGGAGGATATAATATTAAACCTACTTAGGAAGGGAGGAATACATTCAGTTAGGATAATTGCTCTTTCTTTTTCCCATCCACAAAGGAAAGAGAACTCTATTCTTGGAACAACTTATATGTTATTTTCCCTAGAATCAGAGAACACAGGTAATAAATTTAAGTCCTTCATTCTCTGAATTTCCTCATAATCTTCATTCTTTTGGAATTTGGAAAAGAGAAAATTCTCTATTTAAAACATGAATGCAATAATAATTAAGCCTCCTACAATGGCCATTATGTGTGGCAGAAGAAACTTTAAGAATATAAAACTGCACTGGGATGTCTGGGTGGCTCAGTTAAGTGTCCAATTTTGGCTCCGATCATGATCTCACAGCTCATGAGTTCAAGCTCCTCATCAGGCTGTGTGCTGACAGCTCAGAGCCTGGAGCCTGACTTGGACTCTGTGACTCCCTCATTCTCTGCCCCTCCCCTGTTCACATTCTGTCTCTCTCTCCCAAAAATAAATTAACATTAAAGTTATATATATATATAATGCACTGTATATTATAAAATATTAAATTTTTTAGTTCAACATTAGTTTGTATTTTCCTTGACTTCGCAAATTATGCCTTTTACTACTTGTTTCATGTTGTTTTATTTAAAAAAAATTCACGTTCATTAAATGTAGTCGATGTTTTGTCATTTATCAAGTATCTGAAATATTGTAGAAGAAAGAGAATTAGAATACAACCTCACAGTTTATCATATTATTTGGTATCATTACAAGGCATGTTTTCTCAATAGAGGCACTATTTATTGGCACTTGGGGCAGAAAAATAATTCCTTGTACGAGATTCTTCTGAGCATTGCATTAGCTTACCACCCCTGGTCCCGACATACTGAATGCCTGTAGGGCCCCAGAGTCATTATGATAAACAAAACTGCCTACACACATTTACAAATACTCTGGGGAGGTGGGGAATGGTATTGTCCCTAACTGAGTGGGATTCATTGGTATAGACAAATTTGAGAAATCTAAAACTCTCTCTTTTCCCCCCTCTAAATTTCTTCCAACTAATTATGGAATCTCTAGGGGAAATCTTACTTGTACTCATGAAATAGTCCTCTCCACTCCCACGTGATAGCAGCTAATTTTCTTCTTCCTACTTCAACTTTCTGCAACGATGTCCATTCATCCTACTGTGTGCTTAAGTGACATTCTCCATATTCTAACACTCTGAATTGAAAGAAATATCTGCATTGAGGTACATTTCACATTTAACCACAGGAGCCAGAATATTTTGTTACCAAATCTCTTTTATGCCACTGCCAAAGCATCTGTCTGCTTTTTAGCATTTTACCTCTGTGATCTAGATGTTGGAAATTGTTGCTCAGAACAGTTGTAACCCAAGTTTATGTCTTGACTCCCTCATGACCTATGTTATATAGTGAGTTTTCAGATGGATGCCATACATTTGGAAATCAGTGAGTTACTAAGCTTTTGCATCTAGAGTCTTGCAAAATTATTAATTCTTTTGATAAAAGGGTGGGAAGATTAATCTTAGAGTATTAGAACTGAATTAGAGAGGGGTGCCTGGGTAGCCCCGTTGGTTTAGCACCTGACTCTTGATTTCCACTCAGGTCATTATCTTATGGTTGTGAGATTGAGCCCTGAGTGAGGCTCTGTGCTGGGAGTGGAGTTTGTTTAAGGTTCTCTCTCTTCCTCCTCTGCCTCTCTTCTGCTTGGTCTATCTCTCTCAAAGACAGAAAGAAAAAAAAAAGAATTGAACTGGAGATTGGGAATATGGTTTAACCTTTCATTTTAGCACTGCCCAGAGAACTGAAAGAAGTTATCCAAAGCTACGCAGCCAATTAACTGCAGAATGGAGAACCTTACCCAGACTACTTGTCTTGGTCTAGTGTTCTTTCTCCCACACCATGATATTTCTGATCAAAATCAAATTTGTGGGCACCTGGGTGGCTCAGTTGGTTAAGCATCTGACTCTTTGATTTCTGCTTAGGTCATGATCGTTGTGGATGGAGTCCCACATCGAGAATCCCCTGCTTGGGGATTCTCTCTGCCCCTCCCCTGCTTGTGCTCTCTCTCTCTCTCTCAAAATAAATAAACTTAAAAAAATTAAATTTGTGGTTCAAATAAATCATAGTTCATAAATATTTCAAAAAATTACTTAACTATTGATATAAGACCAAGTTCTAGGTACTTAAGATAGAATGGTGAGCAAAACATAACACCACCATTATCTAGCTTACAGCCTGGTTAAAATAATCACATAGCTGATGATTATGACATTTTGTAACTGTTTGTTCCTGCATTAATTCATTCAACAAATATTTCATAAGCACTTAATATTAGGTCATCACTTTTCTAGGCACTGGGAAAGTGTCAGTGGATCAGAAAAAAAAATTCCTGTTCCCATGGAACTTAAAGGATTCATTTAAAACTGTATTTCTTGGGGCGCCTGGGTGGCGCAGTCGGTTAAGCGTCCGACTTCAGCCAGGTCACGATCTCACGGTCCGTGAGTTCAAGCCCCGAGTCAGGCTCTGGGCTGATGGCTTGGAGCCTGTTTCTGATTCTGTGTCTCCCTCTCTCTCTGCCCCTCCCTCGTTCATGCTCTGTCTCTCTCTGTCCCAAAAATAAATAAACGTTGAAAAAAAAAATTAAAAAAAAAACCTGTATTTCTTTTTAAATAAATAAATAAATAAAATATGAATATGAATTATTCTAAATATAAAACATTAAAGTAGATTTTGATTTTTGCCTCTAAACTCTGTGACTTTAGCAAAGTTGCATAACTTTCCTGCGTCCCAGGAAACAAGGGAAATAGACTAATCCCACACTACATAGTATGGTAGCCACATGCCAGCCCTGAAATCCACAAATCCTTTTGGAAGCCCTGGTTCCTTTCAACAGGGCATGACATTAGAGACCAAGACGTGGGCACTGGGTTTACTTGCGGTTACTAGAACGTTTTGTTTCCAGGCTTTTTCACTGGGCAGAGCTCTTCCTTTTTCTTTTCCTCCAGAGTGCCTGTCTTCTATTTATCTCAGTCATCTCTAGCTGCTTCTGTGTCTTTCAGCCTGTTTGCCTCCTTTTTGCATCTGCAATATACTCATTCTACCCATCAACCCTCATTCTTTTTTTTTTTTTTTTTAATTTTTTTTTTTCAACATTTATTTATTTTTGGGACAGAGAGAAAGCATGAACGGGGGAGGGGCAGAGAGAGAGGGAGACACAGAATCGGAAACAGGCTCCAGGCTCTGAGCCATCAGCCCAGAGCCCGACGCGGGGCTCGAACTCACGGACCGCGAGATCGTGACCTGGCTGAAGTCGGACGCTTAACCGACTGCGCCACCCAGGCGCCCCATCAACCCTCATTCTTGATTTGCCCTTCTTTCACAGATCCAAATAGATACATGTTGACTTATTTTTTTTCTTCTTTCATTCTGTGCCCTGGAAATTCAGTATACCTTTTTGTAGGTGTGTGAGTGTATTGTTGGATTGCTACTTTTATTTTATGCTTTCATTTTAATAGTTCTTGCATCAGATTTGTCTACCAGTTAGAATATAATATTCTCCCAGCAGTTCCCTTAGTCCTTTTTTCCTGTTACAACGTTCTGGACTAAATCTTTTTATTTTCTTTAATTTGAGCTTTCTTCATTAAATCATTCATTTATATGTGTGTTTGTGGCTGTGGTTGGTATTCCAGATAATAGAGTGAAAGAGACAGATACCCCCTGCACTTGTAATTCTAATCAAAGTCTATGCCACCAAAATTGTTTTTACTTGGTGATAGCTACATTGAGAGTCATTGTATTAGTCTATTTTTGCATATGTTTGAACATTCTTTTCATTTTAAATGTTTTTATTTATTATTTTTGAGAGAGAAAAAGAGAGCGCCCCCAAGCGCCAGCACACAGGCACAAGCAGGGGAGGGGCAGAGAAAGAGGAGGACAGAGGATCTGAAGCAGGCTCTGTGCTGACAGCAGAGAGCCAGCCAGATGTGGCTCCAACACACAAACCGGCGGGAGATCACGACGTGAGCTGAAGTCAGTCACTTAAACAACTGAGCCATCCAGGTGCCCCTTGAACATTTTTTATAATACAAAGTTAAACTAAAAGACACCCAAAGTGCTGAGAGTGTACCTTATAAGTTCACCTCCGTTTGTTATCAAAATCTTTTGCTGAACAACAGCTGTCTTACCATTAGTCAGTCAGAAGGTCAATTAAGGATATTTATTTTATGGAAAACTTATGTAGAGTTTTCACTTTTTTTAAGTAAACGTACCACTATATTCAGTTAATAGATTCTGTGGTTTAAATACCTTCACATCAATTGTTTCCTCCCTTCAAAAAGGATTCTAGGCATCACATTTATATGATGTATTTATGCAACCACGGGACTCTGGTCCGGACACCAGGATGTAGTGCTATCCTTACGTGTGCAAAGCCCTATGCCATCACCTGTTTACAGTGGTTGATCCTCCTGTGTATGGATAGACTGTGCCCAAACTGCTGATTCTACAGTCTCTCCATCTCTGGAGCCGAGCTGTCTTCAGGAGCTACAGCAGCAGGCTCCACACACATCCTTCCACCTGTTGTTCTTTCCCCACGACTATGTCACCTACTTCCTTGCATGTATCACTCATTTATGCCAGACTAGTTTGGCACTCATAGCGAAAACAATGTGCTGATGTGTCTAAATTAGTTTTCTCTCTTAGGAGATTCTCACTTATGATACTAATTTGCATCATAAATATTTTCTTTCTTGATTCCAAGAAAAACAAGAGCCCAGTCAGATGAATGATCACAAGTCCTCAATCACTGAGGTTCAAAATAATAAACTGTAATATACATAGTAGTCTTTCCATTCCAGCCTGATTAATTCCAAACTCCCCACAATCAGGGTAACTTTTCTCCTTGGAAGCATTCTGGAAAAAGTTTGCATGCCAAATGAGACATAGAACTGAATAATTGTCTCATAAAATATTAAAATTTTCTTAGAAAAAAGATTCTCTGGACATCTAATGTTTGCTGGCTGAAGCAAGGTTGTGTCCCAGCAAGCTTATCTGCTACTAATTACAATGCTTCTTCCTCCAGAACACATTTACTCGAAATATAAGTATTCCAAACATAATTACTCTTGGAAGGCTATTGCATGATAATGGTTGTGACAATCTGGGAATATTCCCAATGGAATAGCTCCAGTTTGTTCATTGATCTATTAATAGTTCTGCATGTTTTTTTTTTTTTCATGTACAGATGTTCTTTGAAAACCTATGCTAGATGATTTTTCCTGCTCAGTAAGAATTTATATCTTCAGTATTTTAATAATTTGGGTATTTCAATATCTTCTCCTTAGTCACAAATTTTAATTTTTCTTATGAACCACTAAATTAATCATAACTTTAACAGGCAAAAAATTACAGTTAGGTATTACTTTTAATAAAAATTAAAACATGACCCACAGTTACAATTCTATATTTCTTCTTATTTGTCATCAATAGCAAGTGTTCTTTCTTTTTTTTATAGATAAGTAATATTCCATTATGTGAAACACAAAATCTTTATCCATTCATCTATGGATGGACACAGGTTGCTTCCATATCTTGGCTATTTTAAATAATGCTGCAATAAACATAGGGTGCCTTTATCATTTTTAATTACTATTTTCATTTCTTTGGGTAAATATCCAGTAGTGGAATTACTGGATCATATCATAATTCTATTTTTAATTTTTTGAGGAACCTCCACACTGTTTTCCACAGTGGCTGCAAGGGCTCCTTTTTCTCCATATCCTTGACAACACTTCTTATCTCTTGTGTTTTTGATTGTAGCCATTCTTTTTTTTTTTTTTTTAATTTTTTTTTTTTCAACGTTTATTTATTTTTGGGACAGAGAGAGACAGAGTATGAACGGGGGAGGGGCAGAGAGAGAGGGAGACACAGAATCGGAAACAGGCTCCAGGCTCTGAGCCATCAGCCCAGAGCCTGACGCGGGGCTCGAACTCACGGACCGCGAGATCGTGACCTGGCTGAAGTCGGACGCTTAACCGACTGCGCCACCCAGGCGCCCCTGATTGTAGCCATTCTGAAGGCTATAAAGCTATATCTCATTGTGGTATGTGTGTATGTTTTTTTAAGTTTAGGTATTTATTTTGAGAGAGAGAGCACCAGCAGGGGAGTAACAGAGAGAGAGAGAGACAGAGGGAGAGAATCCCAAGCAGTTTCCACGCTATCAGTGCAGAGCCTACTCAGGGCTCGAACTCACAAACCGTGATATCATGACCTGAGCCAAAGCCAGGAGTCAGATCCTTAACTGACTGATCCATCCAGGCACCCTCATTGTGTTTTAAATTTGCATTTCTCTGATGGTTAGTAATATTGAACATCTGTTTATGTATGTGTTGGCCATGTATATGCCTATGTGTTGGCTATTCCTCTGCCTATTTTTTAATTGGATTATTTGAGGGTTTTTTTTGGTGTTGAGTTGTATAAGTTCTTTATATATCTTGGATATTAACCCCTTATCGGATATATGATTTGCCAATTTTTTCTCCCATTCAGTAAGTTGCCTTGCTGGTTTATTGATAGTTTCTTTCACTGTGCAAAAGCTTTTTATTTTGGTATAGTCACAATAGTTTAATTTTGCTTTTGTTTCCCTTGCCAGAGGAAACATATCTAGAAAAATGTTTCTATAGCCAATGTCAAAAAAATTACTGCCTGTGTTTGTTTTTCTTTTTTTTTTCTTTCTTTCTTTCTTTCTTTTCTTTTTTTTTTTTTTTTTTAGGAATTTCATGGTTTCAGGTATAACATTTAGGTCTTTAATCCATTTTGAGTTGTTTTTGTGGATGGTGTAAGAAAGTGGTTTAAGTTTCATACACATGCAGCTGTCGAATTTTCCCAACACCATTTGTGGAAGAGGCTGTCTTTTTCCCATTGCATTTTCTTGCCTCCTTTGTCATAGATTGACATAATTATTCATAATTATTCATAAAAGCATGGGTTTATTTCTGGACTCTGTTCCATTGATCTATATTTCCATTGATCTATATTGATCTATACGGTGCCAGAACCGTACTGTTTTGATTACTACAGATGTGTAGTGTACCTTGAAATCTGGGATTGTGATATCTCCAGCTTTGTTCTGAGCATGGCTTTTTTATTGTCTCCTTACAGGCATTTAATATTTTTATTCTTAAAATATGAAATAAGTGGAGAAATGAAAATGGAATCTACTTGGACATAATTATTTCATTTTGAAAAATTTTAAAGGCTTCTAATGTTGTTAGACTTTTCCACATTTGTTAATATGTATTAATTTCTCTTTAGGCAATTGTCCATATCCTTTGATTTTTGTGCTTTGTGGAGTTTTCTTTCCCTATTTTTAATCTTAGGAAGTTTCCTCTTTGCAGAAATTTGATAAAAATTTACTTTAATTTTATGCTGCTTTTTATATTTTGAATTTTAAATTTAATTCTTAAATTCATTTGGTATATATTTAATGAAATGGTACAGTCCAAGTTATAAATAAAGATCTCTAAGCCCATGACTTTTCCCAGAATCATTTAATGAATAATTCTTTCCTTTTTTCTTTGGCTTGGGACATTAACCTTATCATATATTTTAATTTTGTGTTAGTACTACTTAAAAATTTTTGTAACATATGATATTTTAATGTCTGGACAGACTATATCTCTCTTCATGATTATTATTTTTAATTTTTAAAAACTCACTTTATGTGTTTATTCACCTAAAAAATTTAAGATCAGGGGCAACTGGGTGGCTCAGTCGGTTAAGCATCCCACTTCGGCTGAGGTCATGATCTCACAGTTCGTGAGTTCAGGCCCTGCATCGTGCTCTGTGCTGACAGCTCAGAGCCTGGAGCCTGCTTCAGATTCTGTGTCTCCCTCTCTCTCTGTCCCTCCCCCGCTCATACTCTGTGTCTCACTCTGTCTCTCAAAAAATGAATAAATGTTAAAAAAATTTTTTTAAATAAGTAAAAAATTTAAGATCATTTTGAATACCTTAAAGAAATGGTTTTGAAATGTCAGTGAGCCTATAATTCAATTGGAGATGATTTGACACTTTTATTTATTTATTTATTTTTTTAAATTTTTTTTTTTTCAACGTTTATTTATTTTTGGGACAGAGAGAGACAGAGCATGAACGGGGGAGGGGCAGAGAGAGAGGGAGACACAGAATCGGAAACAGGCTCCAGGCTCCGAGCCATCAGCCCAGAGCCTGACGCGGGGCTCGAACTCACCGACCGCGAGATCGTGACCTGGCTGAAGTTGGACGCTTAACCGACTGCGCCACCCAGGCGCCCCTTGACACTTTTAAATTACTCAGTTTTCTTTTCCAGGGACATGGTATATTTTTAGTTTTTTCTTTACATAGGTCACAGAAGGTGACTATTGTGACTGAAATATCTTGTCTTTTACATTATCTAGCCAGATATTGGCAGATATATAATGACAACATCTGTAATAGCCATATTTGTCTATATAATAATATCTCTCTCTTTCATTGTCTACCTTGATATTGGCATGTATACAATAATAATATAATAATATAATAATTCATCAGCCTTGGGGTTTACTAAGCAATTATCTTATTTAACTTTCAAAACAATCTGAGGAAGTGGCATTATGGTGTCCATTTTTGGACAAGGAAAATAGAGTTGAGTAACTTGCCTCAAATTGCAACTTCTGGGTGACAGAGCCAAGTGTATGTGACCTCTGACTTCATAGTCTGCACTGTTAACCATACCACTTTACAATATAAAAACCATTAAGTTTTCTATTTTTCACTTGTATTCCGATTGACTGAACTTCAGGATTTAGAGAAAAGTACATTTGAATTACAAATTTCAAGTCAGCATTCTTTATTCCCTGTTGCAGACTCCTCAATAAATCCTCTATTGAATTTCAAAGAATACTCCGGAAACAACAACTCTCAAATGACTGTCAGTAGAATGTCAAAAGAAGATTAGAAAGGCTCTATTAATATTTTTGCATATATTATGTCCTAAGTACAAACTTTGCAATTTAAAAATTATGTCTCCCTCTTACCCTGGAATTTCTTTTTTTTTTTTTTTTTAAATTTTTTTTTTTTTCAACGTTTATTTATTTTTGGGACAGAGAGAGACAGAGGATGAACAGGGGAGGGGCAGAGAGAGAGGGAGACACAGAATCGGACACAGGCTCCAGGCTCTGAGCCATCAGCCCAGAGCCCGACGCGGGGCTCGAACTCACGGACCGCGAGATCGTGACCTGGCTGAAGTCGGACGCTTAACCGACTGCGCCACCCAGGCGCCCCTACCCTGGAATTTCTTGTATAAAAAAGCTTCTGGACATGTCTAGAAACTCCTACTTAATTTTTTTACACACTAGACAACCATTATAATGACATGATGTTAATATACCTACCATGCTCACAACAGGAAAAATAAGAGGAAGAGACAGATCATTTCCTCTCCAAAGGCCATTGAGAATTGTGTTCATGAGCTGGAGTTTCTCAGCACCACTCAACTGGCCACCTAACTAAAATGACCATAAAAAATGACTGATAACATATCAAATAACATTTGTTGCTTGTGAACAACAACTATAACATTTCTTCAGGATGATAAAAGGCTAAAAATCTGACCAGATCATATAATTTTCTCAGAAAAATGTACATTATCAAAGATAGTGTGCTGACAGTGTGGATCCTGCTTGGGATTCTCTACCTCCCTCTTTCTCTGCCTTTCTCTCTGTCTCTCTCAAAAATGAATAAATAAACTTTTTTTTTCCAAAGATACTTCGTGGAAGAGGAAGGAAAATGGCCAAGTCTTACAAGATTAAGTCACCCAGGATCTTGGCTATTCTGATGGTATCTGTCCATCATGGCTACAAGCATCACCCATCTTGTTTGGATACATCATGTTTGCATGACCATCCAAGTGGTAAAAAACAAAGAAACACATCAAAACCAAAACACATTAAATTTTTGGTCCCTTCTCTTCACTGGGGCCACAGGCATGAATTATTTTCATTTAGATGATGAATTTCTTCTGCACAAAGTTCATTTGGACATGTGAGTATCTTGTCTAAAACTGAGGTTTTGTTGTGATTTTGAAGGGGTTCATCAGAATTCAGACTTGCAGAATATCTTCACGTGTAAGCAAACATACAAACACCATCTTCTTTTCTTTGTATTTTTGATCAGAGTAATATCAGAACTGGCAGGTATAAATTCAGAGGCCATAGCAAAGATGGTGAAACTAGAACTTTGTCCTTGATTTGCATTAGCTATGAACCCTGCCTCTTCTTTCTTCATTTGGCTGTGTAGACCGTGTAAGTGCTTCTGAAAGGAAAATTCCAGCAATAACTGAAAAGCAGCTTCCATATGAAAAACTCTCTGGGAGACAGAATGCTCTCCAGTCTACTGCAAACACAATGAAAAGGGCCTAAATCACCAAGACAATGAGGGGGTTGATTCCACACCATAGGGCACAGTATCCTATGCTTAGAGTAACTGCTGTCCAAAATACTGCTATCAGTATGAGAAGCCTCTAACCTATCTTGAATATCAAACAATCAGTATAGTATGCTTAGAAGTGAATTGTGAAATTTGTAAGATGTAAAGCCTCAGTTTTGATAGCTGGGAATATTCCCGAAGCAACTATGGATTCTCCTAAACCAATACTTTTCAAACTGTACTGTGCATGCAAATCACCTGTGATGAAGATTCTGGGGTCTGGAGTGGGACCTGAGATTCTGATTCTCGGCAATGCTGGTACTGTTTGTTCATGGACCCCACTTTGAGAAGCAAAACCTTGGCCCAAAAAAACAGAAAAAACACACAAAAAAAAAACACATCTCAGCTGACTTTTAGATAGCTCACTGGGAAGTCTGCCATGGTTCCTTTAATATTTCAATAACCTCTACTTCTCCATTATACAGTAAAGAATTGGGGATGAGGTTTTGTAATTCCAAAGAACTTGTACATAGTTTAAGTCATTATAGCTTGCAACAAAACAAGCCCAGCAGAGAGGTCAGTAAAAAAGGTGCTTCAAAAAGTAAAAAACCATCACATTTTGGAAACGTCATCCAAAAATTCTCAAATGGCCTTCATCAGTGCTTCTTGAAATGGTGGATATTTTTGAAGTGGCTCTTTCCCTGTAGTAGGCTGGCATGCCACCCTTTTGATGTTTAATTAACACTGAGTCCTTGACCACTGACTTTTGTAGAAAATCTTTGCTGGATGTTGCACAAAAGAATGTGCTCTTTTGAGACACTGGCAGAAAATGTATTAAAGTAAAAGGCACAGCAACGGATGCTATGGTCATGACATTGAAGTACAAGTAAAACAGGTTTGCTGAAGGCACTGATAGTTGTGCCAGCAT
The DNA here is from genome assembly GCF_007474595.2 of Lynx canadensis. Classification (NCBI taxonomy): domain Eukaryota; kingdom Metazoa; phylum Chordata; class Mammalia; order Carnivora; family Felidae; genus Lynx; species Lynx canadensis. The sequence goes on along the minus strand of NC_044307.1, from coordinate 72,047,669 downwards.
GTAGGCTACTATGCAGATGCACCTTCTACGGTAACCATTTACTTTCTGACCATATTCCGCATTAACCACGCCATATGTGACAAGTTCTTCCTGTGGAGCTACTCAACAGCCCGCATGGCCTGGGCTCCTTGATCAAGTAGGAACAACATAAGATCATGTCTGGTTTCTGGGGACGTGACCGGCGAGTGCACAATCAGGAAGTAGCAGCTTCAGGCAGAGTATGTCCTACCGGGAAAGGTCTCATTTGTGATCTCTGCAGTGGTCAGATTTTTATCTGGTTGCAATAAATACAAGAGGAAAAATGAATATGCATGTTCCTCATCCTATGGAAAAATCTAGATAAACAGGATCATAGTGGGGGACAAAATCCAGGAGCAGCTCAGTAAACTCTGTGGCTCGTCAAACTTTCCACTCTAGTGTACATTCAGAATTTATTCCTTTCTGAAAGTGGTGCCAGCTTCCTCTCTTCAGTTCCAACTTTTGCTTCTTCCAATTACCGGTGACTGTAAAGTCCAGCTTTCCTCCTTGGCCTCTTTGATTCTCCTTTATGCAGCTAAATATTGTTTTAAATTCTTTCTTTGCATGTATAATACTTTACAGCAAACCCATGGTCATGACATTTTTTAATGTTTTTTTTCTACTGTAAAAATAATGGAGATAGGAAACTTAGAAAATGTAGAATTATAGATTCCCCCCCCAAAAAAAACTGTCCATAATTCTTATCATTCAAAAAGAACCACTAATCACACTTTAATGTAACATTTTACATTTTCCAAATAGCATTTAAAATTAGTTTGTTTTTATGAAAGCAATATCAACACTTGGAAGCCCTTTAAAATTATACAGATGTGTCTGTGTAAGACTCCTAGCCCCTTCTCTCACTTCCTATGCCAAGTCTCACTCCCCAGGCATAATAATTTTCATCAGATTATCATGACCATTGGATATATTATTTTTGACCATTGAATATTTTTAAGGGAACTTTGTTCATTTGCTTGTGGTGGTTATTCTTTAACCTCAAAGGATACATTTTACTTCTATTTCTTGACTTACTAATTTTAGGCAGTATTCATCAACTTGTAATAAAAGATGAGGAAATTAGGACATTCCACCTCTGTTCTTCCTGATTTTTGTTATACTTTTTAAATTGTTGATGCTTGTAATGTTTATATTGTTTCATTGTTTTCATTTTAAAATGTAGCTCTTCTATGCTGTGTTTATAAATTGAGTTTGGAAATGTAAACCCAGGGGAATGAGAGAGAAAGAGAGGGACAGGGGCAGTACTTCTTTATTTATTTTTTTAAAAAAAAATTTTTTTTCAACGTTTATTTATTTTTGGGACAGCGAGAGACAGAGCATGAACGGGGGAGGGGCAGAGAGAGAGGGAGACACAGAATCGGAAACAGACTCCAGGCTCTGAGCCATCAGCCCAGAGCCCGACGCGGGGCTCGAACTCACAGACTGCGAGATCGTGACCTGGCTGAAGTCGGACGCTTAACCGACTGCGCCACCCAGGCGCCCCTAGTACTTCTTTAATTAGTTATGCTGATGATATCCCCATCCTGAACTGACTTTTGCAAATGTTGCCTCTGAACTTGGAATTTCTCTGGGCCTCCTGTAGAAACAAGTCCTTTTATCTGTGAAGTTTAGGGTTATAGTGTTTCACTTCTCTATGTATTCCTTTAGTCTGATCCTATTTAGTTTCTATCTTCCAGAATTTTTTCAAACTTTTGGTCAATTGCTATCTCCATTTTATGATCCCTCCCTTAATCGTATGTTCTTAATCTTTAAAAAAAAACTTTTTTTTTTAAATTTACTTAATGGCTCTCCTATTATTTTACTGAGACTTCGAGAGGCCAGTGTCTAGACAGGTATGTGCAATTCACCACCTAGCAACAATTTCTCCTGTATATCCATTGCTTGGTTTCAGCCATCTTATTATGAGCTTTGATGTTTTGCTGATTGGATTAATTAATTTAGACCTTAATAAAAACAAAGCCATAGGATCACATCAATACTTATTCAGATGTCAGGGACCTGGAGTTCCCTTTTCATCTTTGTGTCTATCTTCTGCTATACTCCCTACATCCTCTCATTGTTTCTTCTGTTAGATCCATTCTTTTTTTTTTTTTTTTTTTTCCTTAGAGTGAAAGAGAGAGCGAGCTCCAGTGAGGGAGAGGGATGGGGGGGGGGCGGGGAGGGAAGAATCTTAAGCAGGCTACACACTCAGCATGGAGCCTGATGTGGAGCTCCAAGTCCACAATGCTGGGATCATGACCTGAGCCAAAATCAAGAGTCAGATGCTCAACCGGCTGAGCCACCCAGGTGCCCTTGTTAGATCCATTCTTGCCCTAACCACCTACTTATGTGGTTCCCATAAACCCACTCTGCAAAAACCAAAGAGAAATTGAGCAGTAATTATGGCCCCCCTCCTACTCAAAATTTCATTCATTAATATTTTTTTAAGTATATTTTTAGTGCCTACTCTGTGCTGGGCCTATTCTAGGTACTAGGCATACAGCAGAGAATGAAACAGATGAACTCCCATCCTTGCAGTGCTTATATTCTGGAAGGCAGGGACATGTTATATCCTGTAGAATTACAGTCATCCACACAAACTGGCAAACACTAGAAGCATAAAACGTGTAATGCTGCCAACTTAATAAACACATCATCAAAACTCCTGGCTGTCTTCTAACAAATTACTAGATAGTTAGAATCACTCTGGTCTACAGATCAGTGGACATTTAAGAATGATAATAATAATCACATTTAAAGGAACAAATGTTATAATTCAATTCTTAAAATTTTAAAACAATACTGACATCCTATACTAGAGTAATGGTTAAATAAATTATGACAAATCTGTAAAGTGGAAAGATGAGACTATCATAAATGATATTAAAGAAGACTTTAAGATAGATGACCAAATTATTACTATTAAGCAAATAATCATGATATAAAATTATATATATAGTTTGTATGTTAATTGGGCTGTCTCAGCTTAGTGGATTAATAAAAATAGTGTCATTCCCCCCCCCCCCCCCAATCATTGCTTTCAACTGTGCTGTATTGAATTCCAGATTAACATCTTGGACAAATTCCATAAAATTCTGGTTACTTTCAGGTTTTGAAGTGTAGTCCAGTTTCAAAACTTCAGTCTTAGGGGCATGTGGGTGGCTCAGTCCATTAAGCGCCCAACTCTTGATTTCGGTTCAGGTCATGATTTCACAGTCGTGAGATTGAGCTCCATGTCAGGCTCTTCACTGACGGGGCACAGCCTGCTTAGGATTTTCTCTCTCTCCTCACTCTCTCCTCTCCTCTCCTGTCTCCTCCCCTGCCCCCCCCCCCCCCGCTTGTGCGCGCTCTCTCTCTCTCTCTCTCCCAAAATAAACTTAAAAAAAAAGAAACCTTCGGTCTCATTTCTGATTCAATCTCTTTTCTTTCCCTCCTGTAATAGAAGCTAGAACTCTGGACGTGACAGAAGTAGGGGAGATGATACTACTGGCTCTGGTGGGGGGGATGGGGAAGTCATCCACCTTTATATGTGAATGGTCCACAGGTCAAGCTGGGGAGGCATCACTGGCCTCACTCTGGTTCAGCATGTTTGTATCTGAGACCAGTGTCTCAGAAGACAAGATGTTCTCTAAGCACATGAAGTGTACCTCCCTTGGCATAATGCTCAGCTTTACCTAATTCTTTTCTGCTGTTGTGAGGAAGAGAGGGACAAACTGGACTTCCAGGTTAAGCAGGAGTTCACTCTCTCAGCTTCCTCTCTGGGTTGTATGTTTACCACCCCGTAGCCTCCTAGGGCAACCCTGTGCTCATCTGCCTTCCTCTAAATCTTCACTCCTTTTATGGAATCATGAAACCCAGACATCCGTGCTATGGCCTTTAAGATCATGAAGAACCAGACTGGGGCCAGGAGCCCTCATCTTCTCAGATAAACTGTCTTTAAACCCTATTTGTAATGGTTTTTCAATTCCCACCTTTAGAAATTTCTAGAGTAGAAATGGACATTACTTTTTTATGGATGCCCCCATGAACAATGGAAAAATCTCCTAAAAATCTCACATGCTTTATTCCAATGGCAGCACAAAGCTACGAAACAGCTACAACAAAGGAGCAGACACAAGTCAGGAATCTAGATGCCAGTCTCTCCTTCTTCAAGGCACCTTATGGGTGTCTATGAATTCTTTTCTGGGAGTTCCTCCCCTAACCCCTACCCACTAGGCCATTTCTTTGGTGAGGTGAAGGTGAAGAGAAGAGTTTTCTAGGGTTGTGGTTGATGGTAGAAAGGCTGGTTATATACTTTTTAATAAGCCCCAGTAGAATGTTTTGAGTCCTAATTATTTATGGCTTTTAAGAGCATGACCTCAGCTTTAGACAGTAGCCACAACTCTAGGGTAACAGGAAAAATCCCATGCAAGATTCCATTTCGCAGAAAGTGCAGAGGGACATTTTCAAATTTAGTAATTTTTTACTTGAATATTTGTATTGTTTAATCTGTGTTAGGTAAAACAAAAATCTTAATTCATTCAACTACTATGATTTTCCTAAATATTGTGGGTTATGTCATACTGTTCGAGTCTACCTGGTTTCTGTTCCCATTTATTAACTTAGTGTTATAGACTAGACCAAGGCACATGAAATTGCTGCGCTGTTCTCCCCACCTTGCTGCCTGATCCAGATACCATGACATTGACCCCACTTTTGTCCTGTCACTAAGAAGAGGCAATTGATCACTATCCCTTGATGAGAAGAAATGGAGTTCAGTTATGCCAAACAAGACAAATGGGACCATGCTTCCTGCTATCTCATTTCTAACCAGAGCCTGCATATCCAGGTGCCTTGGTCTTGTCTCAGGATCCAATATGGTGAATCACAAGGTTATTAATACTCAGTCACAGTCTAGACTTGCCACAGATCCCACTTTCCCTCTTGAGTGTTCAGGAAGGGCAGCTGGTGCATCAGCTTCACTAAACTCTAATGGCAGAGTGTGATCAATCACTGCTTTCTGCCTATGTCAATTCACAAAAATTTCTTTTATCAGCAATAACAACAATTTTAAATTGCAATATTTTTAAAATTGTGGTAAAACACACATGTATATGCAAAAAATTTACTGTTTTAACTATTTTTTAAATTTAATTTTGAGAGAGAGAGTGTGTGTGTGTGCACTAGTGCACAAGTGGGGGAGAAGGAGCAGAAGGAGAGAGAGAAAGAGAGAGAGAATCTTAGGAATCTGACTTGGGGCTCAATTTCATGACCATGAGATCATGCTGAGCCAAAATCGAGTTGGATGCCCCTGTTTCAACCATCTTTAAGCATACAATTCAGTGGTATTAAGTATATTCAAAGTGTTGTATAACCATCACCATTATCCATTTCCAGAATGTTTTCATCATCCCAAACAGAATTTCTGTATCCATTAGACAATAACTTCCATTCTGTCCTCTCTCCAGTTCCTAGATACCTCCACTTTCTGTCTCTGGGAGTCTGTGTATCCTTGATATTTTTTATAATATTAATGTTTTTCCCAAGGTTTACTCACCTCTGGGTACACTGATCATTGAATGTCCAGACTTTTTTGGGAAATATTTATTTATTTATTTTGAGAGAGAAAGCATGCATGAGGAGGTGGGGAGAGAGAGAGAGAGAGAGAGAGAGAGAGAGAGAGAGAGAGAGAGAGAGAATTCCAAGCAAGCTCCACACTGTCAGCACGGTGCCTGATGTGGGACTACATCTCATGCACGAACCATGAGCTCATGACCTGAGCTGAAATCAAGAGCTGGATGCTTAACCTTCTGAGCCACTCAAGGACCCCAGAGTGTCCAGATTTTTGAATCAGGAAAGTAAGAGAGGGTAGAGCTTACTTAAGAAAAGTTTACAAGTGTATGCCTCCCCCAGAAAGTGAGGCAGGATCCTGGCTGTAACTACAGCACAACTGTAGAGAACTAAGTTTCCTAGGACTGCTAACTTCCTGATTTTTGCTCTTTGTTTGTATTGACTACATCATATTTTTAATATAAAGAAACTACATCACTGGAAAGTCAGTGTTATTTATAAACAGAAGAAACGATGAGCACTGATAGAACTTAAACATGTTTATTACATTATAGCTAGAAACTATTGCATGCGGTTTGTGTGCAAAAAGCTAGCTCTTGTTTTTTGTAAAAAATACGATTAAGAAGTATTAGCAAGGTACTAAAGACTACCAGCAGACTGAGATTTTTTCCCCTAAGTTAAAAAGATTCAAAGCTATTTATATCAATAGATTATATCAATAGACTACTAAAGTGATTTCAAGGATCGCTAGTGTCAAATGGTCAATATTATGGGCAGCACTACTTTGTGAACATTTTACCCTTTTTGTCATGTTTCCCTAGTGTTATGTAGGTCCTCCACCCTTACTTAGCCTAATAAAAATTACCTATATGCATGTAGTGAGAAGGAACATCAAATAATATGTTTTATAATTTCTTTTCCTCTGGAATCATATTTCTAAAATTATTTTCCTATTGACTTAATTATCAAGAAAAAAAATTTCAGGTGCTGAGATCAAAGATTATTTGAACTTACCAAGGCATAAAAGGTGAAAAAAAAAAAAAGGAAAGAAAGAAAAAGCATGTTAATTCCTCTTTAATAATTCAAGATTTCAGTGATCTGAAAGTATGGGGGGGAAAATCACCTGAGTAATAAAGCATGCATCATTTGAATGGATTAAAGTTCAAATCACTGCAAAGCGGCTTATTTTTCATCCATCACCATGGATACAAAAGGACAGCTGAAGTGCAGGCATCTGACATCACAAGCATGCCCAAACATGCCCAGGAGGAGAGCTGAGCCAGTGCCACAAAGGACAAGAAAAGCAGTGAAGGGAGGGGAGAAAGAGGCAGAAGGAAAGGGTCATTGTTAAGACGATGAAACAGAAGTTCAGTTGGGAGGATTAAATACTGGGAGGCTCAAGGCCATCTGAGAAGCTTGGAGACCAGCAGTTGTTTATACCGACCTTTTAATATCTTCTTAGCCAGAAATAGAAACAGAGGGGACTGAAAGAGAAGGTATATCAGATAATTCCCTTCTCAAACAGCAGTTTCGAGAATTTCTTTTATGTTCTTCTTATGTTTAGCCTTTAATTTAACTAATGTTCTAAAGCTTTGACCTGCCTGGCTCACTTATTATTAAAAATCAATCCCCCAAGTTATTGAAGACTCCAAATAACAGCTTGAAAGACAGTGGAATCAAGTACCTACAGGACAATAGAAAGTGGTAAATATTGAGAAAAATTACTATTTTGGGGTATTAAGTTCTTTTTCATAAGAAAGAAATAAGTTTTACTTTATTTTAATTTTTTTATTAACTTAAAATTGTGTTTCCTATCAAAAGGCAGTCCATCTATTCTCTGCTGAATAGCAGGTAAGGACCTGAACTCAGGAATACTGGATTCTGAGGTGTGCTGGTAAAAGGTTTGTTTAAACAACCAGTTCTCTGGGGAAATCCTGGATTGTAGCACTTGCTGACTTCTGTGGTGTAAATATTTTCACCATGGCTGATTTCCAGCTACCAACATGGTGGCAACTGGCTTGCAAAATTTCTAAAGATGTAACAATTGGGTCTTATGACTGAGTGCCAGCTCGCTCTAGCATACCAGGGACTGGGTTCTGTACCAGCTCTGACGCCAGCTTGTGGTGAGATTTTGAGCACCTCACTGGGCCCTGGCTTCCTCACCAGATGAAGGGGTTGGAACTGGGTTAAAACTCTAATTGTTAACATTCTGCACCAGTTTGCCCTGTGGTTTGAGAGAGGATTCCAGGGGCTGCTTTTGGAAGGGGGTGTTTGAGAGATGCTGAACTGTTAGGGTTCTATCTCCTCACATCCACTTCAACTTTGCAGGCCCATTCTGACTCTTTCACAGAGTATTTTAGATTTCTATGTAAGGTACGTACTATTTGAAGAGAAGCTTTTATTACTAAGGGAAAAAAAATCAGAAAGCCATTTGAATAATTGATCTCAAAGACCCCCTTCCATTTATGAAAATTGATGATACTATGAAACTTAAAATGTGAGTCAAACACCAAGATAATGATGTCTGGGGATAGTACTGGACTTTTCTCTTTCTTGGTTAAATCTTAAACTAATACTGGTTGAAAGAGTCAACAATGCCTGAGTGGAATTATATCCGTGGAATCATAAGTTTTTTTTTTTTTTAATAAGGAGGATCTTAGAGATGACTTCCTCCAAGTGTTTTCAAATATGCCCGAAGGGTTCATCAGAACCCCCTCAGAAAACGCCTCTGTGTATCTGCATGAGTGTGCATGAACACATTAAACATACTGTAACCTACTTGTGGCCCCTCCTCTTCCCACTGCCATGCCCCCTTCAGCAGAGAAGCGGCCCATATGCTTCCTGTTTTTGAAATGTTGGGCTTCCATACAAGATGTCTTTTGAGGACATCCTCCTGGGGGGAGGGGGAAGAAGTAAAGACAACTGATTAATGCCAGTTGCTTTGTTTAACAGACCAGAAACCAAGCTTTAAAGAAATGGAATACCTTGCCACTGTCCCACAACCAGTAACAGGCAGAGTCATGTCTAGAATTCAGGTCTCTAGGTTTCCAGGCCAATATTTCCCTTTTCAGAAGCTGGCTACCTGGCAACGGTACTTCCCATTATATGTCTCTGTGTAAATAATCTAATCCTATGTTGTCCCAATAGGGTAGTCACAACCCACATGTGACTATTGAGTACATGAAGTGTGGCTAGTCTGAATTGAGATGTGTTCTAACGGTAAAATACACACTGTCAAATTCTTAGTAATAAACAATAGTGTGAAATAGTTCATTGATAATTTAAAAATAGATTACATGTTGAAATGATAATACTTTAGATATGTTAAATAAAATATATGATAAATTTCATTTTTTAAAACTTATCATAACGTGACTACTAGACAATTTAAAAATAAATATGTGGCTTGTGTTATGTTTCTATCAGACAAATCTGATTTAACCTAGGGTCAAATTTCCACACCTATTAAAAGTAGAAAATATCTGCCCTTCTAATTTCTCAGGGTTGTTTTAAAATCCAATGAAGTAATCTTTGTGAAAGTGCTCTGCAAAATGCTACTCAAATATAAGATCATACTTTGAGGCATTTTAATCCTTCTTGGCCACCTATTGTGTTAATGTTTCCCTGGAAGGCAGTAAAAATTTTGTGGACTTTTTTCTTTGCTGTTGTTTATATGTTTTGGGGGGGTGGAGGTGGGGGAGGAGGTAGATAATAGTGTAGGTTACAAATGTTATAATGAACACATTAATTCTGTCTTATTTATATTCTGCGTGTGTGCTGAGCCCATCTACTCATTAGCCTCAGCGTAGAGCCATATAGATTGTAGATGCTTCTTACATGCAGTGAGAATCTCAGTTTGAGTGACAGACCTCAGAATCCTCCTGAGAAAGAACTTTTCCAAAGGGAAGAGTCAAGCATGGCTAACCTGATCAAGAGCTGTCAAAGAAGGTAGTGTCTGACTATAGCACAGTGACCTGTTCAAATCTATACCAGGCCAGCTCCCTACTGTGTTTGTGCCATAATGCAGGAGATATGAAAACACTTCCACTAACTTATATAAAACATCTGGACATAACAAATGTCACAGTTCAGAATGCTATAACAAAAGTACCATAGCATAGCCTGGGTGGGTTAAACAACAGAAATTTATTTCTCACAGTTTGGGAGACTAGAAAGTCCAAGATCAAGATGTCAGCAGATCTGGTGTCTGGTGAGGACCCAATTCCTGGTTTGCAGACGGCTGACTCATTGTATCCTCACATGTCATTTATAAGAATAACTAATCCCATTCATAAGGGCCTCATCCTCATGATGTAATTATCACCCAAAGACCGCCATCTCCTAATATCTCACATTGGGGGTTTGATTTCAACAAACACACTTTGGGGGGGCACAAACATTTAGTCTATAACAGCAAGTAACACCTCACTAGGATCCATCTAGCAGAAAGTAACACACAGGGAAGGGGGCATTTCACTTTCACCTCTAAAGCTTGGTTCTAGAACACTAGATCAGTCACGATACTGTCAGGAAACCACACTAGATTTGTTTATTTGTATTTATTTATTTTAAATATTTATTTTTTTTGAGAGAGAGAACAGGTGTGTGTGTTCGCGGGAAGGTGCAGACAGAGAGAGGGGGACAGAGGATCCGAAACCACACTAGATTTCTTTGTTTATTTTATTTTATTTTATTTTATTTTATTTTATTTTATTTTATTTTATTTTATTTTGTTTATTTTATTTATTTTATTTTATTTTTTAAATTTTAATTTAATTTTTTATTTTTTTAAATTTACATCCAAATTAGTTAGCATATAGTGTAACAATGAGTTCAGGAGTAGATTCCTTAGTGCCCTTACCCATTTAGCCCATCCCCCCTCCCACAACCCTTCTAGTAACCCTCAGTTTGTTCTCCATATTTATGAGACTTTTCTGTTTTGTTCCTCTCCCGGTTTTTATATTATTTTTGTTTCCCTTCCCTTATGTTCCTCTGTTTTGTCTCTTAAAGTCCTCATATGACTGAAGTCATATGATATTTGTCTTTCTCTGACTAATTTCACTTAGCATAATACCTTCCAGTTCCATCCCTGTAGTTGTAAATGGCAAGATTTCATTCTTCTTGATTGCCAACTAATACTCCATTGTATATGTATATATACCACATCTTCTTTATCCATTCATCCATCAATGGACATTTGGGCTCTTTCCATACTTGGCTATTGTCGATAGCACTGCTATAAACATTGGGGTCCATGTGTCCCTTCAAAACAGCACACCTGTATCCTATCCCTTGGGCAAATACCTAGTAGTGCAATTGCTGGGTCGTAGGGTAGTTCTAATTTTAGTTTTTTGAGGAAATTCCATACTGTTTTCCAGAGTGGCTGCAGCAGCTTGCATTCCCACCAACAATGTAAAAGAGATCCTCTTTCTCTGCATCCTCACCAACATCTGTTGTTGCCTGAGTTGTTAATGTTAGCCATTGTGACAGGTGTCAGGGGGTATCTCATTGTGGTTTTGATTTATATTTCCCTGATGATGAGTGATGTTGAGCATTGTTTCATGTGTCAGTTGGCCATCTGGATGTCTTCTTTGGAGAAGTGTCTATTCATGTCTTTTGCCCATTTCTTTCCTGGATTATTTGTTTTTTGGGTGTTGAGTTGGACAAGTTCTTTATAGATTTTGGATACTAACCCTTTATCTGATATGTCATTTGCAAATATCTTCTCCCATTCCATCGGTTGCCATTTAGTTTTGGTGATTGTTTCCTTCACAGTGCAGAAGCCTTTTATTTTGATGAGGTCCCTATAGTTCATTTTCACTTTGTTTCCCTTGTTTCTGGAGACGTGTTGAGTAAGAAGTTGCTGCAGACAAGATCAAAGAGGTTTTTGCCTGCTTTCTCCTCAAGGGTTTTGATGGCTTTCTGTCTCACATTGAGGCCTTTCATCCATTTTGAGTTTATTTTTGTGTATGGTGTAAGAAAGTGGTCCAGGTTCATTCTTCTGCATGTTGCTGTCCAGTTTTCCCAGTACCACTTGCTAAAGAGACTGTCTTTATCCCATTGGATATTCTTTCCTGTTTTGTCAAAGATTAGTTGGCCATATGTTTCTGGGTTCTCTATTCTGTTCCATTGATCTGATTGTCTGTTCTTGTGCCAGTACCATGTCGTCTTGATGATTACAGCTTTGTAGTTCAGCTTGAAGTCTGGGATTGTGATACCTCCTGCTTTGGTTTTCTTTTTCAAGATTGGTTTGGCTATTCGGGGTCTTTTCTAGTTCCATACAAATTTTAGGAGTATTTGTTATAGCTCTGTGAAGAATGCTGGTGTTATTTTGATAGGGATTGCATTAAATATGTAGATTGCTTTGGGTAGTATCGACATTTTAACAATATTTGTTCCTCCTATCTAGGAACATGGAATCTTTTTCGATTTTTTTGTGTCTTCTTAAATTTCTTGCATCAGCTTTCTATAGTTTTCAGTGTATAGATTTTTCACCTCTTTGGTTAGATTTATTCCTAGGTATTTTATGGTTTTTGCTGCAACTGTAAATGAGACCGATTCCTTGATTTCTCTTTCTGTTGCTTCATTGTTGGTGTATAGAAATGCAACTGATTTCTGTGTGTTGATTTTATATCCTGCAACTTTGCTGAATTCATGAATCAATTCTAGCAGTTTTTTTGTGGAATCTTTTGGGTTTCCCGTATAGAGTATCATGTCATTTGTAAAGAGTAGAAGTTTGACCTCCTCCTGGCCTATTTGGATGCCTTTTATTTCTTTGTGTTGTCTGATTGCAGAGGCTAAGACTTCCCATACTATGTTGAATAACAGTGGCAAGAATAGACATCCCTGTCTTGTTCCTGACCTTAGGGGGAAAGTTGTCAGTTTTTCCCCATTGAGGATGATATTAGTGTTGGGTCGTTCATATATTGCTTTTACGATCTCAAGGTATGTTCCTTCTATCCCTACTTTCTTGAGGGTTTTTATTAAGAAAGAATGCTGTATTCTGTCAAATGCTTTATCTGCATCTATTGAGAGGATCATGTGGTTCTTGTCCTTTCTTTTATTGATGTGATGAATCACATTAATTGTGTTGTGGATATTGAACCAGCCCTGCATCCCAGGTATAAATCCCACTTGGTCGTGGTGAATAATTTTTTTAATGTATTGTTGGATCCAGTTGGCTAATATTTTTTTTTAATTTTTTTTAACGTTTATTTATTTTTGAGACAGAGAGAGACAGAGCATGAACAGGGGAGGGTCAGAGAGAGGGAGACACAGAATCTGAAACAGGCTCCAGGCTCTGAGCTGTCAGCACAGAGCCCGACGCGGGGCTCGAACTCACGGACTGCGAGATCATGACCTGAGCCGGTCGGACGCTTAACCGACTGAGCCACCCAGGCGCCCCTCAGTTGGCTAATATTTTGTTGAGGACTTTTGCATCCATGTTCATCAGGGAAATTGGTCTACAGTTCTCCTTTTTAGTGGGGTCTCTGTCTGGTTTTGGAATCAAGGTAATGCTGGCTTCATAGAAAGAGTTTAGATGTTTTCCTTCCATTTTTATTTTTTGGAACAGCCTCAAAAGAATAGCTGTTAACTCTTCCCTAAATGTTTGGTAGAATTCCCCTGGAAAACCATCTGGCCCTGGACTCTTGTTTTTTGGCAGAGTTTTGATTACTAATTTGATTTTCTTACTGGTTATGGGTCTGTTCAAATTTTCTATTTCTTCCTGTTTCAGTTTTGGTAGTGTATATATTTCTAGTAATTTGTCCATTTCTTCCAGATTGCCCATTTTATTGGCAGATAATTGCTTATAATATTCTCTTATTATTGTTTTTATTTCTGCTGTGTTGGTTGTGATCTTTCCTCTTTCATTCTTGATTTTATTTATTTGAGTCCTTTCCTTTTTCTTCTTGATCAAACTGGCTAGTGGTTTATCAATTTTGTTAATTCTTTCAAAGAACCAGCTTCTGGTTTCATTGATCTGTTCTACTGTTTTTTGTTTGTTTGTTTGTTTTGATAGCATTAATTTCTGCTCTAATCTTTATTATTTCCTGCCTTCTGCTGGTTTTGTGTTTTATTTGCTGTTCTTTTTCCAGTTCCTTAAGGCATAAGGTTAAGTTGTGTATCTGAGATCTTTCTTCCTTCTTTAGGAAAGCCTAGATTCCTATATAATTTCCTCTTATGACTGCCTTTGCTGTGTCCCAGAGGTGTTGGGTTGTGGTGTTATCATTTTCATTGGCTTCCATATACTTTTTAGTTTCCTCTTTGACTTCTTGGTTGGCCCATTCATTCTTTAGTAGGATGTTCTTCAGTCTCCAAGTATTTGTTACCTTTCCAAATTTTTTCTTGTGGTTGATTTCGAGTTTCATAGCGTTGTGTTCTGAAAATATGCACAGTACGATTTTCATCTTTTTGTACTTGCTTAGGGCTGATTTGTGTCCCAGTATATGGTCTATTCTGGAGAATGTTCCATGTGCACTGGAGAAGAATGTGTATTGGTCTGCTTTAGGATGAAATGTTCTGAATATATCTGTTAAGTCCATCTGGTCCAGTGTGTCATTCAACTGATAAGAACAGATACTACACATGATCTTAGCCAAAAGGCCGAGAAGCGATCCAGTGTGTCATTCAAAGCCATTGTTTCCTTGTTGATTTTTTGATTAGATGATCTGTCCATTGCTGTGAGTGGGGTGTTCAAGTCTCGTACTATTATGGTATTACTGTGAATGAGTTTCTTTATGTTTGCAATTAATTCATTTATATATTTGGGTGCTCTCACATTTGGTGCATAAATGTTTATAATTGTTAGGTCTTCTTGGTGGATAGACCCCTTGATTATGGTATAATGCCCTTCTGCATCTCTTGATACAGTCTTTATTTTAAAGTCTAGATTGTCTGATATAGGTATGGCTACTTTGGCTTTCTTTTGTCATGATAGTTGGTTCTCCATCCCCTTATTTTCAATCTGAAGGTGTTTTTAGGTCTAAAGTGGGTCTCTTGTAAACAGCCTATCAATGGATCTTGTTTTCTTATCCATTGTTACCCTATGTCTTTTGATTGGAGCATTGAGTCCATTGACGATTAAAGTGAGTACTGGAAGATATGAATTTATTGCCATTATGATGCTTGTAGAGTTGGAGTTTCTGGTGGTGTTCTCTGGTGCTTTCTAATCTTTGTTGGTTTTGGTATGTATGTATGTATGTATGTATTTATATTTTCATCTTTTCTCCCCTCAATAAGTCCCCCTTAAAATTTCTTGCAGGGCTGGTTTAGTGGTCACAAACTCCTTTAATGGTTGTTTGTCTGGGAAACTTTTTATCTCTCCTTCTATTTTGAATGACAGACTGGCTAGATAAAGAATTCTTGCCTGCATATTTTTCTGATTCAGCACACTGAATATATCCTGCCACTCCTTTCTGGCCTGCCAAGTTTCTGTGGATAGGTCTGCTGCAAACCTGATCTGTCTTCCCTTGTAGGTTAGGGACTTTTTTTCCCTTGTTGCTTTGATGATTCTCTCCTTGCCTGAGTATTTTGTGAATTTGACTATGATATGCCTTGTTGATGGTTGGTTTTTGTTGAATCTAATGGGGGTCCTCTGTGCTTCCTGGATTTTGATATCTGTGTCTTTCCCCAGGTTAGGAAAGTTTTCTGCTATGATTTGCTCATATAACCCTTCTACCCCTATTTCTCTCTTCCTCTTCTGAGACCCCTATGATTCTGATGTTGTTCCTTTTCAATGAGTCACTGATTTCTCTAATTCTTAAATCGTGCTCTTTTGCCTTAATCTCCCTCTTTTTTTCTGCTTCATGATTCTCCATAAGTTTGTCCTCTATATCCCTGATTCTCTGTTCTGTCTCATCCATTTTTGCTGCTGCTGTATCCATCTGTGATGGCAGCCCAGTTAGAGCAATTTTTATTTCATCCTGACTAGTTTTTACTTCTTTTATCTCTGCAGAAATGGATTCTAATCTATTTTCGACTCCAGCTAGTATTCTTATTGTGATTCTAAATTCTGGTTTAGACATCTTGCTTGTATCTGTGTTGGTTAAATCCCTGGCTGTCGTTTCTTTGTGCCCTTTATTTTGGGGTTAATTCCTTCGTTTTGTGATTTTGAAGGGAGAAAAGGAATTAATGAGGTGGAAAAATTAAAATTAAAAAAATTTTAAAAATATTAAAATTAAAAATTAACACACACACACACACACACACGCACACACACACACACACACAAATCTAATAAATGATGCCAGATCCTAGGTGTGTTTTGGTCTGGGTATTGAAAGTGGTTTATAGATTGGAGAAAAAAAGGGGGGAAAAAATGAAATTGAGAATTTGAAAAAATGAATACACTGAAGTAGACTAAAATGAAATGATGGAAGTAAAACAGAATTTGAAAAAAAATTTACACAAAACTAAAGAATATAGTAGAAAAAAATTAAAGAAAAATAATTTTAATAAAAATTAAAAATAAAAATGAATTTTTTCTCTTTCTGTCTTCAAGAAAAAGAAATGAAAAGAGAAAAAAGAAAGAAAATTAAATTGTTTGAAAATTTGAAAATGTGAATACACTGAAGTTGACCAAAATAAAATGATGGAAGTAAAATAGAATTTGAAAAAATTTACACAAAAATAAAAAATGTAGTAAAAAAATTAAATAAAAATATTTTTAATAAAAATTGAAAATAAAAATGATTTTTTTTCTCTTTCTGTATTCAAGGAAAAGAAGTGAAAAAGAGAAAAAAAAAAGAAAGAAAATTGAATAGATGGACCTGCTAACAGATTGAAATAGGACTGAAAGTACTTCGTTTTCTCCTAGAAGTCAGTCTATGTAGTTCTTTATAGTCCATAAATTAAGCAGGTGGTGAGACCTGTGTTCTTGAAGAGTGAGGTCAGCCCAGTTGGGTGGGGCTTAGTGTAACAGCTCCATTCTCCACTAGATGGCACTGCTAGCCTACTGGGGTGGATTGTTGTGGCACTTGTAGGTGCGTATGCGCATGTGAGGGAGTGATGTCACCCACTTACCCAGTGTCTAGTATCAGAACTGTGTTCTTCTTGATCAGCAATCACAGACTGGTCCTCTGTCTTCAGCTTTTGTCCTCTGCCCACTTTTTCACTGTCTGTGACCAAGCCCCAGGCAGTACCTCTCTCCCGAGTTTTGTCTCAGATGCAGGTGTTTTCCCCAGCCCCTCTGAAGGACTGCAGCTTTGACCCGTTCTTCCCCTCTGTGGGAGGGTCTCACCTGGGCTGCACCCAGGAACGCTTGCTGGACCCTGCTGCTGCCAGTGCCCTGAGACTGCAGCCAGGTGCCAGCCCGCCCCAGAAAAAGTTTGCCAGATAGTGTAGCAGCAGCTTTTCAGGGATTATGGAAAATTACAACACACATCTGGCACCAGGCTTCACCCTTAACGACCTTGTTCCAGTACCAGCAAATGTGGCAGTTCTCTGGGGTCTGCTGGGACCAGGTGACCTCAACAGTCTCTACCAAATGCCCTTCCAGCAGTGGAACTGCTTTTCCCTGTGTGGCCCAAGAACCTCCCGGACCCCACTCTGCTCCTGGGGATTCTCCCTTCCCACCAGAGCACCACCAGGTATCGAGCTGCAGAGTTGTAGACTCTGTGCTCTCCTTGTTTACAGTCTTAATAGAATTTAAACCCTTTCTCCTTTCTTTCTCCCTTTTTAGTTTAGTCCCGGTGTCTGTTTCCAATTTTCCACTTTCTCTCCAGCTGCTTTTCAGGAGGGGGGCTTTTCCCATATTCTCCCCCCAGTCTCCGTCCTCTCTCCACAAAAGCACCTCCCTTCCCGCCGTGGCTTCTTGCTCCCCACGTTCACCTTTCTGTGCCACGTACCTGCTCAATTCTGTGGTTCAGGTTGTGCAGATTGTTGTGTTAATCCTCCAATCAGTTTTCTAGGTGTGCAGGATGGTTGTGTTGGTCTGGCTGTATTTCATGGATGTGAGACACACAAAAAACTTCCATGCTGTTCTGCCATCTTGGCTTCCCCCTCTTGTTTATTTTAAATGTTTATTTAGTTTTGGGAGAAAGAGAGAGAGAGAGAGAGAGAGCAGGAACGCGTGCACTAGCAGAGAAGGTGCAGAGAGAGGGGGAAAGAGCATCCAAAGCAGGCTCTGCGCGTACAGCAGTGAGCCTGATGCAGGGCTCACAGAAAATTGGTATAAAGGTGTTGAAAGGCTAAAAGATCACAAAGAGAACACTGAGGTAAACCAGATATTTGTAACTGAAGAAAGGAGTTAACCTGTGTGGTTAAGGGAAGAAAATAATTGGGGTTGGGGGTCACTGGAGTGTAGGAACTCAGAGAAAAGGCCCCACAGGGCTGGTATCTACACTCCTGGGGGAAGTTCTAAACATGTAGATCCAGAAGCAGCAAAAGACATGTTACAGTAGAGCCAACTGTTGGTGCTGTAATAACACTGATAGAAGCATGGACATCAAGAAGGAAATTCTTTCTCACCAACTCCCACCTTCCAACCTTTCCCTAATGCTTCCTATTGTCAGAACCTAGCAATGAGCTAACTAGCAAGGGTTCTGGGTAATGTAGCTTGTTGAGTCCTAGCCCCAGCACTATATAATAGAATATAGAAAGAAAGGCAGGGTAGGATCTGAGAAATGGTAGGCATACTTCTGGCATTATTCCAGTTCACCTTTGTAGTGACATAGTCGTGGTGAATCAGTGACAGCCACCAGTGGGTTCTGGAAAGAAATGGGATAGACTGTTGCATGATATAGCAGTGGCCCTGCTGTTTTTCCTAGCAAGGACCACCAGTGAAAGTAGATGTGTTTTTAAGTATGAGACCCTCTCCGGGAAGTCCCAGAAATTATCATGGGAAAGTCTTTTGACAGTGGAAATACTATAAATCAGAAGTGGTCA